>NW_027553327.1:6077500-6385625 GCF_045843805.1 Urocitellus parryii | reverse complement strand
AAACGTCAGGAAAACTGATAATGCGAGATGGACAGTCTGCAGCCATTGTAGTGATACAGGTATCAATGTTGCTGGCTTATTATGCCCTTCACTCTGTGTGTGTGTGTGTGTGGGGGGTGTTGGGGTGGGCCATGATGAGGTTGGTAATATTGCAGAATCTGTTGCTGCTTTTTATGTAAAAGGAATGTTTAAGTTTTACAGATTTTACTGTTAATGATTGTTTTCATCCTTCTCTAGGCTTTGAATGATAATATTCCTGAGGAAAAGTCTTTCTATGAGTTTCAGCTCACTGAAGTCAGCGAGGGAGGTGTGCTGAGTGACTCCAGAAGCAAGGCCAACATCACTGTGGTGGCCAGTGACTTTCCCTATGGCCGATTTTCCTTTTCACAGGAGCAGCTTCGAGTATCAGAGGAAGCACTGGGGGTATGGTGTGACTTACTTAAAAATATTAATATTGTTTTTGTTTTTGATGTTGTGAATGCTCTTTAAAAGTATTCTCTTGTTCGTAGTCTAAAGTTTTCACAAACACATTAAATTGCTCCTAACATTATTTTAACATATAGCATATACTTTATAAATTCATGTTTAATTTCAACATAATCCTGGTAAATAGTCTTTAATTAGTGATAATGTTGTCTGGTAGAATAGACATACAAATCAAATGAGAAAATGCTTTTTGCCTAGGTTAATGTCACGATCATCCGTTCGGGTGGATATTTTGGCCTGGTGAGACTCTGGTACAAGACTGTGAGCGGGACAGCAGATGCTGGCTCAGATTTGGTTTCTGCATCAGGAGAGCTCCTCCTTGAAGCCAGAAAGACGGTGAAGAGTCTGCTTGTTGAAATCCTTGATGACGACCATCCTGAAGGCCCTGAAGAATTTTCTGTAGCAATTCTAAAGGTGGAACTCCAGGGAAGGTAAAGAAGAACAGGAAATGAGTAAAAAAGAGGGAGAGAGAATGAATAAAGCTACATGTGTAGACACCAATACTGAGGTGTACAACTATTCTTTTCTTGCTGTTTTTCAACCTATGTGATGTTCTAACAGCTCATAGAAGGGAAATTATGAAAAAGACTAGGTGTTATTATTTGCACTTTTCTGAATTTTAATTTTTCTCTTGAATTTACAGAGTATGTGGCTCTGGTCTGTGAATTCATTCAGAGCAGGCAGGGAATGAGATGACACTGTGTCTAATAATCTGGTGAGGAGAGATCCTAACTGTTCTCTAGGTCACAGGTCTGCTGGGGTGGCAGAATTTGCTTCCTGCTATTTCTGTACCTGAGAAAGAACTGGAGGGAGGGGCATCTTCCATTGTGTGTCTGAAAGCTATATTATATTGTTTTCTTATGGGTGGTGCCCAACATCAGTTTTAAAGTGGGGAAATTTTTGAGTGGAAGATGGTTGGCCATTAATGTGCACTATGTTTTTAGTGAAGATGAAAATTTAACCATCATGAGTCTCTTTCATTCTCTGTTTTCATGGAACTGGCTCAGTTGATGAGATGGAAAACACCCTTAGCACATACTTGAGTACCCATGGTTGAACAGCTCACAGGTTCAGCAGCTTTGCAAGCTCCTCTTCTCTGCACAGCTTACAAAGGACACAAAGGGGGTCCTTCCACTAGAATAGCTTTTGTGTTTATAGGAATCTGGAAGAAATATTTTTTTGTATATAAAAATAGTTTTACATTTGCTACATAACTTTGTGCTTTAAAAACTTTTTAAACTAAAATATTTCTCTCTCAGTGCCTTAAGTAGAGGGTACATCATCCTAGCTGGGGGAAAAATGTTTTGTGTTTATTACAATTCAAATCTTTAATTTCCCAGAAATGATTCGGTGACTGGCAATGGGAATGAATTTCTACACATATTAAATATGTTAAAAGTCAAACTGGTCACCCCTTGAATCAAATACATTCATTTTGGAAGAAATAGCTAATTAAATGTGAGATCATATGTGTGTTATTGATTGATTATAAGGGGACTTAAAGATTTTTGCCTTCTTGGCTTTTTAAAAAAGTAGTTTCTACTTAAGTTTAATTCTGGGAGAGAAGTGTGTCCTTCCAGATAAATTTCTGGACTTCCTTTGATCTGAAAAAGAAAGTAGTATAGCACAGTGTTTTTTCCTTGTTGCCTGCTCACTAGAATTACTACTACTTTGATACTAGTGTATGGTAATCAGCTAATTTACAACCCATCTCAGAGTACTGATAATAGTTACTATTATCATTTAATATTTTAATCCTCAGTTTTCCAATTTTGCCTAATACAAAATATTTATTTACCACTTTTCAATTTTCAGTACAAGGTAGGTTATAAATATCAGGTAAACAGAATTTGAGAATTGTAAGGACTAAAATCATTCACTGTCATTTTTTTATCTTTAGAAAATAAAGTGTCATAGAGCCCTGTAAGTCAAAGCCTGAATAACATCTATCTTAAAAAATGTCTTTTGTAGAAATGTTATTATATAAGTAAACTGCCCTCAATATAGTGGAATTATAATTTCATTAAACTATTTTCTTAAATCTTGATGGTTTAACTTGAAATTTAATTAACAAAAAGATACTCCTTATATTTTTTAAAGCAACCCTTGTAACCTAGCAATGTAAACCTCACCCCTACCTGGTTTACTCTCTGAGTGCCCAAGGCTCATTACTATACATGTGCTCAGAAGTGATCTCCAGAGGTTTGTCTTATTTCAGTTGCTTCCAAATTTTCTAATAGATTTACTATGTTCACATTGCCCAAGTTTAGTGATTTTATATTAGTTTTGGTTTCATGAAGGTGCCAGTAATTGGGAGAAGCACAGAAATCTTTTCAAAACATCATTAAAAAAAAGGAGTACCTTAGTGTTGAGTATCCTTAAAAGTATTACAATACTTAATAGAGCTAAGTTACAGGAGCTAAAATATTCCAAAGGATCTTTCAATTCATGCTAAGCAATTATGTATTTGTTATTTATTTTTTGTGTTTTAAAATTTTATTTTTTATGACTTTCCAAAGAGGATATGATTTTACCATCCAAGAAAATGGACTTCAGATAGATCAACCTCCTGAAATAGGAAACACCTCTGTTGTTCGAATCATAATAATGAAAAATGATAATGCAGAGGGAATCATTGAATTTGACCCAAAGTATACTACTTTCAAAGGTAAGTCCAAGTGGCTTAATTGTATGTTTTCCACCATCTTCTCAATTAGAAAGTACCTGAACATAGTATTCAGTTTGAATTTGCATATGTAAAATTTTCTTGGTTTGGTGTGTATGTGTGTGTGCACACACATATATACCTTTATATTTTTATACTTACTAATTTTGAAAATGTTTTTAATTATCAATATGAAGTCTTGAACCATTCTGTGTATGGCAAAGCCAAATGGTTAAAAATAAGTGATTGTAGAAAAAAATTATACTTAACCTTAGGATTATTAAAATGTTTCAGTTTTAAACATTTTAATGAAAACTTCTCTAAATTATTTAATTTCCTATGTCATAAGAAATTAGTGAATATTCACTTTTTTAGTGAATAATTACCTTTGAAATGACTTTGTTATTGGTGCAGGTGGAGGTAGTGTCTGGATCTTGATCCTATTTTTGGAAATAGTTTGAGTATCAGTTTCCCTTTGTAGAAGTTCCCTTCTATAGAAGAAGAGTACAGAGAATTATGGCTATATCCCTTTCTAGGGAGAAAGAGAAAGCTCCCTTTCTAGGAAATGGTTTTATTCAAAGGAAGAATATAAGGGGAATGAAGGGAAGGGAGGGGAAATGGTAATAGGAAGACAGTAGAATGAATCAGACATAATTTTCTTTTATTCATATATGAAGACAAGACCAGTGAAACTCCACCTCATGTACAACCACAAAAATGGGATCCTAATTAGAATAAGTTATACTCCGTGTATGTATAACATGTCAAAATACACTCTACTGTCATGTATACCTAAAAATAACAAATAAAAATGCTATTTAATCTGAAAAATTAACATGTTATCTTGCTTGGGCAAGTAATTTATTGGCTCCATTGTTTCTGTCAAAATTCTTTGGTTATCTCGACATTTTTAAAGTTCATCAAAAAATCATTTAAAGAATTGGTTAATAATGACTTTTATGGGTAAATCATGCAAGATATTACAATTTGTGTTGAATTTTTGCATGAAGAAAGAAATAGGATTTTGACTATTTTTTCCGTTTCTTAATTTTGATTCACTCTCTTTTTGGGAATCATGGGGTAATACCTCTTTATATATAGTTTTTATGTAAGTGCACTCTTATTTATCCCTAGATATGTGAACTCTATGAAATGATATTTTAATATATTGAGGTTAGTAGAGCTCAAGTAGAAATAAATATTTTAAAATTAATTTTTAAATTGAAATCAAGCATTGAGGTTGCATTTTCATATTCACAGTATATTTTAAAGGACCTGAAACCATAACAGAATTTTTTATGTAGATTTTTAAAGTATTCATATAAGTAGCATACATTTTATTTATATTATTATCTTTCAACAATCTATTTAGAACTAATCCATATATAAATTTGTAATCCATATATAAATTTGAAGTTTCTTAAGTCCAGCTAACATTGTCTTATAAACCAAGTCTTTATGTTTGTACATGGTACACAGAGAAGAAATGCCTATGCTAATGACTAAATAGGTTGTGTGGATTCTAACCTTTACTGTTCACTATAACTTTCAACATCTAGTGAACTACATTATTTCTAAAAAAAATGAGTCATGAAATTTTCACTAATCGTTTTTAAAGTGATAGTTTGCCTTGTCACATCATGTTTAGTTACCTAGTTTAATTTGTCTGAATCATATAAAAGTTGGTTGCTTTTTCCGGTGTACCAGTTAACTCCCAGTTCCCCTTACAGTGGAGGAGGATGTTCGAGCAATTGCGATCCCAGTGGTGAGGCTGCATGGAACTTATGGCATTGTGACTGCTGATGCCATCTCCCAGAGCTCCTCTGCTGTTCCAGGGGGCATCAGTTATATGCTGCACAGCAGTTCAGTCACCTTTCAGCATGGACAGAACTTAAGTTTTATAAATGTCTCCATCACTGATGGCAGTGAAAGGTTGGTAATCCAGGAAACTGTGTGGGCCCACATAAAACATGATATTGAGATCTGACTCTAACATGCACCCATAATACATGTGCCCATTGAGAAAGAGCAGATGAAAGACTTTAGGGGATGTTGGGCATAGGGAAAGGAGTCCCGGGACCATCATTGTGTATGTCATTTCCTTTCAAATAGAAGAGATAATTTCTATTTCTGGAGACTTAAAAACTCTAATCAGAATGTGGAAACATCCTTCAGTGCACTTCCTTAAGCCTTAAGCAACTGAAAAGAGAGGAGGAAAGTCTAATAACTGTCCCAGGTTATGTAATATTGATGCTGATCATTCATGCTTTCAGTTAAGCACCCTCCTCTTCCATTTGGAGTCTGAATACTGTGCCTTGAATATGTATGATCAATTTGGAAAATGACTAGTTATTTGGATTTTACAAGCATTTTAATATGTTTAGACTCAGAATTGCTCCTTCTCGCTATGCAGTGAATTTGAGGAGCCTTTTGAAATTCTTCTCACTGGAGTTACTGGTGGAGCGATCCTTGGGCGCCACCTAGTGAGCAAAATCACCATCAGCAAGAGTGAATCTCCATTTAGCACTATAAGATTTCTCGATCAAAGCAAAATTTCTGTTCCTAACCCCAAATCCACAATGATTTTATCCTTGGTCCTCGAAAGAACTGGAAGACTCTTAGGAAAGATTCAGGTAGAGTTATTCTTTTTTTTGGTTTTAAAAATAATTTTTGATAGATTGTATATGATTTTGGATTTTCTTCTCCAAATATATATGCTTATTCACAATCAATAAATAGTATTTATTAATTACCTTGTATGGGTACAATGGTTTCTGGATAAGATGAAGTACATAAAAGTGTATTGGACATACATCTATCCTCAAGGAATTCTTGAGAGCAAGTTAATTGTTCTGTTTAAATTTATAACTTCAACAAATATTTTTTTTTATTTTTATGTTTTTTTCCCGGTACCAGGGATTGAACTCAGGGGCACTGAATTGAACCAAGTGCCTCACACATGCAAGGCAAATGCTCTACCAACTGAGCTACTGAGGCCCCAACAACATTTTCTTTTTAATGGGTGAATGGTTAAACTGTAGTGTGTCCATGCCCTGAACCACAACTCAGTAATAATTAAAAATAATCTATTGATACATATGACAACCAGAGTCACCTCCACATGATCATGCTAAGTGAAAAAAATCCCCAAATTATATACTGTATGATATCATTTATATAATATTCCCAAAATTAAAAAATCATCGAATTGGAGTTTAGTGGTTTCCAAAGATGAAAGAGGGGGTGGCATAGAGTGCAGACAAAAGTCAACTGAAGGATTCTTTGAGGCTGAGGCAGGAGGATCACAAGTTCAAAGACAGCTTTCAGCAATTTAGCAAGGCCCTATTTCAAAATAAAGAATAAAAAGGGCTGGGAACATGGCTCAGTGGTTAAGTGCCTATGGGTTTAATCCTTGGTACCAAAGAGAAAAAGAAAAAAAAATGTCTTGATAGTCTTGTCTATATTGATGCCAGTACCCTGGTCATGATTTATATTATAGTTATGCAAGATGCCACCAATAAGGGTTACTAAATAAAGGGTGTAGGAAATCTTTTTATTATTCTTATAACTGCATGCTAATCTACAATTATTGAAAAGTAACAAGTGTGATTTTAAAAAATCAAAATATAATTTTACCTCTCTGGTGTTTCATTTCATTTGCATAACTTCCTGTTGTTTCATTGCCCTGCCTTTCTTTCTTTCTGAATTTTAGGCATATTGCTAGAAGATAAAGCTGTGTAATTCTGCTTTCCAAGAACTGGCAAGATGAGAACACAGTAATGAACCAAGTCACCATTTTGTTATGATGATAATGATTTTCACTTTACTTAGGAGAGATTAGTGAAGTTAGAATAGTCACTATAACATCCATATACTTTGTTAGGTCAGCATTCCCATATACATAAATACATTCCCATATACATAAATACAGGCAGCATATATTCTACAATATTTAAGTCTTGATGATATAAAGAAGGAATTTTCCATCCTAATTACTTGAAATAATGAAAAGATCACCCATTCTAGTTAAGCTTCCATTAAATAGGCCTATAGCTAAACCAAATTTGAAAACAGATTCTAATCATCTATATTTTAAACCAAATTTGAAAACAGATGCTAATCATGTATATATTTGTGCAATAGCTCAGAGTACACAAGTTCAAGAAACATTGTGAATTTACTTCTTATTCTTATAATGCCTGTTTATTCAAATGTTTCTATATTGACTTTCCAATAGCATACTGCTGATTGTTTGTGCCACATTTTTATAAATATAAGAACATTTTGATTTTTTTACTTCCTTTAAATATTTGAATTATGAAACAAATTCTACCAGAAAACAGTGGACAAAATGTATATATGCAGTTCATACTAATCAAACACCACCACCTCTGTGAGAAATCCAGCTTTACCAGGAATTTAAAACTAGGGGCCATGAACCCCTCTCTGATATAAGAGGTTATCTTACAGATAACCTCTATTCTGAATTTCATGTTTAACTACTCCATTGCTTTTATCTGTAGTTTTACCACCCACCATATGTTTTTGGGGTCTACCTGTTTAGGAAGTTATGCAAATTAAATTCTTGAAATTGTGTTCTGAGGCATGTTGGTCTGAGGCATCCTTATTTCATTCAACAATGTTTGTTAAATAACCATCCAACTTGTTCTGATTTTTGTTATATAATATTCAATGCATATTTGTAGTGTAACCATTTAAAATACAAAAGCCAATAAGCTTTTGAGTAGTTTCCTTCAGTAAGGTTTTTGTTCTATCATTGTTCTGCAGATGATTTTAAAAGACTGTCTTCATGGACTGTTCATTTTTTGAAATAGTTGATTACTTCCTCTTCCCGAAGGATGCTGTTCCCTTTGGGTTTCTAGGTTGAGGTACTTTCCTGCTCTTAATATTACCTCACTGGGAGTTCCTCTCTGATGTAAATGTAGGTGATGATGCCTGTTGGAATCTACCCAGACTCACTCTCCAGGCTATACTATGCAGACCTATAAGTGTTACCTGAAAGCTTAGGACTCCCAAATTTTTGTCAATTGCCTCCCCCTTTCCAGACTCATGTATCTGATTTTTCTTACTTGAAATCTTTGCTTCAGTGTCTGAGGCATCTCAGACTTAATATGTATGATAATTGACTCTTGATATCTCCTTCAACAATATTTCCCCTAGCTTTCCATCATTCATGCAGTTACTTATTCATCAAAGCCAACTGCTAGACTTTATCCTCAATTTTCCTTTTCCTTTAACCCAGCATTGAATTCATCATAAAGTCCTCTTAACTCTATATTCAAAATACATTCCCAGTCTGGGTACTTCAAATCTTTCCACTCCTGGGACCCTAAATCAAGCTACCACTATTTCTCACATGAACTATTGCAAAAACGTGTGCCTTCTTCCTGCCTCTGTGCTTATTTTCTGTTAAAAGACCAATAAAGATAACAGCCTGAACGCTGATGAAAATATTGAATGAAGTGGGCCACTTTCTTGTATTTTCCATGTTTCCAATCATGTGCCCACCCCAAATGACCCCTTCCACCTCTCATGTGAGCTTCCAGTCACGATGGCCTTCTGGTTTCTTCACTTATACTAAGATGGTTCTTACTTCAGGGACTTTGTGATTGCTCTTCTTCCTGCCTAGAATATTTCTCCTGATATCTAGAATATTTCTGCTGAGATCATCATGTAACCTATTTCTTTACTTCACTGAGGTCTTTTTTAATATCAGCTCAAGAGCTTCTGTAACCAGCATTATCTAAAATTGTGCCCTGACCTTTCCCTTCCCGTACTTCATCTATTTTTTGTCATAAAACACCATGTATTAATAGATAATTAATTCCATAGCTCTTCTGTTTTCTGTAAGTCTTCACTAGAATAATAGTTCCTATGAGTGACCTGCTCTTTAATTCTGCATCTATATTTTGCAATCCTGGGCTATACTCTGAGTTTCACAGTTGTTGGCTCAGTTGTAAATAAATGTGAATTCCTTTCATTCTTCCGTGACTAAGTATTCATGCTTAACTTTCTGAATACTTTTTAATAACCAAACTGAAAACATGAGAGATATATGCACTTAGGACCTTATAACACATTCCTGCATTCCTGTATTTAAGTGTGAGCAAGAGACCAGTTTATTCTTCCTTCTCCTTCCTTCTCTCTGCCTCCTCCTTATCCTCCCTACTTTACAACTACCTCTCCAACAAATTTCCAGGTAGGAATGAAATGTTAATATTTCTTTTGTTCCTTCATACGTATGTTCCCCAGCATGTGTAAGCTAAAGCACAACTTTTAGTGTGTTCACCTGGGAGACATTTATGGGGAAAAAGCAACATTTCTTTTCTAGTTCTCTTCTTTGATATGTTCACTCAAAAGAACCTGTCTTTCCAAACTCCATTACTGTATGATGTATGTTTATCTCTACAAATTATTAATTAGATTAGAAAACATATAAAGCCCTATATTGCCCATCAGTTTATTTAACAAAATAGAAATTTATTTTTACAAAATAAAATTTTGTTTATGTCATGTTCAGAGACATCATTGTTTCACTTATATGTTATTGTGAAACAATTGGTCGTACTCTCATACTGTTACTGGAAAGGATTTTATGAGAAATGAAGGCACATTGGTCTTTGAACCTGGCCAGAGCAACACCATGTTGGATGTCAACCTAACGCCAGATATAGGGTCTTCAAGTCCATTTCCTAAACACTTTTAGATTGTGCTTTTGGGCCCAAAAGGTGGTGCCAGAATTGATAAAGCATATGGTACTGCCAACATTACTCTTGTCTCTGATGCAGAGTCACAGGTGATTTGGGGCCTTGCCGATCAGCTACATCAGCCCCTTGATGAAGACATTCTTAACAGAGTGCTCCACAACATTACCATGAATGTAGCCACAGAGAACACGGACGAACTGCTCAGTGCTGTGGTGCATCTAATAGAAAAGGTAAGAAAAACTTGCAAATGGAAACACTTGGTTTAATAAAACTTGACAAATTAGAAAACCAACACAAAAGTTGAATTCTATTATATCACATACATAGAATTGTGATAACACTAAACTTCTAAATATAAGAGTAGAATTCATCATACCTGACAATGAACTTTTGTTATGATATGAGGGATGCCTGTTTGACACCCTCAGTATTCAATTTCCATAATCTTGTGCAGCAGAAAAAAATAGTTCAAAGTCTAAAAAGGCAGAACAGATGTTGGAAACTGCAGGCTCTTTCTGATTCTCCAGAAGCTGTTCACTTGTCTTTGGCATTTGATCCTCTATTGTTTTTGCAGTCATAAAAAGAGGACTTGCACCAATGTATAGTCCCACTAGCAATGTATGAGTATGCCCTTTTCCCCACTTGCCAACACTTATATTTGTTTGTATTCTTGGTAACTGCCATTCTGACTGGAGTGAGATGAAATCTTAGAGTAGTTTTGATTTGCATTTCTCCAATTGCTAGAGATGTTGAACATTTTTTCATATGTTTGTTGATTAATTGTATATCCTCTTCTAAGAAGTATCTATTCAGTTCCTTAATCCATTTATTGATTGGGTTATTTGTTTTTTGGTGTTAAGGTTTTTGAGTGCTTTATATATCCTAGAGATTAGTGCTCTATCTGATGTGCTTGTGGTAAAGATTTGCTCCCATTGGAACCACCATTTGACCCAGCTATCCAACTCCTCGATTTATACTCAAAGGACTTAAAAACAGCATTCTACAGGGACACAGTCATCTCAAGGTTTATTATAGCAGCACAATTCACAATAGTTAAATTGTGGAACCAACCCAGATGCCCTTCAGTAGATAAATGGATTGGGAAGCTTTGGTATATATTCATGATGGAATATTACTCAGCATTAAAAGAGAATAAAATCATGGCATTTGCAGGTAAATGGATGGAGCTGGAGAATATAATGCTAGGTGAAGCAAGCCAATCCCCAAAAGCCAAACTGAATGTTTTCTTTGATATGAAGAGGCTTACTCATAATGGTGATGGAGTGGAATATGAGAGGAATGGAGGAAATTTAGAAAGGGCAAAGGAAAGGGATGGGGAGGGAGGGAATAGGGGGGTAGGAATGATGGTGGAATGAGTTAGACATCATTACCCTAAGTACATGTATGAAGACACAAATGGTGTGAAAAATACTTTATGTATAATCAGTGACTTGAAAAACTGTGCTCTGTGAATTGCATTCTGCCATCATGTGTAATAAATTAGAATAAATAAATAATTTAGTTTTAAAAAAAGAGGACTTGGAGTAGGTATTCATCCACATAGTGCTTTTAGTTTAAATTCCACGAAACAGGAACAATTATCCACTGCTTGTTCTCTGTTTCTCTTGGGCACTGGAAACTTTCCCAGAAAAGGAAAAGCTATGGGATGGCCAGATAACTTTAGGCATTCAATTTGGCCTGGACGTGGACCAACTAGGTTTTGTTTTAAACCCATTTATTTATTTACACTTCTGAAAATGATGGAGTTAAATGGAGATATGAGCCCAAGGACATACATGAAAATAGATAAATAAAAAGAGTTAGTACTAGAGGAAAACATGAGAATGTGTGTGTGGGATTCTTACCAAGATATTTTATAGTAGCACATTTACATATTAGTATAAAAAGTTTTGATCACATATGTATGAATTTATTAATACTATATTTCTAACATAGTGACCTTTAAATATTTAAAATGTTTACAGCAGGGACTTAGAATATCATGTCTATTCTATTTTCCATGATATTTCTTAAAATATAAAGCTCAAAGTATAAAAAAAGAAAATTGTTATGTATATAGGTAAGAAGAAGAGGCCATGCCAAGTAGCTTGTAAAGCAGAGAAGTGGTTGTTATTTCACATAGAGAACATTCTAGAAAATAGTGATCTCACTCCAGAAAATAATGTTACTTAAATTTTTTTAAATATTGTTTTTAGTTATACATGGACACAATATCTTTATTTTGTTTTATTTATTATTTTTATGTGGTGCTGAGGATTGAATCCAGTGCCTCACATGTGTGAAGCATGTGCTCTGCCACTGAGCCATGACCCCAGCCCATGTTACTTAAGTTTTCTAATGATGAAATGGCATGGGACATCAGCAAGTTGATTTTTGGCCAAGACAAGGGAAAGCATATATGAGAACAATGTAGGGTAGAGCAGAGAACTTCAGATCAAATTTTTTGTAGAAGATATAAGAAAATTCTGCTGCCCCTTTTCCTCAGTAAGTTATATAAGATGGTTATATACCATTGGTCAAGAATCAACACTGAGGGTTGGGATGTGGCTCAGAGGTAGAGCACTTGCCCAGCATGAATGAAGCACTAGGTTTGATATCAGCACCACATAAAATAAAATGAAATGAAATAAAATAAAGAGATTGTGTTCACCTATAATTAAAAAATAAATATTTTTTAAAAAAGAATCAACACTGATTTGAGTGGTTATCAAATAATATATCTTGATTATTTTGTTATGATTATTTGTGTGCTTTACCAAAAGGAACTTTCTATTTCCTTTTAATATGGGAAAAATTGGGGTACCTCTGAAATTCATGGGTTATAACTTTTAAAGCTTGTTCTAGATGAATACCTAATGGGTGTTGTGTTCAAACAGAACAAATGGGTTTGGGAACATTTGTTCAAATACCATGTATGGCAGCAATGCTTATTTTAGCATTACTTACGGTAATAACAAAAATTGAAACAAAAAGTTGCTATCGAGGGGGGCCTAGTTCAATAAATTCTGGTGTATTGATGAAATACAGCCATGAATGAACCACACAAAAACATTTTAGCCAATAATGGACCACATTATGGTGTTTCCATAAGATTACAAATTCCTATTAGTATTTTTACTGTAGATTTTCTGTGTTTACATTTGCAAATACTACCATGTGTCACCTATAGTATTAAGTACAGTAATATGCTGTACAGATTTGTAGCCTGGGAGCAGTAGGCTAAACCATGTATCCTGCATGTAGGTACTTATCAGATAGTAAGTACTCTGTGATATTCACAAGGACAGAACTATCCACAATGCATTTCACAGAACATATCTCCCTTGTTAAGTTATGCATGACTGTATGCCACAAAATAAATATTTCATCTTTTAGACATAGTTATATAATTAGACTACAAGAATAATAAAACAAAGCACTGAAGATATAGATAATCACATATGGATAAGGTTATAAAACTTAACCAATAAAATTAAAGGATGCCCAGTTAAGTTTGAAATTCAGATAAACAACTAAATTTTAAGCATATATACATCATAAAATACTTACTTGCCATACTTATTTAGCAACCAGTTATTATGTGCTCATCTGAAATTCAAGGAATCCTATACTTCATCTAGTAACCTTTCATATATATCATGTTAAACTAACACTTCAACCTCAGCTTCAGAAGTTACAGCCTAAATCTGCCAGGGCTGAATAGAACTTGGTTACATAAAATCTTGTATTGCAGGTAAAACTGTTTCTAAGTTCTAAGTTTCCAAGTTCTTTGAAACAGAACCCGCCCTACATAATGTTTGTTTTATTTTCCATAATGTTTTTTTTTACTAAAATCTCAATATCTTAGATAAGATCACACACTCTAGAAGTGTTATTTATTCATGTTTGCATGATACAAATATTGTCCTAAAAAAAGCAATAGCTTTAAATGATTCATATGAAGACTTCTAGATAAAATCCAACAGTGGGGTTGGGCATATTTTTGCAATAACATGATATTCTCGCCTCTGATTTTCCCACGCATGGTACAGTAAAAATAATTTTAAAAGCTGTCAGTTGCCTTAATAACACTATCAGTCTTTTAAAACCCTGCTGGATTTGATATTACAATTTTAATTTTACCAGATTTAGATTTCTTGGCAATTGGAGGTTAATGAAACATGAGTCAGGAGGCCTAATTTTGTGTTCTGGAAAACTTGAAAGAGCATATGAATAATTTGTTTTGTGGAAGTTTGGTAGACCATCTCCCATTTCCAATGGTTGCTTCTTTTATTTTTAACCCTGACAGGTTTTTAATTTTTTCCCATGGTTGTTTTAAGTCTTCTGCTTGTTTTTAAGTCAATTTCTATAATTTGGATGTTTCTTTTGTATCTGTTTATGTAAAATGTCCTTAAAAAGCCAGACTATTTATTTTTTATCACACTTTTAATATTATGCATTTGATGCCAAGATTATTTTGTACCTATAATTTATAATAGTACTAACTGGCTTAGATTTCAATCTGTATTTTACTGACTGATTTTGTATTTTATAATTGCAATAATTTTAACTAAGTTGTCTGTGACCTGAATCAATCTATGTTGTTTTTTTGACAAGCCTGTGGGGGATTTGGGCAGTCAGTGCAGGTATCTGTCAGGAACACCTCCTGGGTTTGGCCAGTCACCAACCCTGTGTTTTGGCTGACTTAAGTTATTTTCTTTCTGAATCAGTTTCTTTCCCTGGAAATGAAACAAAGATCATACTAAGACTTTCCTCAGAGGATTCTTGTGAAGATTAAAGAAGTTAACATAAAGTTCTAAGAACTCTGAAGTGCCCACAATAACCAAGCTTTATATAAATGCCCTTTTTGTTTTATTTTGTGCACTCTACTAAAAGGAATTGTTTCCTTTGAACATGGATAACAGTTTGAAAAACTCTAGAAATTTTGGATCATAACTTTTAGTTCTTAAAATTATGTACCTGTGTCTCTGTTGGCTTCTGGCATTTCATTTTCAGAAATGCCTCATGTCAGATTGAATTTTTGTTTCTCTGTTACTATGTTTTATTTTGATGATTTCTAGTATGACTTTTTAAAAATATTTTTAAAAAATCACTCAGACATTATATGTCTGGTGTTTTTTGTTTTCTTAATTTCCTCTGATTGAAAGTAATCTCTGAACTTTTAGACAGGAGTGTCTCTTTAGCTTATTAAAGAACTTTGGTATTTTTTTTCTTGTATCTGTTCTTTCGTATGCTTGTGTCTGAGGGATTTGTCCTACTTGTCTGTTACATTTTCTTTGAGTTCTAGGAGAGTTTCTTGAGCTTATTTTCCATTTGTTATGACCAGTTTGCTTGTTTCAGTGTCCATTTGTTATGACCAGTTTGCTTGTTTCAGTGTCCAATCAGCTGTTCTTTCATCTTCCTTGTAATTTCCTCATTCTTAAATTGTTATTCTGTTCCTTTCGTTGTATTTCCCCTGTGGATTATTCTGCATTCTCCCTTCCTATCTTTGAGGTGGCTACTATATATTCAGATCTTGAGTTCTTCTTTGAGTTTGGAATGTTACTAAGTCACACACAAAAAAATATGGAGAACTCCCTCATGAGCTCCTTTAGCAGGAGAAACGGGTTAGTCATTTCAAGGCTAATATAAGTTTATGTGCAAGTTGATAATGTATGTTGGCAGGAAGAGCATAATGTAGAATATAGAGAAAGTGATGACTTGGAGTTTAAAAAATTAACAGGAACTTATTAGATATATTAAAATAGAACAAAATAAGTCAGTGGCTTCATACCATTGCTTAGGTATTAGTTGAGATGTGGGCTCCTTCATTCTGGCAAGGAAAAACCATGAAGGTGATTTTCCCCTCTATTTTTCTTAAGACTACATTTAATGAATAATGTAGTCTTCCAAAGTAGGAAGGGTCATATTTCTGAAAAAGACAAGGATGCCAGGTGGTTTTGAGTACTATTGGTTGAAAATAATTTCTTGATTTGATTATTAGAATTTAATGACATGTGGTAGCTTCTGTTCATTGAAAAACAGACAAAAATAATCCTACTTCCATTATAAAAAATATTCTCTAGGCATTTATTTCTTTATATGCTAGTCAAAAGAATGTATGTTTTGGGGGGTGGTGTAAAAATGGGACTTGTTTTAATTCATCAGGCTAACTATTGTAGTTAAGTGATCCAGGTGACCATTTGGGCTATTAAAGATTAAATAGAAAATATTTTGGCTATTGTGTCTTTTTAAAAATTAAATGTTTATTTTTGCATTTTAAAGCGCAAATGTATGTATTTGAAATACCAGTTTCTCTTAAATGCTTCATAGGTTCATGTTTGTAAACATTAACAACTGTTAATATAGATTTTATGTAGTATGTAGATGACATGTAATTTAAGAAGTTTATTTTTGAAGTATATATTTTTATACTTGAATTTTTTCTAGATAACTGTTGAAGGAAAAAATCAAGTTTTCAGTACCAAAAGCAGAACTCTTTTCTATGAGATTCTTTGTGCTCTTGTTAATCCAAAGTGCAAGGATACAAGAGGATTCAGCCACTTTACAGAAGTGACTGAAGATTTTGCCTTTTCTCTGCTGACTGATGTTACCTGTGGCTCTACTGGTGAAAAGTAAGTATCTTCTAATACATCAATAGTACCTTACATGCATTTCTTCACTGTTTACCAAGCAACATGTGATGCAAATTGACATTGACATGATATAACTCAGAATTATTTGGCCAAAGCATTGTACCTGTTTGGCAAATTAAGCAAATTGTTTGAAAAAAGCCTAACAGTTCCATGAAGAAAAATGAATGAGTACTGTTAGCAATATATTCTTATTATTTCAAAGTGTGTTTTAAAAGTTGTAAACAGCCATGTCTCCAACTTTTATGTATTCAATGAATAGAAGATACACTCTGAATAGGACCAAAAAAAGGGGAGCTGATTCTGAACTTTAGGGGTCTTTTTTATTAATATCTTTATTAATTTTATTTTCGTGTGGTACTAAGGATTGAACCCAGTGCCTCACACATGAGAAGTGAGTGCTCTACCATTGAACTCCATAGCCCCAGCCCTGGGAGTGTTTTGATATGCTACTACTTGTGCTTCCAAAGACAGCTCTCATACTCTGTTGAACTTTGGGCTGGAGTGTCATGGCAAGAAGCTAGCCAGAGGAGAACGAAAAAATAAAATACAGTGCATTTAGGGACCTAAAAAAATGTTTTATTTTGTTTGACAACGTAAAAGTGGCCGATAATAGAACATGCCTGGAAATTGAAATTCAACTTGATTTTCACAGAAAAAATAGGATCTAGAATTATATTTCAGAGGGATAGTAACAAAAACAGCATGGCATTGGCACCAAAATAGGCATTAAGACCAATGGAATAGAGTAGAAGACATAGAGACAAATCAATGTAAATAAAGTTTTCTTATAGTAAGATAAAGGTGCCAAAATATATGTTGGAAAAAAGATAGCCCTTTTAACAAACAGTGATGGGCAAACTGGAAGTCCATATGTAGAAGAATGAAACTAGACTCTTACCTCTCACCCTGCACAAAAATTAACTGAAAGTATAACAAAGAACGAGGAATTAGACCAGAAACCCTGCACCTGCTAGAAGAAAATGATTTCCTTAACAAGACTCCTAAAGTGCAAGAAATAAACTAAAAATATCAATAAATGGGATGGTATCAAATTAAAAGGTTTCTGCTTCAAAGGGAAACAAGAGCATGAAGGGGGAGCTTACAGAATGGAGGAAGATCTTTCCTACCTGCTCCTCAGGATGTTAATATCCAGAATATGCAAAGAATTCAAAACACTTAACACCAAAAATCCAAATAACCCAATTAATAAATGGGCAAAAGAATTAAACAGATACTTTTCAAAAGAAGAAATACAAATGGTCAACAAATAAATGAAAAAAATGTTCAATGTCTCTAGCAATTAAGGAAATGCAATCAAAACTACATTGAGATTTCATCTAATTCCAGTCAGAATGGCAATTATCCAGAATAAATTATAAGTGTTGGTGAGGATGTGGGGAAAAAGGTACATTCATACATTGCTGGTGGGACTGCAAATTGGTGCAACCACTTCAGAAAACAGTGTGGCAATTCCTTGAACAACTAAGAATAGAACCACCATATGACCCAGCTTTCCCACCCCTCAGTATATGTCCAAAATATTTTAAATCAGTATACTATAGTAATGCAACATATTCATGTTTATAGGAGCACAATTCATAGTAGTCAAACTAAGGAGCCAACTTAGATGACTTTCAATAGATGCATAAATAAAGAAAACGTGGTATATGTACATAATTGTGTACAGATACACAATACTCAGCCATAAAAATGAATGACATTATGGTGTTTGCCGGTAAATGGATGGAACTGCAGTAAGACAGACTCAGAAAGTCAAGAGTTGAATGTTTTCTCTGAAAGGTGGAAGCTAATAGAAAATAAGGGATTTTAAAAAAGGAGAAAGAGAAAGGGGAAAAAGTAAGATGAATTTCATCAAAATATAGGAGACATCAGTAGAGTTGAGATTGAGAAGAGGATTTAAAAGGAGGAAGAGATGGGAAATGGGAAGAACAGTGGAATGAGTATGACTGAGGTTTCTTATGAGCATGCATGAATGTGGCATGGTGGTTCCTGGCACTGGGTGTATTCACAGGATGCTAATTAAAAAAAAGTAAACTCTAAATGGATTGAAAAAGAATAGGTGGAGTAGAGGGAGCAGAGGTGGGGAGTGCTGGGGACTGAATTGGAGCAGGTTCTGTTCCATGCTTTTGTGATTATGTCAGGGTGTATCCTGGTGTTGTATGTGACCGAAAAGAATAAAACAACAATAACCATTATTTAATGAGTGACATCTGCTTAAGACTAAGTTTATGTAAACCTTTTAACAATTTTATTATTTATTCTCAATGAATGCTGTCATCAGTGTTTATTACATTGAAATTTAGAGATACTCTGAAGACTACATTTAAAAACTCATATAATAATTTAAATCATCTCTTTATTTATAGATACCTTTATGAACTCTGGCAGGTTAACTAAAATTCCAGTTGAATACCTAAAACTTTTAATGTTAGTTTTTAAGTCCCAGGACATGCAAAGTTAAAAGAGATGGTTAATACAGACATAAAAAGGTTTGTGGTAGCCTTTTTATCAGGGAGAGCAAGATATAAATAATAACATAAGTGATCTTAACTGTACACCTCTGCTCTAGTCTTGACATAGTTTTGCATTAAAGAATATGAGTGGATTATAATATTGAATATTATAATATTGAAATTTATATAAGGTTCAACTTAATCCTCACCAAAGGTTTTATACACACACACACACACACTATATTTTAATATAGTTCTTTTAAATGTTTTTGTTAGTTCATTGTAACCCATAACAATCAGTTCGTTTTGACACAGTCATACATGCATGGAATATAATTTGCTCCACTTTAATCCCCAGTATACCTCCCCGCTTCCCTCCTCCCATTTTTCATCCTCTATTGTACTGGCCTCCCTTCTATTTATTTATTTTTTCATTGGTCACCAGTCTATGATGAAGTATGGACTCACTTCCAGGGCTACTTGACCCCACAGTCCTGCTTTGTAACAACTCCCTTCCAACCTCATGGATCCTAGGTGTTCAGACTTTCATTCCACATGAGTGCCAGTGGGTGACAAGGTTAAGACAAAGAACCAGCAACCTTTTTCCCTGTACTCTTCCTTTAACCTTGCAGGGTGAGTCCCAGTGTTTGAGGTTTTTATTGAAAAATAAGCAAGGTATCAATAACTTCACAGGTGCCTCATTTCAGGAGGCTTCTTCTCTTTACCACTGCTCCTAGATGTCTATCTGAGACCAATGATTACCAGTTCCTTCTTAGTACCTTTGATATATGTCTTTAATCCTGTCTTCAGAAATCTCTGACATGGATTGCTTATTTGTTTAAAGTAAGTTCCCACTTAAGCTACAGAATGTTTCTGTGTGTGTGTGTGTGTGTGTGTGTGTGTGTGTGTGTGTGAGGTGGGTGGGGGAGGAATCAGATTTGGTATTTTAGAAGCATCATGTTGAAGAGGTTGTTGAAATTAAAGAAGAGGGAAAGCAAGAAATAGGAAAACTAGGTGGTAATTCCAGAGACTTGTAAGGCTGAGGTAGGAGGATGGTAGGTTCCAGTCAAGCCTGGGCAACTTCATGAGACCTGTCTTAAAAAATAAAAAGAAATTAAAAGGAATGAAGGTGTAACTCAGTGGTAGAGTTCCCCTGGGTTCAATCTCCAGTAGGAGGAAGGGAAGGATTGAAGCAAGGGGAAGACTACATAGGGGATAACTGTTGAGTGAAGATGAATGTTCAAATGAATGGAACATAAAAAATGAGAGAGATCACTATTATTTTGTTTTGCTTAAGTAACTCCAAAGACAAAGATAACCATAATTATGCATATCTATATATTGTCTTAAGCAATATCAAGAGCATCTGCTGAGAATAGAAGATGTGGGAATTGAGCAAGGATAATGTCAAAACTGATGAAATTCAGAACAATCACCTGAAAACCAAATAAAACAAATGTCATGGATTGTTTATTGTTAATTCACTGTGACCACTGAGGTTGGTCACAGTGAATTAGTATAGGGGCCATTCAACATTGACAATTGATCAACATATTAATATGCCCCCCACACTTAAGTCTAGGTATGAAGTAGCTTATAGGATTGACCAAGATGAGTGCATTTGAAGGGCATCAACATAAAAGGTTAGGTGCCAAGAAGGGTTGGTTTTTATCGAGGGTGGGGAGAGTCATTGTGATATAATTGTGATATAATGTCGGTTTGCCAAGATTGAAGAATCTATGGTAGTGTTGACTGGTCAGATTCTCAGTAGATTACAGGTCGAGGAGCCTAAAATGTGTCTGTGCAGCAATGGGGGGTGGACTTCATTGGTCTTAGTTGCTTTGTGGCCTGGTCACGGGTTCTGTAGTGGCAGCTATTAAGCGGGGAGTCCCAATGATGATTTAGGAAGCTGAGTGGGGAGACTGTATTGGATTTTTGACAAGTTGTGTGGAGGCATGTGTGGCCGATGGAAATTGAAGTGTTTTCATAGAACACTGGGACCTAGAGCTCTGGATAAATGGTGGGTTACGTATAGATAATTGAAGGTGCAGATTCAATTGTGGTCATTTAAGCTGTGGAAAAGTTTTGGGTTTTTTTAGAGAAGGGTATATAGTTAGAGGAAAAAGTTATCCTTTGCTCTTTCCTTTTGTTTCTCAAATCTTTCATTTAAAATTCTCTTCATTTACTAGCTTAGGGTGTCTTGGCAAGGTATCATTTAGATCAATGGCCTAATTATATATACTCTACATCTGTTGTGGTCCATGTAACTTAAACACTTAATGCATAAATCTTATACTAATGACCTGATGTTCTCTATAATTTTTAAGGCATGTTTCAGATCTGATTTATCTTTGTTTTTCTTCATTGTTTGCAATGATAATGGGTTCACAGGTTGCAACAGATTCTCTGGGTGACTGGTTACAAATCCAGATTCCTAGGACTGCCAACCCCCTCTTGTGAGTAAGATTTCTGAGTTAGTAAGTCTGAGTATAAACTAGATAGCTCTATTTTAAGCCAAGTTCCAAGTGATTTCGACACATATTGAGGTTTGAAAGTAATTTCATTGCACACAGGATCTTATCATACCTAGGAGATCTTCAAATCTGAACTATTAAATGAATAAAGCCCACTCTTCAGAGCCGTTTTTCTTACCAAATGGTTATATTAGTTCAAATGCTCTTATGGGTTAGAAAGGCATGAGGTACCCTCTAGGTGAAACATGGCTCTTGATATAGCTAAGGTTTAAGATGTTCTTGAATCAAACAGTGCTTCAGTTTAGTGGGGATACCCTTTTCTTACCCTGTTACACCAATACTGATGTGACGAACACAAAAAAGTACATTTTACAGCCATAGATTGTATCTTGATATCCATTAACCAGCTTTAAAAAAACAAAAACAACAACAACAAAAAACCTTGTTTTAGGTTACAGGGAGGATTAGTCAAGAGGATGTGGAAAGTTTTGTGGAAAAGTTCATAACAGTTAACCATAAAGGAACTGAAAGCAAATTTTACCTAGTGCTCCTGGGCTGGTAATGTCATTGTTATGTATAAAGAGCAGAATCCCAATGTAATACATTTAAGTGGATATATGGTTGTAAATACTCGCCATTTTAGCAGAATCTTTTTTATTTATTTTTTCTTGCAGAAGCAAAACCATCCTTGACAGTTGCCCATACTTGTCAATACTGGCTCTTCACTGGTATCCTCAGCAAATCAATGGGCACAAGTTTGAAGGAAAGGAAGGGGATTATATTAGAATTCCAGAGAAGTTATTGGATGTCTCAGATGCACAAATAATGGCTGGGAAAAATTCATGTAAATTAGTCCAGTTTACAGAGTATAGCAGTCACCAATGGTTTATAACTGGTAACAATCTTCCTGCTCTGAAAAAAAAGGTAATCTATCATTTTAAAAATTATGTTGTTAGAATCTCATGTTTTCTTTAGCAGACATCTGATAGGAACACATCTCTTTGATCAGAGTTTTGGCAGATACTATATGTGGTGAATTAATATAAGTAGTCTTTCATGTTCATGAACCATTTATAGAATGTTTAGTTTCAGAATAGTTGGAAATGTCTCTTTCCTGTTTTATTGAATTACTTTACTCAATATATGAGTTGTATAAGATATATATATATATATTTATATACATATATATATATATATATATACACACACACACACATACACACACATATGGAAAGTAACAAAATATAGCTTTCTCTAATATCCAATTGTATACCTCACTCTTGATAAAGTTGGCAAATTATAGTTAAAGTGAGTGCTGTTAGCTGAATATCACTGAATGAATGAAGCAGAGGTAGAATGTGCATGATGGAAGACCAGTCAGATATCCTGCATTGATAAGTGAGCTCTCTATTAATACTGGAAGAAAATAGATAACTATTATGAAAATGAAATATAGTTTAGAATACGAAATTCATTCTTAACATTGATTCGAAAGTGTCATTGAATTTTCTATTCCTTTTGTTATTACAGGTATTGTCTTTGAGTGTGAAAGATCAGAGTTCACAACTCCTGACTAACAACAATGAAGTCCTCTACAGGATTTATGCTGCTGAGCCTAGAATTGTTCCTCGGACATCTCTCTGTCTCCTTTGTAATCAGGCTACAGCAAGGTACTTATTAACAACTTTTGAAGATTAGAGTTTAGTCCTTCCACACACCAGCACCATTAAACCTATTTTTTTTTTGAACTGGATATAGAGGTGGCACTCAGTGACCTAACACCACAGAATAATCTCTACAATAAGACAGAGGAGCATAGGGAATAGTCTAGCATCGTTCAGATAGCAAGCTCAGGCAAGTGATTTAACTGTGTGTAGCACATTTATTTATTTATTATTGCTCCTTTTGTAAAAGGTTGTGACATGAGTCCTGCTCAATTCAGATAACTTTTCTGAAGTCATCAGTTTGTTTGCTGGAAAGGAAGGAAATTCATTATTTGTCTTCCTTTCACCTGGGCTTGTGGTTCAGGAGCTGACACTCTATGTTTAGAGAGAACAGCAGGATTTATAATTCTAGTCCAAACATGTTGGATATATTTTAGGATTAAAGCCAGGTATAGGAATGGGAAGAAAAGCAATTATTTCTTTTCTCTTGACCTAAGGTCTCAAGTTTCTGAGTAGTTACTATCACTCAGATCTCAATCAATGGTGCAGGGCCAGGCAATGCTGGCCGAGAAGGTCTAGGATTGTGTATATTATTGAGTTTTAGCCACAAAAGCTAAAATTATAACTAAATTTAATATCTTTGTTGGGCAACCAACTGTCTGCTGAAACAGCAAAATTTTGGTTAGTCTCTTTCTTTTTCTGTGAAAAAAACATTTTGAAGTGAAATTCCTATGCCTGAAGGCATATCTCAAACCTAATGCAGATGGTCCCTGGCTTAAGATGGTTCAACTTAGTATTCTTCTATTTTAGAATAGAGCAGAAGTGATATACATTCAGTAGAATTCATACTCAAATTTTGAATTTTGCTCTTTTTCCTTATGGATGGTATGTGACATGATACTGTCTCATGATGCTGAGCTGCAACACTAAGCCACGGCTCCTGGTCAACTGCATGATTATGAGGGTGCACTGTGTAGCTAAGCTATGATATGCAGGAGGTTGTATAGGTTAAGTGCAGTTGTAGCTTGTAATACTGTAGACTTATGATGGGTTTATCAGGAGTTAACCCCATCATATGTCAAGGAGCATCATTACATAGTCTGAAGTCCTCAATGTATAATTAGAAATGAAGGTTTCAAGCCCAAATGAAAAGTTTCAAGCTCAAATCCACAGTTGAGGTTATGAAGTTATATGTCCTTAGAAAAGTCATAGACTCAAGATGCATTAAAAGGGAAGGGAGCATAAACCTGTAATCTCTGGGAATGCAAAATGAGCCAAAATTTATAGAGTGAAGCATTTGAAGTACATTGGAAAACATATATAATCGGCTCCAAAAAAAATTTTTTTTTAAAAAGGTGAGGAAGGAATCTTAGAAAAGCATACAAGTAAATTATGTGGTTCAAAATACAAGAACTTGTGAAATCATATGGAAGGGCAAGAACTACACATATCATGGCTATGTTATCTCTTAGGATTTTAGAGTGATAGAGAAGAGTGGGTCTGTCTTACATTTATACGCAGGGACTGGTATTACTGTCGGAAGACCAGCTTCTTTGGTACTGGGAATGCTGTGGCAGGTGTGGTTGCATTTAGACTGTTTCTTAAGGTGTCTGGTGGAATTTGTTGGCTCACATCCTGGACAAGATGTTCCCTTTGGTATTCATTCTTCAAAACGTGGTCTGCTTAGGTCTTGAGTAAAGAACACTTAAGTTCAGCAAGTAATTTTTCTTCAAAAAACATTTCAACATCTTAAGTACTGACGAAAGAGGAATAGTGACTATTGTGTTTTGTTCCAGCTGGTTGTCTGACAGTCAGTTTTGCAAAGTGGTTGAGGACACTGCAGATTATGTGGAATGTGCCTGTTCACACATGTCTCTGTATGCTGCCTACACCCAGAATGACAACTTGTCTTCATACAATGAAGCCTTTTTCTCTTCTGGATTTATATGTATATCAGATTAGAGATAGTGTTTTCAAGTCAATAATTTTAAATAATTGTGAGAATGAAGGTCTGTTTTTCCATAGTTTTTTTTCCCCAAAAAACAATGTCAATTGATATTTAGAAAAAATATTTACTACACTTATTTCTGAGTTCAAATAGTATATTTTTGGTTTACTTGTCTTTGTACTTTATACAAATGAAATCATATAGTTCATTTTGGCTTTGACTTTTCCCATTCAATATATTACCTGTGAAAACCATTCATGCTTTACACGTGGGTTGGTCATTTAAAAAATATTTTCCACATTTTTTATTGGTGTATCATAGTAGTACATATTGATGGAGATATTTGTTATTACATATTTGTATGTGCACACAATTAAACAATATAACTTGACCAATATCACTCCCCAGCACTTTTCTCCTCCTTCCCTCCCTCTCTGCCACTCTATGGTTCTTTGTATATGCAAGATATGAATATCATTAATCGTTTCCTGTTGTTTTTCTATTTGTTTTATTCATTAATTCACAAATAGATATTTATGGAGGGCCACTTATACTACAGAGTGAGTAAAAAGTATAGGACTTAGTCCCAACTCCTAAGGAATATATATAACACAGTTTAAGAAGCTAGATAGTAAGAAAGGTTATAATTTGCTGGTTTAGAGGGCAGGTTCTGTGAGATAGAATGTCAGGATTATTTGAGATAATACAGTCAAAGAATTTTGTATTTCAATAGTTAAAAAAAAAACAACCCTACCCTTTGGTTGATTTGTATTCTACAGCTTAACCATTTTAAATATGGCAAACACTGTATTAAAAAATCATCTATCATTATTACCCTATGTACATATAAAATTACATAATTGGTGGGATTCTACATCATGTATAACCAGAAGAATGTGAAATTATATTTCATTATACATGATGTGTCAAAGGACATACTGTCATATATAAATAATTAAAACAAATAGAAATTATTTTAAAAATTATCTATCATTTTCCATATCCAAGCCACATTTTGGGCATTAATAGGAACTTAAATTGTATTAGTACCTGTCAAACTAATCAATAGAATTATTCTCACCTACTATATTAATTATATGGTTGGAAGTCTGAGAATTCCTTACTGTATATTTCTGTCCCCCATCTTCAGCACTTCTGTGCCTTAATTCACTTTTTAAAAGGTCCACAACTCTTTCTGTGAACAATATGTTTATTCTACAGAGAATTCTATTCTACAGAGAATTCAATTCTATTCTACAGAAAACCCACATCCCTTCTCCTCACTTTATTCTCCTCTGTCTAACCTAAAACAAGTCTATTCTTCCCTAGCCACTTTTTACTTTATTTCTTTCAACATTGAAAATTTGGAAATTTTTCTGGATGATGAATAGGTGCTTATATTTTGTCCTTTTCATAATACTTTTAATATTTCATAAATTTGTAAAAAAATGAATTTGTTTTGTCACCAGCTTCTCTTTGATTAATATACTATTAATATACTTTTCACATTTCTTCTTTTTTCATTGTTTGCTTCACCTCTCAAGAAAATGGCAATAGACACATTTACAGGGGTCATCATTTCTTCTGAGGTAACACAGACTGAAAGATGATATCTTAAAGTGGTCCTTATATGACAGATAACTGGCTGGGCTAGCAATATTCTAAATAGGATTGCTTCAGAAAATTAACATCTTGATTTTTATTATTATAAGTAAACAAGTTACTTACAATGAAATTTTAGTTACAAGTATAAATAGTATAATTTAAATAGTAATACCATCCAATTTATAAGAAAAGACATGTTTTTTAAAAATAGGAAAATTTTGATCACCTCCTTGGCTAATGATATGTGGGAGATCTAACATTCTCTTGACACCAGGCAGTGGTAGCCATCTGCAGCTCCAGGTCAGGCACTGGATCATGAGGCTAACCAACACTTGGGAGTGTCCTGTTGCCAGTATTGTTTGGTTCAGGTATTCAATAAATCACATGAGATATTCAGAAATTTATGATAAAATAGGCCCTTTGTTCATTGATTTTTCCCTAACTATAAACTAATGAAAGGTGTTCTGAGTAGGTCTAGGGTAAGCCAGGCTAAATTATGATGCTAGGAGTTCAAGTGTATAAAATGCATTTTTAGCTACTGTAGTTCCAGCTTATAATGATTTTATAAGGACATATCATCTAAGATTGAGGAACATCTGTATATCAGTGAAATTGTATTTTGATGTAACATGAAAGTACCCTGTTTCTCAGTTTTGAAATGATGTTTATTTTAGATAATACCATAAGTTAATTGTAACATAGAAATGAAAATATCATAAACCTCCTTCCTATCTATCATAAAGCCATGTGCTTATCTATGTATATATGTAACATTTAATTAGGCAAGCAGTAATATATTTGTAGTAAATAATTAATGTAATGAAAATGAGAACCTTGATTCTAAAATGAGAAAATTACATATTTGCTTACCTTATCTGATAATTTAAAAAATCTATATTGAAAAGTTATGAGATTAGAGTAGAAAATGCAACTTAAATTTCATCCCTTAGGATTTAAATATTAAAGGGGGAAGTATCCTGAAAACGCTGAGTAGGACTCTAGTTTGTAGATTTGGGTGTAGAGTGTCATAGAATCTTTCATAGACTTAAATCATTACCTTCTCTCTTTGAAGGGTTCATTTCTCGAAGTATTACAAGACTCCATATGAATGTGAATTCATCTTTTCTTCATATTTCCTAACATTCTTCGTATAGTCAACTTTTATTGTTTTGAGGAAAATCTTTGAGTGTCCAGTACTCTTTCGTTCAAAGTTTTCAAAACAATTACGGTAACTTCTGAGATTATTTCAATGATGTGAGAATAGAATAAGTCTCTATTAAATAGTCTCTTAATTTCCCATATGCCAAATTAACAAATTCTAATATCATTCAGACCCAATGATTTGAAAATTAGGTAAATCATGGAAGCAATAATCAGTTTTTCAAAAATTGCCTTGTCGATGTTGTTATGGTTGAGATATGGGGTGTTCCTCAAAAGTGCACATATGACTCAATGCAAGAATGTTCAGAAATGAAACAATGACGTTATAAGAGGTGTAACTCTAATTAATAGTGGATTAATACACTGATGTAGATTAAGGGTTGTAACTGTAGGCAGGTAGATGTGTTTGAAGGAAATAGGTCACTGGGGTCATAACTTTAGGGGTTTATGTTTTGATGAGCAGAGCTTACTGTGTTTCCTCTGTCATGAACCAAGCAGCTTTCCTCTGCTGCAGTCTTCTGCCATGATGTTCTGCCTCAGGCCCAGAGCAATGGAGTTGACTGACTATGGACTGAAATCTCTGAAACCATGAGCCAAAATAAACTTTTCCTCCTCTGAGTTGTGTTCTCTCTCTCTCTCTCTCTCTCTCTCTCTCTCTCTCTCTCTCTCTCTTTCTCTCTTTCTCTCTCTCTCTCTCTCTCTCTCTCTCTCTCTCTCTCTCTTTGTTTTTAATATTTATGTTTTATGTGGTGCTGAGGATTGATCCCAGGGTCTTACATGTGCTAGGTGAGTGCTCTACCACTGAGCCACAACCCCAGCCCCCTACGCCCTGCTCTGAGTTGTTCTTGTCAGATCTTTTGGTTACAGTGACACAAAGCTGACTAAAACAATGTATAATGGGAAGACACAGTATACACATTTAACGTGTACAATTTGAAAATTTGACATGTTTTCACCTATAGTAATTATCAACACAAATCAAAGTAATGAACATAGATAGTCACTATCCTCAAAAGTCTTCTGTTACCCTTTTTAGTCCTTCACCTCCCATCTCCAGTGAACCAGCAATCTGCCTTCTGTCACAAAAGATGAATTTTCATTTTCTAGAATTATATATATTAATTTTTCAATGACAAATTCCAACCTACTTTGTAAAAGTTATATATTCATTCCAAGGGATTCTTTTATACTTATTTGTGTCCTTTAGACACATTTAGACAAGGCTAGGATGTTAACAGGGCCAAGTGGGTTTCAGGATAATGTCATAGTTATCTATTGCTG
Organism: Urocitellus parryii; assembly: GCF_045843805.1. Lineage (NCBI taxonomy): Eukaryota > Metazoa > Chordata > Mammalia > Rodentia > Sciuridae > Urocitellus > Urocitellus parryii. The sequence goes on along the minus strand of NW_027553327.1, from coordinate 6,356,483 downwards.
CATGACAAATTATACCAAGACATGACAGCTTAAACAACAAATATTTATTGCCTCACAAAATTTCTGAGGGTCAGCAGAAATTTCTGAGACTTAGCTGAGTGGTTTTGGTCTAGACTATCTTGTAAGCTTACAGTTTGTCTACCAGCAAGGCCTGGAGATAACTGAATGATTGCCTAGGCTAGAAATTCTATTTCCAAGACGGCATATTGATGTGACCATTGGCCAGAGGCTCCAGTTCCTTGCCTGCTCTCTTGTCAGAAGGCCTCCAATTCTCATCTTTTGCCCTTTTTATAAGACCATTCAACACAGTATCAGGATTCCCCCAGAGTATATGCAGTGAAGGCTATGACCAAGATGAAAGCCATATTTTATTGGATTACCTAGTCTTGATTACTATCTTTTCTTCCATAGTCCATGTTTGAGACATAACAGCCCTGGTCCATGTAGAAGGGGACCACAAAAGAGTTTTACTAGGAGGTAGTGATATTTGGGGCAATCTTGAAGGCTGGCTACCATAATATGTTTGTCTGTATAGTCAATTCCCTTGTGTAATTAGCCTATACGATTCAAACCAGCAGTATCCATTTGCCATAATTTATGAGCTGATTACATAATAGTTTTAAAATTTATTGAATAACAGTTTTCAAAGCACATAAAAGTCATTGCCTTTTATTTGGAAATGGGAAGCTATAGGAAGATTTTGAGCAGAGAGACACGATCAAATTTATATTTAAGAATATCACTCTAGTTGCCATCAGGACAATAGATATTGGGGAAAATGAGGGCAGAAGCAAGGACAGAAGAAGGCTATGGGAATCATTAAGGTGACTTATGATGTGGGTTTGGCCTGTATATTGGCTTAGCAGATGCAGAGGAGTGGTCAGATTCTGGGCATGTTTCAAATGCTTATTTGGAAAGAAGGAAGTCAGAAAAATAAATAAATAAAATGCTATATAATTTATATCAAATTCTAGAAAATGCAAAACAATCTATAACGACAGGAGATGTTTGGAGACAGCCCAGAAAAGGAGAGGGGAGGGATTACAAAGAAGGATGAAATACTCTTTTGATTTTGGTGTTAGTCTCATAGGTATATTCATGTCAAAACTTATCAAATTGTACACCTTAAATGTGCAATTTATTGTAGGTCAACTATATCTCAATAAAATTGTAAAAATAAAGACATAATATTGTCTAATGGAATGGAGTTGGAATGTGAGAGAAAAGAGATCAAAGATGGTTTGTAAGTTTTGGGCTTTGAGCACCTGGATAATGGGAATAAATTGTCATTCTTATTTCTGAGATAGGGAAGACTGAAAGGAGCAGATTTTGAGAGAAAAATGAGTTCAGTTTTCAACATGTTGTTAGAGATGCCTACTAGATACATTTTATAACATAATAAATACATGGTAGAAAAGAAATGAAGAATGACTCAGATAGACAGTTTCTCTCTATGATCCACTGGTTCTCCAGAAAGCGCAGAAGTACACTGGACCAACCGGGACCTCTCATGGCCCCTGTAGACAAATGTTTATGCACACCTTTTTTCCATCGTTTTCTTTATTTAACATTATGAACATGGTGGACTAGATTTTTTTTCTCTAAATTTTAAAGATTCAGTTAATTTGGGGAAACAACTGATGGGTTCATTGTTGGAGGTTGATGAATAACCTTAGCAGAGACTATAGTAACAAGCCCTTGGTCACAGACAAACGAGAATGGCTCCACCCAGGATGGGAGCATTACAGACACTCTTCCTTGGGCTGGCTAGCTTGTGCCTTCCCCCTGTTAACTGTACATATCAGTAATTCAGCTATATTATGATTTAAATCAGATTTTGCTCCTCTTGTCAGAAAGTACAACAATTGCTTGTTAGTTGATAGGTTGTGATGAAAAGGAGTCTACTCCTTTGGCTTGAAACTTAGCTCCATTACTCACTGGATGTGTGACTGCCTCAATTTACTCTAAAATAAGGATTGGAATAGGACCTACTACTACTGTAAGGTACTATTGTTATGAAGATTAAATTAATTGATATGTATAAAACCTTCAGAATAACAACTGGACATAAAGAAAGCGTTCAAGAAATGTTAGCTACTAGCTTTCTTCTCTGACAATCAGTTTTGTCAGTTGGTTCCCACTACGTTGTGGACTTTTTTGGACCAGGACCAGATATCTTGTCTTTTGATTTTCATCCACTCCCACACCATGCTAGGACTTTGTCCAGCGTCTGGCATGAATGGTAGCACAAAATGAAAGTTAAAAATATGCTGTTGAATTAAATGATTTCTTCCCTTATGGATAAAGATAAGAATCTTAAGATCTTAGCCCAAAGACTAATGTCCATCTCTCTGCCCCCATCTGTCCCTGCCTTAAAAAATAAAGCAGGCCACTGTCTCCAGTTTACACCCTCACTCACAGTTCCATTCACCTTCCCCTTTCCTAATCAGAGGGATCTTGGGGTGGGGCTTCAAGGAACCTCTAGGAGTTTGAAGGGGAGGGAGCCTGGAACCATAGATTAGCTGTGACAAGTCAGGGGTGGGATTTGGTAGTTCAGAAAAGGAGGTACCAGACCAGGAATGAGGGATGGGAGTGATGGTGGAGTGGGCTAGTTCAGGGTGGACCAGAAATGAGACATTGAGGAAAGCCAGAAAGGGCCAGTTGGCGGAGGGGGGGGGGATGGGTGGGTGATGACTAGAATCATGCGGAGGGTCGCTTGTGAGGGCACAGAAGCAAAGGCAGGTGATTGGACGAGAAGGAGAGTCCTAGTTGCCAAGGCAGCGACTAGAGGAGAAGGTCTTCAGTTGAGGAGAAGGTCTCCACTAGAGAAGGACGGAGCTCCAGCTCCGTGCAGTTCTCCAGTAGAGTCTGTGGATCGACCCCCAGATATCCCTGCTGACGGGTCACCCGGGAAAGGCTTAAGCCTTCCCGGGCACCACCCCTCCGTGCTTTGCTACCCACCCGCCCCCTGACGCCGGCCTCTGGCGCCGCCCGCTGCAGCCTACTCCACCGGGTCACCGGCTCCCCGAGGTGACCACAACATGGTTGTGGCGCCACTGCTGCTCTTCTGTCTGTTCGTGCTGTGGCCGGCCTGGCGAGTGCCGGGCCAACGGGACCTGATCACCGGCCAGCGCTTGTCGAAGCACAAACTCTGTGCAGATGAGGAATGCAGCAGTGAGTGCCCAGGCGGGCGGGCCCGCCCCGCCCGGGTCTCCGCGGGGGCTCCGATCCCCCGGTCCCCAGCCCCGTGGGCTGGGCTAGGGGGTCCCAGGATGACGGGTGGGGCGCAGGAGTGATAGAGCCTCGGGAGATGAGAAACAATTTTTCAAAAAAATCCCCAATAATGGCATCAACAGCATTCTACTTTTGTGTTGCTCACTCTCATTTTATCAGTAAATTAGATGATGACTAATTGTTTTATTTTATCCATCCAGTATGGTGCTATAAAGCCGTAATTACTGTATTTTGTGTTTTTAAAGGTTCTGGTCTGTAAGCATAGCTATAAGCATTATCCTGCACCAGTGCAGGGCTTGGCAGCACTGATCTGAACCCCCCCACCATTTGCACACACAGAGTGTAGGAGAACTCATAGTAGGGGGGGGATTCAGTTAATGTGAGAAGGAATAACATATCAGTTCTCCCATTTTCCAGAAGACATTGCATCCATATATGAACACTACTGACTTCTGAACTGTCTTTAACTCCATAAGGTTCTGAAAATGAATCACGCACCATTAAGATTTGTTATTTTCATGCTCCAAAACTTTCAAGATTAGGGATAACTTGGCTTACAAAATTAAGAATGAATTATTTCCCTGGCCTTTTAGGTTCCACCACAAAATGATGTCAATGACCTTTAATAGGTAAAATCTTCCCAAATGTCATTTAATGTGTCTCAGGTGCTGAGATGCTGAGCCAATGGGGCAGACTTCACCAGCAGTCAAATTCATAGACCAATAGTGAATGGAGGGTCTGGGGTTGTAGCTCAGTGGTAGAGCGCTTGTCTAACATGAGGCACTGGGTTTGATTCTCAGCACTGCATACAAATAAATAAAATAAAGGTCCATCAAAAACTAAATAAAAATTAGGCAAAAGCTTAAAAATATAGTAGTGAATAGAATCTCAGGGTTGAGAAAGACCTTAGAGGCAACTGGTCCAACTTCTTAATAACTGCATGTTGGACTCCTGCTGTTTTATCAAACATACCCCAGGCTCATGTAACTCATACTGAAATTCCACCCCTACAAGCTCTCAGGTCTAACTGGAATTCTACCTCATTCACAGAGCCTCAATGCAGGTCTGTACCCAATTCCCTTTAGTCTCTCTTGGTATTACTGTGTTCTTTTTAAATAGCTGTCATCTGTCCATTCAATAAATAATTGTTGAGTATCTCTGCCAGGTGCCAGATACTGTGTTAAGCCTTGGCTCATTCCACCTGCAAATCTGAAAACCAAGATTCCCTCTCTTTCAGCTTTCCTAAAATTTTAAACACAAGTTTCACCAGCACTAAATCCATGTTTTTTGAATGTGACCCTGTCTATATATCTCTGGTTTAAAAATTTTCCTCGAGTAAATATTGTTCTGGTAGCAGTTGTATGGCCATGGAAGTAGTGGAGAGTAGACTGGAGATTGTTCATTTTATAATTGAAGGGTCTGACAGCTCTAATTAGGATTTTGAAGTTTTCTTCTCTGTGTTAATTGTCTTTAGGAGAGCCACATATTCCAGGCACTGTGACTCATATATTTAGTGAAATACTCAATGAATATTGAAACTGAAGAGAGACAATTCTTATTCTATAGCATAAAATAAAATAGCCATTTCCCCTTTCAATTTTAGAGCTACTTATAACAGAAGGTACTCCTGTTGATGCTGCTGATACAGAAAACCAACTAGAGATAAATGTGGAAGAGCCAGAAGATGCCACCCTTTTGGACAGCATACTTTTCTTGTTACATTCATTCTTGCTTTATTTGTCTAAGATGGTAAGTTTGACATAGTTTCTTCAATTAGAATGTTGATTATTTATTAGTTTTTAAGTGGCTTCTGGTCATGAAGTGAAGAACTTAAAATGTCTTTATGAAAATGACTCCTGACCCTTTGAGTAGATAGCTCCTGGAACAAAAGCCATAGGGGTGTGGCTTTAATGGCTACTTGGTTTAGCACATGAGGAAGATTTGCTGTCTACCAAGGCTGGACATTTGCACACCTGTAAAAACTTGGTTCTTCCCCTCAGAACCTTTCATTCTGGCAGGGAGATAACAGCATTCACTTGAAACACAGTAAGATAATGGCAGAAAGAGAGGTATTTATTTGATGGTAGAACATTATTGTCCATAAATGCATTTATTATGGTTGGAAGGGTGATCAATAAGGTCAGAAAGTAGTTGAGATGTGTTTGAAGCACAGGCAAAGGGCAAACAGGAGTCTGACATGTGGTTTGTTGTTGATTAGACAGGCTGGGGTGGAGGACGGTGGGGGAAGCTGGCAGTCAGAAGAAATGTGTTCAGAGAAATGGAAACATGAAGAAAAGGATATTCTCGGAGGGCAGGAGAATGTGAATAGTTGGTGTTGTAAAGTGTGAAGTTGGAGGGGGATGGGCCTGTTGGAGAGGCCAGCAAATCTTAAAGGAAGTCATGAGCCAAAGTAGCATTAGACCATTAATAGTGGGGATCCTTAGAAAGTTTTAAGAATGAAAGGAATTAGGTTAGATCTGTTTCTTAGAAAGAGTCACTTAAGGCTGATCTTTCTAAAGAAAATCATGATCCAAACAAGACATTTAATCTGTCTAGAAGCTTATCTAAGCATTTTAGGACTTACCTCCCCCCCATTGGTATTTGTTGATATTGGACTTTTAGAATTTAATTATAGGAATGAGAAAGCTTTTAGAGGTTGGAGAATTTAATTATAGGAATTATAGGAATGAGAAAGCTTTTAGAGGTTGGAGAATTTAATTATAGGAATTATAGGAATGAGAAAGCTTTTAGAGGTTGGAGGGCCATTGTGACAGTAATCCTCCTCAACTGAAGTTGTTTCCTGTAGGTTGTGTTATTTCAAGGCTTGTGTAATAAATATGATGTTGTTGTTTTCCTTGTAAAATGTATAGATTTTGAAGCCAGGTAGATCTGATTTCAAATCCCAAGGTTATCATTTAGAAGTTTGGGCAAATAACTAAACTTTTGAAAAAAGTTCTCCTCATCTGAAAAATGTAGATAATGCTTACTCCAATCATAAGAATTAAATGATTTGACAAGGTAAAATGTCTGGTGGGGTGTCTGGCACTTTGAAGGGTTTTACCCCCACACACCCCCTAATTCTCATGTAGGCAGTCAGAAGGTGTTTATATAAGAGTGGAATGGAAGTAAGATTTAAAATCTTATACATATATCATCATTGTTTTTATTTGTTGCCATAAAATTAATTAGTTCTTTCATATAGTTAAGTTTTTGTCTTAAATGAATTTTTTAAATTCTAAAAACCAGGTTATCAGAGAAAAGAATGATCCAGAGGGATTCTAGCCAGGTGTTAGACAATGTGATGATATAGGGCCTGTTACAAACTGGAAATGTATGCTCAATTTAAAGTATTTAGATTCGGGCTGGGGTTGTGGTTCAGTGGTAGAGCGCTTGCCTAGCATACATGAGGCACTGGGTTCGATCCTCAGCACCATATAAAAACAAAACAATGTGTCCACCCTAAAACTAAAGATACATAAATAAATATTTTTTTAAAAGTATTTAGATTCATTATACTTGAAAACACTGCAAGAGAACAAAAAATATGAGACTGCCAGTATCCTCTCTCTTGAAGAAGCTATTGGAAAATATTGAGGAGGTGGTTTTCTGATGAGGAGGTTGGTTTAGAATTGCCATGATTCTTTGTGACTGTTTTGTTATAAATTTAAGGTTTCCCATTTTTTCTAATTTGTCTGTTTCAGCTGTTTACTACATTGCCTGATGATACTCAACCTGGGCCTGATTTTTATGGACTACCATGGAAGCCTGTAGTTTTCACTGTTTTCTTTGGGATTGTAGCCTTTCTCATTTTCTTTTGGAGAACTGTTGTTGTTGTGAGTAAATTGACTTACTTATACCTTAGCACATAAGCACAAGGATTATTTTATATAGTCACTGCCCCCCCCCTTTTTTTTTTCTTTTTCAGTTGCTAAAACACAAATTAGTGGTTTAAGTCAAACTAACCTTATAAAATAATTTAGTGTGGGTGCAGTTGGTAGAACTGGTAATTCTTACAGCCATCCTAACCAGTAGTTTCATATGTATCAGAAGTCTTAAAAGTGGGATAAAAGATGGGATAGGTTAGATAAATATCCTTTTATGTAGCATATATGTCTAGTAGTCTATCTTAAAGAAATAACTATGCTTTGAAGATTTTGGTAATGTTTTTCAATGGAACAGTGTATTAGATTGAAGACTTAGCACAACATAATTTATTTAGGGGTTATTGTATGTTTGATTAATGGAATAGTAGGCAGATTTATTTATTTCAAAGCTTTGAGGTACAGAAAATGCTCACAATTAAATGTGAAGTGGGGAAAAAAGCAGAAACTAAGATTTAAATGTTGATGAACTGTATGTTAATATAAACACATATAAACAGGGGGAAATGCTGCAAAGAAATACAGTAAAATGAGAAAAAGGAGATGAGATAATTTTTCCAGTCTTTTATATAAATTTTCCCAGATTTTATGATTTGATCATATGTTCAGAAAATACCTTTTTATTTGGAAGTATAGATTATGTGTTGTCCAAAAATCCATTAAATGTTTTGTTCATTAAGTTTTTTTTTCCTGAGCAGAATTAGTCTATGTCTGTGTATGTGTGTACATATATGTATAAGTGTGTGTGTGTGTGTGTATAGGCTTATACATACTTATGTTTGTACTGTAGGTTATTCTGTTTCATAGTTATTTAACATAATTGGAAGAAAATTATTTTAGGTAAATGGACTTTGCATATGAAAATCCTAACATTTAAAGAGGCCAAAAGCATTGGATACAAATCTTTTCAAAACTGAGTGTTCTTTTTTCTGATTTCTTAATTATTTCAGACATATCATTGTTAAGATAAGTTTCCTCTCCTTGTACAGTTGAGAGTAAAATCTCTTAAAAAGTATTCCCTTCTTAAATAGAAGAATCGTTTGCCTGGATTCCTGTGAGGAATTTTCTAATCTCATTGAACTTTGTCTCAGCTAAAAGGAAAAAGGAAATAGAAGGATAAAGAGAAGGGAAAAACATGAAACCATTTTATATTTCTCTCTCTTGTTTCTTTCATTTCAAGAACTGCGGTACCTGTTTCTCTTTTCACTAGGTTATGTGGGATCTGGTTCCTAACTTGTTGCTCCTCAGTTTCAGCATTTGACTTTGGAACTTTAGTCCCTACCTTAGATGACTGCTTTTATGCTACTTCCCATTTTCCTCTGTTGTCATTTTGAGTAAAAGGTTAGCAAGGCTATGACATTAAAGAAATGTTCATTTATTTCTGTGTTGGAGTTTTCTGAATGCAATTTCCTATTACGAAGATCCCATGGATGATCCATGGACACATCTGAGTATCCCATCACCATTAATAACATAAGTTTGAAAGGACAAGTAATATGCTAAGTTACAAAGAAATTTAGTGATGTTTTAAAAAAAATTCTGCTTAGGTTTTATTATCAGGCAGTTTATTGCTGTCTTTTGGAAATGATTGTTTTTGTCCTTTCCAGAATATGTTAATTGTCATTTCTCTTGTTGCTTGTGCATTTTCTTCTAGCAGTCTTCCCTTTCAGATTTCTTGCTATATATTTAGTGGTTTGCAGAAATAAGATGATGTAGCCTCTTAGTTTCTAAATTCAGCCAATAGCCAAATTTAAATTGGAGTTCTAAGATGTTTTCTGGTGAGTGAAAGTGGCATATCTTAGTACAAAGATTATGCCTTTAATATTGTTTCCTCAGATTCCTTTTGAATAGTCATTGTTTCTAGACTTTATCCTGGTTATTTAGAATTGTCAAGTAAATGATTTTGAAGACACACACACACACACACACACACACATACACACACACACATCTTTACTGTGAAATAAGGTACATATCTTAGTGTTTTTATGTCAGAGGCTATTTATGAAATCTCACTACCAATTAAATTTAAAAGGCTTGTTAACTTGTTAACTTTACTTATTTTTAATCCTATAAATTATTATCCTGAACCAGAATGTTATTAAATTCTCACTTGGTTATGATTCTGACTGTTGTTTTAGGAATGCTGTTTCTATTGAGCATATGTTTGACATCAAATTTAATCTTTTTTCTCTCTTCTAGGTAAAAGATAGAGAATATCAAGGTAAATTTTTAGGTTTCTTAAACTTGTAATAACCCTTTGTATTGGTGTTTGTTGTGTGTTTTATGTATGTTAGAAATAGATACAGTGACTTTTAATGTCTATTATCTTTTTTACCTCCTGAAAATTTTACTATTCCTAGGTTGCTAGCATGGATAATAGAGTAGATGATGATGGTTCCAACTCTGAGATAGGAGATAAAGAGGAGGAACAAATTGTGGATAGGGAGATGATGATAAGTTTTAATTTGGGGCAGATTAACTTTGAATATTGATGTAATGCAGATGTATTACATTTGAAGAGTATTTCTATGCTAATTATTTAATCATGCATTAAGTAATTGAGTAGATAATTTAAAGAATGGTAATGTGAATCAGTATGTTTTCATTTCTGTTTTTCTTTGCAAAGAATGAAATGATTCCATTTTCTGAAAAGAAAGTGTTTTGAGAAGGGAGGAATATCAAGCTACAACACTTTACTGTATTTCCCATCTGTGAAATAAGCTTAAATTGAAATATCATTTTGGATGGGAGGGGTACCTGTGATTGAACTCTGGGGCACTCTACTGAGCCACATCCCCAACCCCCTATATTTAGAGACCAAGTCTCACTTAGTTGCTTAGTGTCTCGCTCTTGTTGAGGCTGGCTTTGAACTTGGGATCCTTCTAGCTCAGCCTCCTGAGCCACTGGGATTACAGGTGTGCACCACTGCACCCAGCAAAATATCATTGTTCTTATATTTTTCTTAAATTTTAATAATTTTTATACTCTTATTGCTAATAAGCATAGATTGCTTTTTAAAAGCATAATAGTTATGCTAAGAAGTATTTCCTCATAGTACCATATAACATGTCTTTGCTTTTAGTAGATTGAGTAATTGAATTTCATTTAGTGATTGTAATAATCTTGTGTATTTCCCCCTTTTAGTCATTGAACAGCAAATTTCCAAAAAGATGAACAATTTCATGAAAGAAAATGAAGAACTAATGCAGAAATTGTCAAATTATGAACAGAAGGTATAATATTTTTTTTTGTTTCTTTCTCCCTTGGTTCTAGCATGAATCATTTCTACCTGTTTTAATTTTAAAATCGTATTTTAAAATTTTTGTTTCATTATTTCCTACAAATCATCCAAATTCTAAACAGTCATATGTATTAAGTACTGCTTTCTTCTGGAAAGGGTCACTTGTCTGGAAGTAACTTGTATAGTAGCACTATAATTTGTGTATCTTAATTCTGAATGCTTTATTTACATAGATGAAGGAATCAAAGAAACAGGTCCAAGAGACCATGAAAAAAAATATGATTCTTTCTGATGAAGCAACTAAATATAAGGTAAAAATCCCTTCTTTGGGGGGAATTACATTCTAAACTCAAAAGTAAATGTAATGAGTGAGTAATATTGACACCTTTTTTTCCAGGATAAAGTGAAGCTTCTTGAAAAAGATAAAGAACTTCTGGATGAGAAAGCTAAAAGTCTTCTTGTTACGTTAGCATCTGAGAGAGAACAGAATGCTAAGAATCAGGACTTGGTAAGAGTTTCGCTGCTAAGTGTTACTGCAATTTGGCTTTTGAAATATTTTGTTAAATTGGTTAAGTTGAACTTAGTCCAGCTGTTAACTAAAGTAAGATTAGGAGTCAAGGAAGTCGAACCCACTTCTGCCCATTTTGTGGAACTTTTAAGTACTGATACAACAAATTATTTTTATGGGCCTAGGAAATATTTTTATTCTCAACCTTGGATAATTTTCATATTGCTTTGCTCTGCCCTTGGAAACATGCAGAACAAGTAAAAAACTATTGTCCAGTTGAACAGTATTTGTTTACTTTTTACTTGAAAGAGTAATGAATTAATCAATTTTCTGTACTTAAAAAAAGTTTACTTACATACTTCATTTTCAATTTCTATAAGTTTCTGTAATTACATAAAAGTTGCAAAAGATAGTAGAGAGTGTGTTCTGAAATATCCTACCCCCAAGTAAGCTTGATCACCCAGCTGAGGTAGTATTTATCAGATTTCTCCACTGTAAAAATTCTTTCCAATCCTTGTCATGTTGTATTCTTTGGAAGTTACCATGCACAGCCCACAGTTAAAGTATGAAGAGTTACAAGCCCAGGATGCAGCTCATGGTAGAGCACTTGCCTAGCATGCATGAGGCCCAGGATTCAATCCCAGGCATTGCAAACAAAGATTGCAGAGTTATGTCCACTTCCTTAAGGAGCAAGTATCTTTATAAATTTTTTGGAATTCTTCTTTATGTGAGATTAGTCTATTCTTCCTTAAATTTTATCATTTTTTACTTCAGATAAGAAAATTTTAAAAATGATCTTGGGAAATTTTTTTCTCTATCACTAGAAAAAAAATTACTAATTTGAACTGGTTTACTTGAAACAGTAATTAATTATAGTTAATTTTCTATGCTTTAAAACATTTTATTTACTTATTGCATTATGATTTTCTATACTTTGACCTTTTTTTTCTGGTTATCTCACAAACAGTAAGGTTGTGGATGCCATGAAATATTTATGACTTCATTTTCCCTCATCTCTTTCAGTTCTTGATTTTTTGCTTAGTCCAAATCTGGATCCCCCTGCATTTACCTGAAATGTAATGGGATGGCTTGACAAAAATTTTGTTGTGTTTATCTTTTTTAGTATATATATGTGTGTACACACACACACACATATATATATATATATATATATATATATATATATATATATATATATATATATATCAGTATTTCTACTGAAATCCTAATGCATATTTTGTGTTCTGTTTTCCCCTGGCAGATAATGGAAAATAAGAAATCTATAGAGAAGCTTAAAGATGTCATTTCAGTGAATAATTCTGAACTTTCAGAGGTAAAGCTGCCAACTCTTGCTATCGGATATTAATACTACATCTTAATTTGTTGCGGACCAAAAATTTGAGGTGTGCTAAAATGTGCAAAAAATGAGAACTATATGATGTCTGGTTTGGGAAAGTATAACTTTGTTTTTTTCTTTGGAATTAATTCACTAACTGTAGTGTTTTGCATTAGCTTCAAATTATCCTTACTGAAACTAAGCTTCATGAAGCGAAGGTGAAGTTGGAATGCAGGAAGCTTCAGAAAGAAAATACCATGCTTAAGAAGGAGAAAGAGCAGGTAAAGAAAATTTGATGTCATACATAATGTAAACTAGAGAAGTGAATATCATTATCTTGTATCTTTCTTGGATCTGTTTCTGAGGTAAGGAATATTCATGTAGGACCTTTTCTAGATATGCAAAGTTTAAACAATGCTCCCCAAATTGAGTGCATATATATGTTCTCCATCTGTTTTGGATTTTTGGATTATTGCTTTTCTTATCAAATATCAATCAGTTATTAACTTGCATAGCCTCAAAGAAACTTTTTAAACCAGAAAATTAAGTATTTTATGATCCTGTTTTGAGTAGTTACTGATTCACCGGCCAAGGGAAGATTACATGATAAGGAATCTAAATTTAGGAGACAGTCATATGTGCCCAGCCATTCCTGCTGGAGGTAAATTATTTGAATTGACAGCAATTTTCTGGGGAATGCAATAAAACAGGGTCAACTTCCTGATAGCTCTGATGTTCTTACTGCAGCTGTGAGAGTTGGGGCCACTCTGCCCTCTTCCTTAACCAAGGTCTCAAACCCCTCGATTGACGGAGTCCACCGAGGAGTATGGCTCTCTATTTCTTTGTCTAAGTCTTGTAGTCCTAATGTATCCAGTGCAGAAACCCCTACCTAACCCATATGAATTCATGTGTTTTGACTTTTCAGTTGCAGCAGGAAGTCAAAGACTGGAGTACATCACATGCTGAGCTCAGTGAACAAATCAAATCATTTGAGAAGTCCCAGAAAGATTTACAAGTAGCTCTTAGTTACAAAGATGATACTAATAAAGTAAGTTTATACTCCAAATACATGTTTCATCTCATGAATTCTCCTGAAATCTTCTGAATTAAAATCGAGAGTCTTCCAACCTTTTGCTTCTTTTCTAGGCTTTGACTAATTACATCACCCAGTTGAATCGGTTACAATGTGAATCTGAATCTGAGGATCAAAGTACAGATGAGTCAGATGAATTAACCAATGGAGAGGTAGCAGGTGAGATCAGTCTCTGGGAAGTTGAATCCTTTTTTGCTTTCCTGTCTTTAATTAAGTATACAGATGCCACTTTTCAGCTGGCTGAATTTCTTCTTAAGCTTCAGGGTTGTAGACACATCACTGGATCTATAGATATGTCTGTTGCATTGGCAGAGGTGGGTTGCTGGGGTATAATGTACCAATAGGCATGTGAAGAACACTGACTTTTTCTATCCCATTGAAAACTAGTAAGTACACTGCAGCTACAATAGTCACATCCTATACCTCTAAGTATTGAACATTGTACAGTAAGAGAAATTTATTTCTTAACTTATGCAGATGATACTTGATTTTGATACTCATCATCTCTATGGCTCTGTGGTTTTAAGGTCCACAGTCAGTCTTAAGAGTCCGGAGGCAGTTGGAACCATAAACTAAGGCTGTGAGAACAGAGGCTAGAGACTATCAGAAAGCTAGAGAGGGAGTGTAACAGTGTTTACTGATGAGGAAAATATTTCCAAATGTTTTCTCCCAAGTTGGATATTGCTTACATAGCAAGTATTTCAAACCACACCTGGTAGTAGATTCAGGGAGAAAATGTAGGATTGAATCTTTCTAAACAAGACACTTACTTACTTGCCCAGGTGAAGATAGATCTGAGAGAGAAGAAAAGCTTTTATCTTACAAGAATAGCAGAGATAACATTTTAGTTGTGCAAACTAGAAATTCACCTTTTTTTTGTTTTTAAGACAGACATAGTACTTCTATTTATTTTTATGCTGAAGATCAAACTCAGTGCCTCACACATGCTAGGTGAGCACTCTACCACTGAGCCACAACCCCAACCTGAAATTCACCTCTCTTTTTTTTTAAAATCTAAGCTTGCAATTCTCTTAAAAGTCATTAGTCTAATCAGTTTAATTATTTAATTGATTTTTTTTTCTTCCGGTGTTTGAACACGATCATTCTTTAGTTTGGGGAAGTTAGGAGAATATAGAGTTAAAAGTAAGGAAAGAAAAAGCTAAAGTCTTTTGTTTTTTAGGTGATCGGAACGAGAAGATCAAAGATCAAATTAAGCAGATGATGGATGTCTCTCGGGTATAGTTCTTTGTAAGAGTCCCATAGTGCCTGTGAATTCTTCCTGTGCCTCACTTTTAAGAATACCTCTCTTTTCTGCAATTTTTAGACACAAACTACAATATCAGTAGTTGAAGAGGATCTAAAACTTTTACAACTTGAGCTAAGAGCCTCGAAGTCCACAAAATGTAATCTAGAAGGTGGGTTCTTCTTGAGAAGAAATTACCATGTTGGAAAGACTTAAAATTTTATTAGAAAGATAAAGAATGGCTTCTTGCTTTCATGCTTCTTACTTTTCTTGGCACTACTCCCTCAAACAAGTTCTTAAGTCCTTGTACACATATAGAGATAAGCTGTTTTATCCTTTACAGACCAAATAAAGAAATTAGAAAGTGACTGCAATTCACTACGGTCTTCTAAAGTTGGACTGGAAGAGGAATGCAAAACTCTTAGGCAGAAAGTGGAGATTTTAAATGAACTCTACCAGCAAAATGAGGTGGCATTACAAAAGTAAGATTTTCATTGTTTGTTATTGTTATCACTGTGTGAACTAACAGATAATTTTATCTTTTCTTAAGATTATTTACAATTTCTTCTAGTTGTAATAAGTAGAGATTTGTCTTTTTTCCTTTGTGTTTTGTTTCCTATAAGTTGCATTTTTCTTTCCATCGTCAGTCTTAAGAGTCCTGAGGTAGTTGGAACCATAAACTAAGGCTGTGAGGACATCGTAATCAATTGTCAAATTCATATGAAGGCAGGAAGTGGTAAACTGGTATTAACAGTCACTGATGTGGAAATACCTCTCAAAGATCTAGACCCTTTCTATGATCCCACTATTTATTTTAATTACCTTTCATTGTGATCAGTTATGTAATTCTAATGTTTTGAACTTGTATCTCTAACTCTGGACCTTTAAAAATACTGAGTGATTTGGAATGACATGTTTTAGTAGAATAAAAACTTCAAAAAGGAATAATATTTACTTATTGATGGTACAAGTTTTGGACTTGAATATCTCAGATGTTCACACTAAAAATTGAACTGTGGCAAGGACCTTAGGAGTTATGATTACAGAAGTACTTGTTTGTAGTATATATTTATATATTAATCTTCTCAGTGTGGAGCTAGTTATTTTTTGAAAGTTCATTTGAAGTTTTTAATCCACAAAAATACTTGAATTCTCTAAAAATAGGTTTTTTGTGTCAGATTTTATTTATTTGCACCTGATTTTACTCTTTAGCATTTATATATATATTCTTTTATATAATATATATAATATATAATATATATATATAATGTATTATATATATATATATATTCTTTTATATAATATATTCTTATTAATTTTCTCTATAGCCACTTGAGTGGACTTTCTAAAATATAAGTCTGTCCATGTCAATATGTGCCTGTGGTTTATGAAGAATTTGCTTTCTATTTGATGACCTGTTCTTTTTTTTCTTCCTTGTATCTTTTTAATAGTTTAAATATTTTTAATTATTTTCCTCATCCCCTGTATAAGCTTGATGTAATCCTAAATTATAATGGAATTATAATTATATAATTATAATTATAATTTTATTCATCTTCTCATAATTTAAAGGCCATGGTATATATTCTGGATTTAATAAAAACCTGACATAGATTAATAGGTTTATTATTTTTTTTTATGGGCTTTAAGTAGCTCCTGAATCTGATAACTGTTGTGGCATTGTATGTTAGTACTTCATATACTGTGAACTCCACAAGACATTCATTCAATTTATACACATTTAAAGTTTCTGTAGTTCTGCATTCTACACTGTTGGTTTCTTATTTGAAATTATTTTCATTCTATTTGAACATTGTCCTTTAATGATACATTTGATTATTGTATCAAAGTAGTACAAGGATAAATAGAGAATAGTATTTTATCCACTAAATATTGCTACCTTTATAATCTGTATTAGGTTGACATGAACTTCATGATTAGAGTTAAAACCAGTTTCCATTTTTAAAGGATCTTTCTTTTGGCTACTGAATTTTGACTGTTACTTAGTTTTAGCAATTTAAAAATATCCAATTAATTACCATCTGTTTTAAATTTTTTCTTTAAGGAATCCATTATCATTGTTGTTTGGTCTTATCCCTCCCCTAGTTCCTGTAGTCATTTCTCTGTTTTTTTTAACAGTTGTATTGGGAAGTGCCTAGGTGTAGTTTTCCCCACCCCACCCACTTTTCCTCTTGCAGTTATGTTGCTTGGGACCATTAAACATTTCTTGAATTTTCGAGTCTTTTTCTAAATGTTGATTTTACCTCATTCTCTCTTCTGATTATAATAATGCATATTAGAATTTGATTTCCCCTGCCTCCTACATTCTGGATTTACTTCTTCTGGATATTTTCTTCTGACCTATCTTAAAAGCGCTAGGATTTATTTTACTTCCCAAATCTGCTGCTAAAATCATTCATTGAGTTTAGGATTTTAAAAAGTTCAGGGTTTAAAATATTATTTTAGTTGTAGAGGGACATAATATTTTATTTTATTTTTATAGGATTTTTTTAAGAGAGAAAGAGAGAATTTTAATATTTATTTTTTAGTTTTTGGCGGGCACAACATCTTTGTTTGTATGTGGTACTGAGGATTGAACCCGGGTCCCCACGCATGCCAGGCGAGCGCGCTACCGCTTGAGCCACATCCCCAGCCCAACACAATATTTTATGTATTTTATGTGGTGTTGAGGACTGATCCCAGTGCCCCACACATGTGGGGCACATGCTTCACCACTGAGCCACAACCCCAGTCCTATTTCAGTACTACAGCTCAAACCCAGGACATTGAGCCATGTGCTCTACTATTGAGCTACCTCCACAGACTCCTTGCTCTTTCTCATAAGGGACTAGTGTCTTACTGCTTTCCAAGCTATCTTTAATCTCATCATTCTGCCTCTGCCTCTTGAGTATCTTCTACTGTAGGTAGGTCACCACACCCAACCTTTTCTTGGTTTTATAGTTTCTAATCCTTTGACAAAATTCATAATCTTTTTTTTTTCCTCTTTTGTGGTGGTGGGGTTTGAACTCAGAGCCTTGTGCATGCAAGGCAGCACTCTACCTACTAAGCTATATTCCCAGCCCTGAAATTCATAATCTTGACTTTACTTTTTTGACTGTATAAAGCACAGTGATTTTAAAACATGTGCAGATAACCCCATTAGGTGGTTTCCTTTTCTGTGGTATTTTTTCTCACAGAATTTTGTCTTATGGAGTGCCTGGTCAGTTTTGATTGGCTAACATTGTTGTGATAATTATAGATGAAATTTGAGGACTAAGATGAAGTTATCTTCTTATAGAAAAGTGTTGAGGTTACTTGAGTAAGATTGTCACTTTAAACTTAGTCAGCAATTAAGATAATTCAAAAATGACTTGTCTTTTCAATGTTTCAGTATTATTCCTTTTGGATTTTTTGCCTGTTCATCACTTAAGTGTGCAGTATTTTCTAATCTAAACTCAAAGGCTAGGGCTTTTATTAAGGGTCCCTTTATTTGTAGCCCCAAACACTTGTTTTTTCCTCTAAGCCCAAGAATTGGATGAAGGCTTAGTTCAGACTCATTATATCTTTGTGTTATCTTCAATATGTGGGTAAACCTAGGAGAGAAGTACCTTAAAGTGCCAGCCTTACTTGTAATTCTGAGATTCCTTTTTCTAATGGATCTTGGCCACATCCATATATCTCCACTGCCTTTTTAGCTTGGATCCCTTCAAACACAATTTTATATTCTTATAAAGATGTTTTGATTGTTCTTAGTGCTCCTCAGACTAACTCTTTGATAATTGGAAACAAAATTCTCTCTGTCCTTCAAGATTTAGTTTTCTCCATATTCCTTCTTAAGCCAGTGGGGAAAATTATTATATTCCTTTAGGCATCATTTATACCTGAAACAGTGAACTCTTTTATTCTTTAGCATCTTACAAGGTAACTAGTATATTATAGCCACTCATAAAATACTTGCTGAAGAATTAAATGAGAAGCTATATAAGAATATATAATCCCCTTTTTCTATTTGGTATCAATAATCCTTTTTTACTATAGTTCTTCTGATTTATGGAAAATTAAGTTTCAAGTTAATTATCTTTTGAATTGGAACTATGGCTAAAGAGGGTAGTACAAGGATAGCAGAAAATAGTATTTTTTAAATCATTAAATGTGTCTACCTTTGTCTCAGTAGATGAACATCTTGAGTTTCATGATCAGAGTTAAAACTTGTCAGTAGATAATACTCTGATTGTGGGTCAGTTTGGCTTCTTTTTCTGGTTGACAGACATTATCAAAACTCAGATTGGTCTTTTTGCTTAATTACAATTCTTTTGAAATAGATATCTAAAGTGTTAAAAATGTTCTGTGGTTAATTGCATAGCTAAAAGACATATTCTAGAAGATTTTATGTTAGGTTGATCAGTCCTGATCTTCCAAATTGAAGTAAAGTGAGTTTTTATTATCTTACACACAGGAGACTTGCCCTTGGGGCACATGTTGTTTTCACATTTATTTTATTTACTGGTAAGTAGAGAATTAAGAGGAGAAGTTAGAAAATGTAAGTGATTTGCCAGAGTTTGATTTACGAAATTGCAGGTTTGAATTTCTATTTTATGTGCCTAAGCATTTTATAGAATTGTGGGAAGTGATATTCACAAAGAGAAACTTTTGATTTGATAACTGGCTTTATTTTAGGAAACTAAGCCAAGAAGAATATGAGAGACTAGAAAAAGAGCAGCGGCTGTCAGCTGCAGATGAAAAGGTGGTTTCCGCTGTACAGGAAGTTAAAAATTACAAGTGAGTTCAGTTTCTAAAGGAGGGTGTCAATGTCTAATGAACTAGTGTTAGCTTTCTTTTTAATCTTTTTTTACATTATGTAGATAGAAGAAAATAGCATGTAAGTATAAATAACGAGAGGATATGAATAAATTCAATTCACACAGGAGAAAAAAATAAATTTCAACTTAACAAATGAAAAATGTTAACAAAAATTTACTTATACCTAATGGGCAAGACCATAGGGAACTTGGTCAATGCAAACAGTTCTGGGGGGTTTGTATGTTGTAGTAATTCTTTAAGAAATCAGTTTGCTGTGTGATTTATCAAGACCCACAAAAGTGTGGCATTTGATAGACCTTGGAAATCTTCTATGGATATAATTTGAAAAAAAGAAAAAAAGTTTTAAGGAGGAAGATATTTCTAACAGAATTACTTGAGAACACACTGATGAACAGTTAAGGAAATTGTAAGTTATCATTCAGAATCTCTAGCAATTAAATGATAAAGAAGTTATTAGTATTAGGTTCTTATTTTATCTATCTATTTATTTATTTATTTATTTTTGATGCTTTACTACTAAGCTACATCCTTAGACCTTTTTTTTAACTTTGAGACAGGGTCTCAGTTGCATAGGTTCCCACTTAATTGCTGAGACTGACCTCGAACTTATGATCCTCCTGCCTCAGCTTCCCAATCATTGGGATTACTGGCATGTGGCATTGCACCTTGCCTGTAGTATTAGTTTTGATCACACTGGATTCATATAACTATAGAAATGTTTTTCTTATGTATGATAAAGTCTTTAAAAGTATAGCTGATGGAATAAAGGGAAAATGGTCAGAATGTTTCAAATGTTATTCAATTGTTGTAATTCTTAGGCGGAGAATTGAAGAGATGGAAGAAGAATTACAGAAAGCGGAGCGCTCATTTAAAAACCAGGTAGTAATTAATACAGTCCTGTAGTTGCAGAATTCTTTGATATCTAATACAGACAATTATAGGCTATTATAATGAGTCCCTAAAAACATATTTTTTAATATGTTGTCTTTTTCAGATTGCTATGCATGAGAAGAAAGCTCATGATAATTGGGTAAGATTTTTTCCCCCTTTTCTTTATTTTGTGCATAGCCTACCGCAACTGAATTTGAATATTTTCTCTTTAATAGCTCAAAGCTCATTCTGCAGAAAGAGCTGTAGCTGAAGAGAAAAGGGAAGCTGCTAATTTGAGACAGAAGTATGTGATTTTGATATCTTACTATATGTTTTATAGTGTTTTAAGGTTATGCTAGATATTATCTATGAAGGAATAGATTGCAGTTTCATAATTCAGCCCATTCTTTCTCAATATTCAAGTCTATTGGAAATGACCCAAAAGATGGCAGTGTGGCAAGATGAACCCGTGATTGTAAAACCTATGCCGGGAAGACCAAATTTACAAAATCCTCCTCGGAGAGGTAGGGGGCACTTTGTAAAAGGAGCTATTTTATTTCTTGGTGCAGAATGTATGTAAATTACTTTTTACTTCTGTGTGTAATGGTTATGAAATAATCTGAATGATTTGCTAAAGCGGGAGGTGAGGGTTGGTGTCAGCGAGAAGGCTGCCTTAAAGTAATAACATGGCATTGTTGTCTTTAGGTCCACTGAGCCATAATGGCTCTTTTGGTCCATCCCCCGTGAGTGGTGGAGAATGTTCCCCTCCACTGACAGCAGAGCCAGCTGAGAGACCTCCTTCTGCTACTCTTAATCAAAAAGCTATGCCTAGAAACGGATTTGGTGAGCATTCACATGTTGCTTTATAGTAAACTACTTCAAGGTTTTGGTTTTTTTTTTCCCTTTTGAATATTCTAATGAAAACATAGAATTTGGGCCTGTACAATATATAGAAGATAATTTCTTACTTTATCTTAGTGAATGTTTTCTGTAAAATCTGTTCTAGAATAGAAAACATTTTTTTTTTTCCTGGAGGTCCCTGTATTGTTTTTTTCTTTTAAATTTTACACTGTGAAGTGTAAACCTTTATCTTTAAATTAAATCTCTATGGTGTTCCTTTCCCAAATATTATAAAAGTAGCCTTAAACTTTATGTAGCATACATATTTCCAACATGAAATACTGAGTCTTATTTCCAATTCTAAATAGGACTGTAGTCTTGGTAAGATTGGAAGTCAGGTTATACAGACTAAAGAAAAGCCAGCCTACACATACTTCAAGTCTATAGCTTAAAGTTTAGGACCAGTACTTATTAATCTGCTGTTCTATCAACCCAAGGCAGTTCTTTATTTTACTTAAGTCTCTTCATAAATTGTGATTTACATATTGGGCAACCCATTTTTTAAAAAAAAAATATTTTTAATTGTAGATGGACATGATATCTTTATTTATTTTTTAAATGTGTGCTGAGAATCAAACCCAGTGCCTCACACATGCTAGGCAAACACTCTACAACTGAGCTATGACCCCAACCCCTGGGAAACCCATTTTTCATGTTGCTTTCTAGTTATTGTTGAATCCTGACCTGACCTGTCCACCAGTGATTTATTTCTTCTGAAAAATACATACAAGGGCTCTGGTCTTTCTTTCCCAAGGGTCAATGGATGGACCTTTACCTCGTACTGGTCTTCTGAGGCATCTGGGAAACCCGTTGCCTCTGGTAAAGGGACCAAGTAACTTCAAAGAATCTGTAATTGTGGATGGATGATTTTTATTCTTTTCATGTTAGAATTAAGTCTGAATCCATTCTTTGATCTCTAACAGACCCAGGATGTGGTCCAGCTCACATGAATAGCAGTTCCAGAAGTTCTTCTCCAGCTAAGGTGACGAATGAGGGTGAGGTAAGTTCTGTAGTTACTGTGAATCATGTGGTCATGCAGGAACATGTAGCTTTCCTACAGTACTTGCTCTTTGCTTTATCCTTCTTTGTGTTCTATTTGTACTATCCCTTTTGTTTCTTAAAAAGCAAACTGTTCCCCAAGAACCTGAGACCCCCTCAGTCTCCACAATTACTTCTTTGACTGAGCATCCAGTTGGAGTAAGTACTTAGAGGTTGAGAACTGAATTGGGTTTTATTCTGTGCATTTCTGGGAAGGATATTCAGAGCATGACACTGATCTTGTTTGCTTTAAACTGCATGCAATATTGAGCTTACTTTTCTCATTAACTTGGGAATGTTGCTTAAGTGTGTACAACTATAATGAACTATAGAATGTGAAAAGTTATCACTCTAACTTTATATGGTGTTTTGTGTTGAATGTTCAACACAAAACACCATATAAAGTAAAAGTAAAGGCAAAGTAAATTCATTATAAATTATATAATTCATCATTTTTATTTTTGTTTGGAAGAATGTTATTTAAGAATTCCTTCATTTGTGCAAACCCTATTTTGAGTGATTTGAATTAGATTGGTATCAGATTTTCTGAAAGTGAAATACTGTTTCAGTGAAACAATGATCATCTGAAATGACCTCTTGAGCCAGTCCCAAGAAATGGTCTCATTTGTTCACATAAGTGTATTCTCTTGTAACTGTGTTGCTATTATATCCGGTAGGTCTTCTGCAGCTCTATAATAAAATAAATTTTTAATTGTTTAGTTTCAAACCCACTACTCATAGGAAATGATAAATCAATATCTCAAATGGTGTACAGTATATAGCACTGTGATGGAAAATACTTCTCAAGTTCCAGTGTATATATATTCCAGGAATATACATCTCTAGAGAAATCTAAGGGCACCTTAGATAAGACCCCAAACCCCTTTGTAGTAGAAGATTTAAAAGAGAGCAAAGACCCATTGTTAGAGAGGAGTAGAGGTGGGAAAAGCATGGCTTGGAGGCAAACCTGGGATTGAGTTCCTTTAATATGCAGTGTGGCCTTCAACAAATTATGATATTCCATTTGCTTTTGTTCCCTCTTATTTAAAATAAGACAGTCTACTTAAAGATCTCAGAGGTTGAATAATATATGAAAGACTGACTGAAGATACTCTGAATAGTAGCTATTATTACATGGGTAGAGAATGGATTTTTCATTTTATTCTGTTCATTCTTAATATGGAAGTAATGAGCTATTGTGATGAAAGGGAAGTGATGGGGAGGGGGGACTCCCTTTGAAATAGATTGTAGTGAATACAGCATGACATACTTGTCAGAAATCACCTCTGTTAATAACCTCTGCCAGTCCTCTTGCCTTTCCCTTTCCTGTGCAGATATAATCAGTAACAAACTGCTCCCTCTTGTGGCATCCTTCCAACTTCTGTAAGCTGTTGGTGGGAATACACAGGAGGGGTGGGTAGTTTTGTTGCACTGATGGTGTTCTCTGGACAGGTGCCTGTTTTGGGTTTTAGCTTTTATCGGTGTTGATACTTTGTCTTAATACATAGGAATTTTAAAACTTTTAACTGCTTTCAAATCTTAAATTGCAGGTTCATATGGCTATGAAAGGGCCCCCTCCTTTCTCAGGGGTACCCTTCATGGGACCCCCGATGGGACGGCCTCCACCACCTCCCATTCGGTATGGACCACCACTTCAGCTCGGTGGGCCTTTTGGGCCTCGGCCAATTCCTCCACCATTTGGTATGATGATCTGAACAGTAGTGATTGACTTATAAATCACATTCATCTTTCATTTCTATTGCTTGCTAAAACAGTTGGTTGCTATCTCAGGTCTTTACAATGAAAGGATAAAGCTGAGTACATTTTAACTTTTCCTCCAGTTTTCTGGAACATATGGGACAGTACATAATCTTATACTGAGATAGGCAATAGCTATCTCTCATAGACAAGGATAAGGGGCTATATACAGAAAAGCCAGAAATATTACTTCTGCAGATGTTTGTTGAAACTCTGTTGATATGCACTGCAATAGATGGAAAGGTGGATGAGACACATGCCATAACTTAAAATTTTGTCACAGATATGAAAATCCTATAACATAAAGTTTGTAATCGCCCATAATGGAAGCATAAGCAGTAGGTTATAGAATATAGAAAAGTCAAACCCTCCTTATCTTGAGAAAAGTCAGAGGGAAGTGTTAAAGAGGAGGATTTAACAGTGACCTAATAAATATTGCTGATTTAATTAGGTGGCTGTGGAAGGCCTTTTCCAGGAGGGCATGCACCTTGATTCTGATGGCATGTGTAAAGTCCATGCTGAAATACTTCATGAATTTTTAATGGATACAGTAATAAATAGTGGAATTTCCTTTTATCAAAATTTCTTTGATGTAGTAAAGTTCTTATTTCATAATCTATCATCTTGTTATGGTAATATAGTACTTCCAAATATAAATGGAGCTCTTGTGAGATAGAAATAATTCTGCAATTATATAGTAGGGAAAGAAAAAAGACAAGCCTGGAGCTAGGTAGAGCCATGTTTAAATCCTTAATATGTTGCTTCATGGCTGGTTGGTCAAAGGCTATAACTAAACTTGTTCCATCTCAGTTTGCCTCATCTGGAAAGTCAGGATGTTCACCAGACTTCCTTTTTATTTTCCAGGTCCTGGTATGCGTCCACCAATAGGCTTCAGAGAATATGCACCATGTGTTCCACCTGGAAAATGGGATTTGCCTTTTGACCCTCGTGATTTTTTTCCAGGACCCGCACCAGCACCATTTAGACCTTTAGGCTCATTTGGCCCAAGAGAGTACTTCATTCCTGGTGCCCCATTACCACTTCCAACTCATGGTCCCCAAGACTATGGGCCACCACCTGCTGCAAAAGACTTAATGCCTTCAGGCTTTAAAGATGAACCTCCATATACACCTAATTCTCAGATTAGTGAGGGCTGTTCACAGGCCTTAAAACAGGGCCCATAAAGTTAACCTCTGACACTTAGTCAGAAAATGGACTATAAACTATTCATCAAGTTAAAGGATTATTGGCTTCAAAATATAAAAGTTTATTTTAAATGGTTTATGTTTTTAGAATGAAGCTGCCTTGGTGCAGTATACATTTTGAGCCAAAATATTTTCCCCCTAAATATCCCCCACTTAAGCTAGAGTATCCTTCCAATTTTAAAATGTGCAATAAGGAATACCTTTGTTTTAGTTAATGTAGCATATACAATTGCTAAATGATTTAGAATGTCATAATTATGGACATTTCCTGTGGAAATGCTTTAAGAACATGTATTTCCATTATCCTATTTTTAGTGTATTCCAGTTGATAACAGAGAAATGGTGTTTTATAAGCTTGATTTTTTTTCTCTTTCAATATCTGGTCGCAGAGACTGTTACGCTAAAAATGTTTACTCAAAGATCATAAACTTCATTTTCCTTCTTGCTGAAGTTCTTTGTTGTAATAGTTCATAAAAAATGTTTATTAATATTTCCCAAGTGTCTGTTGATTCATTGGAGACTTTGTGCCATTGGGGAAGCATGTCAACTCACTCTCAGAATCCACCCCTAGGCCTCAGAAGCAGCAGGGTCAGGCCTGCTTGGGGTTCTCCACTCAGCCCAGCTTTCCAAGACCCCTGTGTCCCTGCCTGCTGGAGCTTGGGGACCAGCGGCTAGGGCCTGTGGGCTGCCCACTGCTGCCCTGCAGCTTGGGAAGTGGTAGCACGCCTCTGCTCTCCTGCTGCCTCCTGCCACAGTCTAGAGAGCTCTCTGAGCCATCCTTACACCTGGGAGCCACTGCCCATCTTGGGGGGAGACTGACCCCATGCAAGATGTAAATAGCAACATTCTCAAATACCTGGGGAGGGCCGAGGGGCCTGGCGGGAGGGGCTGCAGGGTAAGGCCAGGAAGGGACACTGCTGTGAGGCGGGTGCAGGGAAGGGAGAGAGGAGGGAGGGTGCTGGGGGACTGGGTAGGGCAGAACTGGTAGGGCCAACACCTGGAGGGCCAGAGCCTGTGTCCCCACTCCCAGCTGAGGGGCAGAGGGTGCTGGGCTTGGGGCGAGGAGGGACCACCACGAACCCAGCTTAGGTGTATTCTGAGGGCGAGGTCGGCACAGAAGCTGCCTGACACAGCCAATGCCCGGGGAATTGGGGGAGGTGAAGACAGGTGCTGACTTCTCTCCCAATCACCAGGCCTGATGGGAGCAAGGCTGCCTTTTGCTGGGTGAGTACTGAGGGGGACCCTGCCTGGGGCTGGGGGCTTCCTGGGATCCTCTGGCCCTCTGTGGAGCCAACTCCCAAGTTCAATGCCTGCCTGCCCAGATGGGTGTTTTTGAGGGGACAAAGATGGCTTAATTGTCTGGAGACAATGGATGTCCCATGAGATCCACTCTGAAGTGCAAGATTCAGCTGGCTCCAGTGGACTCCTGCTGTTGACCTGCACCCCTGGGAGCAGTCTACCAGCTGCCTACAGTGGTGCCTCTGGGGACAGGTTGCCCGTTCTGGCAGGGACCTCCCACCAGGGAACATGAGAGCCTGTGGTGCCCTGGCTTCCCCCTGTCCCCAGGAGCTGGTGTCTCCTGGGTGCCTGAGTCAACACCCATCTCAATCCTGTCCCACTGTCCTGGCCATGAGGATATTTCATCTCTGGTGGCCACTGCTGTGACTCCTGGACTGTCCTGTTGGCACCAAGCCTACTTCTCAGAAAGCAGTGGGTGTACAAGAGACACCAGGAACAGGACCACGGGGACACCCGGCCCACAACCCATGTGAGATGGAGGCTGAGATGGTGGGGCCTTTCCAGGACCCCCCCACTGCCGTTCTCTCCAGGAACAACCTCCAGCATGCCCAAGGCCGTCCACCCACTTCCACGGCCACGGGGACTGGCCTGCGTGGAACATGCCTGGCTGGAAACCTGCTGTGGGCTCCTGGGGAAAGCATCATGTCCCACTGAGCAGCTGGGACTCCTCGGTGGGCAGTGAGGTGACTGCTGCTGTGTGGAGGGGCAGGGGCCGCAAAAACGGGGGTGGGGGTGAGTTACCATTCGCTGAGCGCCATCCTCCTGTCGTAGACACGGATGGAACCGTCACCAAGGCCAGCCACAATGAGCGAGCGGTGGGAGTCGCAGGACAGACTTGTCAGGCAGCTGTCGGCGCCCGTGGGGATGTCCTGGCCCAGACAGAGAGGGCTGAGATGGGGCACCGCTACCCCAAGCCCACATGGGCCTCACCTCCCTCCCTGGGGACTGCGGCCTTTGCCTCCACCTGCCAGAGGCCATCGCAGGCTGAGGAGCTCAGATGGGAGGGAAGGGCAGGGGCACATGGGACTCGGTGCAGCCAGATCTGCCTGAACACCTGCCCTGCACCTGCGCACTGGCCAGGGCAGGCTGAGCTCCGGCAGCATGCTGGAGGCACCCAGGGCCACCTGGCTATTGGCCAATTAAACTTCCCAACACCATCTCCCTCTTTCCTGAAGAGAGACAGAGTACACTTTGGCAAGGAGAACTCCTATTAGCTACCCCTGAGGACTCCTGATCAGTCGAGGGAAGAGCGGAAGCGTGGACCCTGCTTCCCCTGGTGGCTGCACACAGCAGGAGGACTGGTGAACGCCAGCAGGGGGAGCTGCAGGCAGCAGATGGGCCTGTGGGGGCAGGGAGGGACGCGTGCTTTCCAACCCCAGTGGGGATGCTGCGGGAAATCTGCACATGTGGACTCTGTGTGAGGGGCAGGCCTTTGCAAGAGCCCCCCCACTTCTCCCTGCACCCGACTGCCCAGCTGCGCGCCTGCCCCAGGAGTTGCACTGCGGCCACATGTGCGCGTGCCCCTGGGCTGCAAAACCTGCCTCCTCCACACGGAGCAGCACAGCGCTGCACGGGAGTCTGACCTCCCCCACTTGCTCTTCCCTCTGAGGGTCTTCCAACCCGGTCCAGAGAGGCAGCTGCCATTCAGACGTCTGTGAGGCACTCCACCGACAGTCATATTAGCTATTCCCTGGTGGAAACCACATCTCAGGCCACATCTAAGTGTGTCCTCTCGCGCAGTAAGCAGCCCCGGAGGGGAGCTGTGGGGCCACGTGCTCTGCACCACATACTTTCTCCAGCTGTGGTCGCCTTATAACAAAAGGGAGGGAAACTGAAGAGGAAGTGTCCATGCAATCTGGCCGGTGTGGTCGGCTGCCTGGGCACCAGGCAGGCTAAGGTCCAGGATGAGGGTCTGTGGGGACTGGCACCTGGTGAATGCTGAGAGAAGCAAGGAACCCAGAGCACATGAGTCACCCTCTTTGGACCAGAGACTTCTCCCAGGACGCAGCTCAGCCTGGGTCCCGGCTGTCCTGTGGTGCCACCACCTCATCCTCCTGTGCCCTGGGCCTTCCAGCTGCTCCTACCGCCTGCTTCCAACCAAGGCACCATAGCCTCGTGCAGCCTGGGCCCCACCCTCTGGCCACTGTCCTCTTTTCTTCAAATAGCCTCTGTGGAAAAGGAGAACACAGGTAGGAGAGCCACAACATTGCTGGGACCTGGATGTCCCTGGAGGGAGGGCATACCTGTCCCCACGTGGAAGTCATGTGACAAGGTACCAACCACATAGCATGGGGTGGGGGCAGGTGGGCTTGATGGCACCTTGTGCAAGGCCAGAGCCCCACGTCTAGGTACACCTGGACAGCCAGTTTGCAACTTGAGAGACCCAGCTGAGTAGAGATGTGGAAGTCCTCTAGGACAGTGCTGATGTCTGTCCATCTGCCCTACAGAGGGAAGCAAGCCCTAGGTCCTGGGCAGCCAAGCCTGCAGCGTGGAGGTCTTGGTGGAGCAGAGGAAGGGATTCTGGAGGGGAGGCTGCTGTGCCCAGGTGTGTGTAGCTCGCTGAGCAGGAGCCATGGGGGCACCATGCGCCAGTTCAAAGTGTGCTTGTGCCCTGCTCACCCTGAGTACTGGACTGGGAGACACTGCACTCCCCAGAAGGCAGAGGTCCGATCCCTGCTTGATGAATCCTGGACACAGGCCTTGGATGTGTGTCCTGATACACAGCCTGACCAAAGAGCTAATTCTTTCCTTAAAACAGGGAGACAAGGCAGGACAGAGCAGAGCGTGGAAGTCAGACCAGCCACCCGCATCCCAGGCCTGGTAGTGGAGAGCCAAGCCTCGCCCTGCGTTGCCCTGGAGCACAGCTGTAGATTTGGTGCCTGCCAGCCAGTGGCTAGGCGCCCAGCTTTGTGGCCAGCCCAGAACTGACCTCTGCGACTTGGGGAGCTCTGCCTCTGGCTTGTGCCTCTGCCTGGCCACCTGCCCCAGCCTTGGGGCTGCTGCTCTGTATACCTCCTTGGTTGCTCCAGTTAATGAATAGTAACCACTGACCAAAGGCTCAGGTCAACGTTCACAGGCCGAGGCTGGACCATCACACTGCTCTCGGGGCCAAGGTGGTGGGACAGTCTCGCCCTGGCAGCCTCACGCTCCACCCTGGGAACGGACCGGGGCCCTCCCTGACTGACAGGGTGTGGAGGATGGTCTGGTTCTGCCTGTGTCTTCTCAGAGACCACTGCTGTCCTGTGGCACAGCTTCTCACGTACGTGGGAGGGTGTAACCAACCACTGGGACAATGTAGCGAGGACACCCCCGGCCCCACACAGAGGAGGGCCTCTGGTCTTTCTTTAGGGTTTCAGAGACGGTAGTTGTGTTGCTCTTTCCCTGACACCTGCCCCAGCCCTGTGGTCTAGTTTAGTTTTCTCTGGGGAGATCGGACACTGAGTCGCCATATAAAACTTTTACAGAGGTCAAGGTTGAGTTTTCTCAACCATCTTGAGTTTTCTCACTCATCTTCCCTTTATCTTGAACTTTTAATGTAAGAATTCTTACAAAACACTAAGATGTGAGTCCAGAAGGTTCCCTGGCACATCCCTCCAGCACCCTGTAGGCCCTGTGGCCCGAGGACAGGCAGCTGTGACTCCACATTAAAGATGGGCAAGGACAGAGAGCTCTGGAAGGCAGGTCTCCCTGTGAACCTAGATTCTGCAGCTGACGACCCAGAAACACACTGGCTATGGGAGGAGTGAGGTTCTACTTGCTTATAATTTGTCTCAATAGCAAGGTCCAGAGAGAAGGGGCTCATTTTGATGTTCTCTGCAGGAGAGAAGGGCAGGGACAGAACTGAGAGAACCAGGAGAGGCCCCACACAGACAGGGGCTGGGAAGAGGACTCAGATGGGGCTGTGGAAATCACAGGCAGGAGGAGGAGCAGCCAGTGGTGGGCCACAGTAACCTCACCTGGTGTCACCAGGGTCAGAGGGCTGTGCTCACAGGTGGCCATTCCAAGATGCACAGAGGGCTCTGGAAACTCAGGCCTGGAAAGGCTGACCTGGTGGTCCTCCCAAACTGCTGGATGGTGCAAAGCCACGCCCAGAGCTGCTTTGGTGGCTGCCGATCTCACCAGCCTGGGCAGCCCACCACACTGGTCCTCAAGAACATGTGACATTTGCTGCTCAGGGCCAGTTAACCACAGTGTGTTTCCAAGCCACATTCAGCTTCACACCAGGACAGGTGTGACCAGAGCTCAGGGCCATACCCAAGACTCAAAGGCACTCAGAACCCTGGGCCTGTAAGCCTCATGGCTATCAGGAGAGGCCACCTACTAATGAACTGGGGACTCTGATGTGAATGGGTGGCTGGTAGGGAGCTGGTCCAGAGGCCTTGGAACAGTGACCCCTGCAGCTCTGGACTTCCTCCCCAAAGAGCCCAGACCCACCTCGTGTGGTGGGCAGCATGTCTGAGAGCCCCTGCCATGCAGTCACCATCTCTGGGTTCTTCTCCAAGTCAGCAAAGTTCTTCCACACCCTGATGGCGCCATCATCTGAGAAGGAGAGAGGGGGACATGATCCTCTGCCCTGTGCTGGCCTCGCCTGCACCCCACATGGGGGTCAGATCCCTGTCCTGGACATCATGCTCCACCATGCCCAACGGTGGGCCCTGCACAGGGCAGCCAGGCGCTCTGGACACCTGTCCCCATGCTCTCGCAGTGTGGGACTCCGTGCTCACTTCCTGTCGGGCAACTGGGGAAGCTGGCAGCAGGGCAATGGGACCTGTGGTCTTTGGGCATCTGGAAGCCACAGAGCTTCTCTGGAGCCGGCTTGGGATCCCTGCAGGGGAGCTCTGTGGCCTCCAGCTTGTCCCCGGGGTGGGAAGGAGGACTTGGTGGAAGCTGGGAGATGGGTCGGGCCTCACCTTCTCTGTTCTTCCCCTTGAGTACTTCAGTTGCTCATCTTGTTCAGACCCATTCTCTCCAAAACCTTTAGGCCTGCACCTTGTCCCCACCTGCCTCGGTGCTCTGCGCACACACCAGCCTGAAGTTGGAAGGGAGGGTGGCCCAAGGGGCTCTCACACAGACACAGAAGGCCCTCTGCCTTGCAGGTGCCCTCAGCATCCTCCAGCAGACAGGCAGGGGGTCAGCTGTGTGTGGTGAGCCTCCCTCCCCAGGACCCACTCTTTGGCCTCAGTACTGAAGGTTGGCCTCCTCCACCTGTGTGCCTGGCTCTCAAGGCCACCTTGCAGTGAGTGCCCTGCTCTGTGACTCCCCACAGGGGTCCACTCTTAAGGAGCCCTCCAGCCTTCTTGCCTTTGGTGATAAGAGATGCTCATGTCTGAATTGTGCAGCCCCTCGGCTGGGCCTTGCTGGGCCCTGCCCACGGTGCCGACGCCTACAGGGAAGGACTGGCTTTGGACATGGGCTTCCTTCTACCAGGCTGAGATGGCTCTTCTTGGAGGAGCAGCTGCTAAGGGACATTTCCTCATGGTCAGGTCAGTCACAGGGAACCCATAAACACTTCAAAAGAGATGTCACTGACAAGCAGCAGCCTCGGGAGCTCAGATGCTCAGGTCCGGGACCAGGACAAGACAGGGCGGAGCAGCCCAGGGCGGGTGAGCCTAGATGCCTGTCTCCTCCCTCCGCTACTGACACCTTCCTACCCACACAGCTTGACCTTGGCTTCTCGTTAGCAAGAAGGCATCACGGAGTCAAATTTTTCTTTTCTTTTTTTTTTTTTAGTTGTAGATGGACACAATACTTTCATTTTACTTATTTATGTATTTTTGTGGTGCTGGGGATCAAACCCAGTGCCTCAGACGTGCTAGGTAAGCATTCTACCACTGAGCTCTAACGCTAGCCCCCATGGAGTCAAATTTAAAGTGCCAAATGAAATGACAGCCAGGGGACTGGGGTTGTGGCTCAGCAGTGGAGTGTTTGCCTAGCACGTGTGAGGCCCTGGGTTGATCCCCAGCAGCACATAACAATAATAAATAAAATAAAGGCATGTGTCCAACTATACCTATAAAATAAATATTAAAAAAAAAAGAAATGGCACCAGCCTAGGGTGACTAGCTTGGAGAACTACTGCTCTACAGTAAGAGTAGGATGATGATGTTTCAGGCCAAAATAAAAACCAAGAAAATCTCCAGTGTGAGATCCACGGCCACCGCTACCTGATGGGCACCCTTCCAGAGAAGCCTAACTTGCAAAGGAAGGGGGCATGCAGCCCTGGGCCATCATAGCCAGGCAGTGAGCTGCCGCCCACTGCGTCTCCCAGGAAGGCCAGGGGGCAGAGGCTGGTGGTGGGATGTATAGGTTTCTGCATGAACTTCTTAGGTTCCTCTGTGGGTTGCTGGGGTGTGCTCCTAACTTTATGAGAAGCAGCCAAATGTCCCCCAAGTGCCTACACACCCGTGTTAGCCAAGAAGGGGCACGCCAGTGGCTTCCCATCCCTGGCTAGTCCAATCTTGCCTTGAGTGCAGGTCGGTTCTGCGGTGGTCCTCCGTGTGATCATCTGCCACTTGTGTGTCTCACCTGGGCAAGGACCATGCAAGTCTTTCGCCACCATTCTTTAACTGGGCTGCATTTTCCCAGTTGTGGGATTCTGAGAGTTCTTATACATACCACATGCAAGTCTGTGTCAGACGTATGCTTGGCAGTTTTCAGTCATTGCCTGTCTTTCCTTTTCTCAATGGTATGTTTCAAAGCTAGTGTTTGATTTTGATGGAGTTCAATGTGCCACTAGATCGTGTGGCTTATGCCTCCTGTATCTTAATGCAAAGTCAGGAAGGTTCTCTTGTTCCTTCTAGAGGTTCTAAGGTCAGGAGTCTTGCAGTTGGGGTGTTCACTTTGTGTAGCTGGTGTGCAGGGGTGAAGTGTTGAGCGAAGCCCTTTCTTGGGACATAGCACTGCTTGCTGAAAACTTCATTGAACGGCACTGTTTTCACACATTCCTTGAGAGTCAACTGAACATGTCTGTGCAGATCTACTTCTGGGCACCCAGCAACAAAATGGGACAAGTAACTTCCACTCACAATTTAGACGGCTATCCAGAGAATCATGCTGAGTGGGAACAGAGCCAGTCCCATATGTATGATATGATTCCATTTATAAGACACTCTTGATATGACAAAGCTATAGCAACAGAGGACTTCTAGTGATTTGGGGGGCTGGGAGCGGCATCTATCAGAGGGCAAGGAGGGATCTGTGTTGGTAGAACATTCTGCATGGATGCCAAAATCTGAGCTGTGATGCTACAGCAGAGTTTTTCAAGATATCAGCACTAGAGGAAACGGGGTAAAGGTATATGGGGTCTCCATCATTTTGCATACTGTAAAATCTGCAATCATCTTAAACAGTTCATTTAAAACAGAAGAGTACTCAGTCTTGCCTAACTGAAAACCTACCCTTAAATCCTTAGCTCCAGGTATCTGAGAGCCTGGATGAAATACGGACCACAACACATGGATTAACTATTACTTACAATGTTGTACTCAAGTTCATTTTTTTAAAAGTCCACTAAATTCATGTTTCTCTTTGCCCCACCCTAGGAATGGGCCCATCTGCCTTCAGAAGCTGACTGAAGCCCAGCTGGACCTAGGGATAATTGACACCTAAGGAGCTCTCGATGACGTCACCCACCACCTGCATTCACCTAGTCGTGCAGATGTTCCTGTTTGCAATGGACCATGCGCTACACAGATGGCCATGAGGAATGCAGCCAACACCACAGGAGTTTACCTTCCAGAATAACAGGGAACAGTGTCATTAGCTACTCTGCT
The DNA here is from genome assembly GCF_045843805.1 of Urocitellus parryii. Classification (NCBI taxonomy): domain Eukaryota; kingdom Metazoa; phylum Chordata; class Mammalia; order Rodentia; family Sciuridae; genus Urocitellus; species Urocitellus parryii. The sequence goes on along the minus strand of NW_027553327.1, from coordinate 6,322,281 downwards.
CCAGAGACAAATTTCTCCTTCTTTGTCTCTTCCATCTAAAGACTAGCCTATTATTTTGCTTAATAATATTATCCAAATTTATGAAGACTAAGAAAACTACTTTAACCACTTTTGCAATACAAATACATTTTATAGGTACTTCAAGGATGTTCTCACAAAAGCAACTCTACCAGCATTTAGTATGTATACAGCAAAGCTCAGGAAAGTTCAGTTTCTACTCATATTTACCATACAATTCTAAAGAAGTAAGTCTTTTCATCTCCCCACTTACCTTCCACTCACCCTTGGTGACTACACCTACATCACGTGTCACAGGTCAGTTGGAAACTTCAAGCAGTGATATATGTGTCAGTATTTGCTCTTTTGTCTTTTACCCTTTAGTTTTCCCATTCTCTGTATTTTAGAAAGAGATGTCAATCCAAAAGAAAAAGGTAACTGGGTGCCTGCCCAGAGAGGACCTAACACAGCACACCTAAACTGTCCCCAGGAAAAGACTGCATGCAGAGTGGACCCTCGGCTGGGGGCTGGGTGCTGGCAGCCTGGACTTCTGGGAGCTCCGACCACCTGGTGATAAGAGTGGCTCACTGGGCCTCAACCATCTGTACAAATAATATGATCATGCCTTCTGGGAGCCTAGTGTTTTGGTATCTGCCAGATAGAGAGTGCCCCCAAGACCAACACCCAACAGAAACACTGGGGACTAATTCTCTAAAGAACCACTTGGTTGGCAACACGTCATATATGCTGCCCTAACTTGTTCCAGAGGAATTAAGCCTGTCTGGTGGAACTCCCTAGGAGAGGGCACTTGGAACTTTGTGCCTGGCATCCTACAGACCTCAGCCCACACCCCTGTTCCCTTGACTTGTTTGCTTCCGTGTTCTTTCACTGCAGTACACCTCAGCCATGAGTACCCATGGTGAGTCTAGCACAGCCTCTGCTGAATCATCAAAGCAGGGGGAGCCTGAGGGATTCAACACAGCTCCACATCTGCACAGCCAGATGGTAACCAACTTTCTCCCTTTTTAACCCAGGGGATGCACCAGCCACCACCAATTACAGGCTGCCTGACAGACAGCACTGGGTCAAAAACATACCTTTCCACCAGTCCCAACACTCAGTGCCTGTTAGTACTTGATTACAGGCTGAGCCTTCCACTAGAGCTGATGCTCTCAGGCTAACAACTATCTATGCCGAATGCTCCTCGTCCTGAGCTCTAGCTCTTTTGCCATCCCTTATAGATTCTAAGAAAAATTAGATTTTAAATTATTTTCAATTTTACTCAAGAAAGTTCATAGGTCATATTGTGTAAATAAAAGTGAAATTATTCTTGTTGAATGAAGTATTTTCATCACAAAAACAGCGTGATGAGGGAGGCAGACCACAAATCCAACCTCCACAGTGGTTCCTACTTTTCACTGCACATCAGGGAAACCCATACAAGTGGGGAAAGGAGCAGGTGCAAAGCATAAGCCTGGCATAGTCGCTGGATGGACAACCCAAGAAACAACCACAACATTTTCAAGTTAAAAAAAAAAAGTAAACTTCCCTTTGCTTTGGTAAACCTGTGACATGGGCCAGATCTCTGTTGTACTCCATAACTCTCAGGCCAACCTCTGAGTTCATGTAAATTACATAACAGAATCAGCACCATTAGGATTAAAATAGCATGGGGCTTTCCTCCAAAATGCTTCCTCACTCAGCCAGAGATCCCAAATACAGACACCATAACACCATCCTAAAGGATAAAATAATAAAAGGAAACAGTTACACAACTTTAGAAATTTTAAAATGTCAGATGGACATCCTTCTCATCACAACAGAGAATTGCTCAAATGGCCCTAGCATCAGCCATGACCTCATGCATACATAACGTGCTCACCCACGCCCACAATCCTGGATAAATAGCTACTAAGACATCTGAAACAACAAGAAGTTGGAGCTCTATGATGCCTGCCTGAAGAACCAGGGGAAATGGAGCCTCAGGGCACCTGCCAACTTCTGAGGCACCTCTGAAGAGCAGAGAAGGAAAACTCAAGAACAGAATACTATAATAGATTTAACTAAGAAAACAAGCAGACTTTTCTTAAGTTTTTAACATTCAAAGATGCTGATAGGTCAATCCCCTACTTATTGATTCCAATTTCAATAGGAAATTTTGAGCATGAGAACACAGCAGGAATAAACTGGTTTCCTTAAAATAAAATGGAAATACTAATGAGAAAAAATGCGAACACCATACCTGCCCCAGATGACCTGCTCCCAGCACACTCCAGTGTGCATGTCTGCCCAACATTTCCACCTAAGTAGTACTTGCAGGAAACTAACCACCCTAGTTCCACCTGGTAAGATGAAAACTATAGCAATGGAAAAGCTAACAAGACTCAACTTGCATGGGTCCAAAAGGTAGGGATAAATTCCATCACATTTTACAAAGTCCCCAGCAAGATCTCCCCAAAACCCTGTACCCTGAACACAGGGCAGCTGTCTGATGGTGAAGGCATGAAGGCAAAGCAGACCCATGCAGTATTGATTATGTTAAGCTAAACCAGCTCATCAGGACATGTAACTGCAGGAAGGACCCTGGGTATGCCTTTCCCTCCATGCAGCAAGCCATGAAGACCCTTTCAGAAGCAATGTCCCTCCCATACCAACACTGGAAAAGAGATCACCAGAGACTAGCCACTGGGCTGTAGCAAATCTAAATTAAACTCTGAAGCAATGCTCATTTCCACAAGCTTCTACCTCCCTCATACAGTGACATTCCCAGAGTTTACCACCCCAGTCTAGGTAGCCATCTGCCTACCAGTCAATCCTTCACACATTTACTGTTCTTGGTGTAAAAGTATATAAGCATCATGCTTTGGTCATTTCTTCCAACTTCAATCCTGTGAAGATCCCCAGGTACATATAAAATAAATAAAATTTCTATGCTTTTCTCTTGTTAATCACCTCTTGTATTAATCTGGTTCCTATATTCAGCCAAAGAGCCCACATAAAAACCAAGGGGAATAGAGGGGATCCTTCTTTGCCCTACAATGGCCAGAACTCATGTATGACAAATCAAAAGAGCTTAGCAACACTGGTGAGAAGGGTAAAACCAAACCAAACCCAACACCTCTTAGCAACAAAGGGTGTACTCACACTTCGGAATACCCCTGCCCAGCTGCTGCTGCCCAACGCACCACCCACCACCTCAGAAGCAGCAGTCTGTGCTCTCAGTGGGGAGCCCTGGGGTTATACTAAAAGATTGGACTTCTATTTCTTGTGCTTTGACTTTTCTTCTACCTAATAAAACAAGATGTTTTAAAATAAAACTTGGGGACTGATATAAAGGTCAATTTCCACAAGATCAAAAAACCAATATACATCCCCTCTACTACATTGCAGTAGGCACCCCCCCAAAATCAACCCACTCAATAAACACAAAAATGTTCATAAATTCCAACACCCTTCCCCTGATCTGAATAACTTTTTCACTACCACCACTTCAAAGGCAAAAAGGGCATATACACAAGGAAGAACAAGGGATCATTCATTACCTGGAATACTTTTGCCTATCTCAGTAAAACAGTGTTGGCAGAGAAAGTTGACATGCTCTTGATGGAGATTTCCCGAGATTACACAATGGAACCCTGTCTCCAGGCAACTCTGGGATTCCTCTCCCTCCAGATCAATTCAGTGGTCAATCCACCCAACAATCAGCCCAGGAGCAAAGCACGGTTGAGTGGGGAAGGGTGCCCATGATGCAGGCGCTGTTTTCTCCCCACCCCAACTCTCCCCATCTCTGGCTCTCAGTCACACACAACAGTGCAGGCATTTCCTGAAGGTTCTTATAACCTTTTATCTCTAACTTCTGAAATACACATAAGCCAAAATTTAAAAGGGAGGGACGGGAATAGGAAAGAAAGTAGAATGAATCGGACATAAATTTCCTATGTTCACACGCCACATCGTGTTCAACCACAAGAATGGGAAGTCATACTCCATGTCTGCATGATATGTCAAATATACTCTACTGCCATGTATATAGAAAGAACAAATAATAATGATAATGATGATTTTAAAAACTGCTATTAGGTAACAAAAAAATAAAAATAAAAAGGGAGAGTTGTCATGAGGACAGACGTTGCAGGGTTTTATCTGAAAGCACTAAGAGGAAAAAGCCCTACTCGCCAACCAACAATTACGACAGAACCAGAGTGCAACCACTGTTTATTAGCGTTTGCCACACTTGAGAAATAAAGGAAAAAGAAGAGCCACTGGGTGATGGATATTTTTAATTAAAACACTCACTTTTCAGCACCGGCTGCTTCCCTGTGTGGTGCTTAGGGCTTTGCTCTTCTGCAGGCCCCACAGTCCTCCAACAAGCTCTCCTCCCACAGAGGGGCGTGCGAGGTTGATGAAGAGAAGAAATATACTGCACTGCACTCACTGCTCAGAGAGACCCGGAGGCCAAGGGGGTGGTCGTGTTCACATTCCCTCACAGCCTGCTGCGGAGCACTGACAGAGACATCCGCCTCTGCTGGCAGGAGGGGCTAGTATCAACCTGAAACGCCCGGCCTCACCTCCCGCATCCCAAGAACTACAAGATCACTAAGTATTTTCTTTTCTACAAACCAGCCATTCTCAAACTTTCATTTTCCAGACACTTTTATACTCCTAACAATTATGGAAGATCTGTAAAAGCTTTTGCCAGCTATAATTATCAGCTTTTATCATTTTGAAAATTAAAATGAGGGTTTTTTCATTTTTATTGATTTATTTTAAATTAACAATAAAAAATTAATCACAGCCAGGCATGCCTATAATCCCAGTATCTGGGAAAGCTAAGATAGGAGATCATAAGTTCAAGGACATCCTCAACAACTTAGTGAGACCCTAAGCAACTTAGCAATACCCTATCTCAAAATAAAAAATAAAAAGGGCTGAGGATGTGCTTTGTAGTTAAGCACCCCTTGGTTCAATCCCCAGTACCCCCCCCAAAAAAAGTTACATGTTAACATAAATGATATTTTTATTTTTAATTTTATAAAATTTTGAGATGGGATCTTGCTAGATTGCCCAGGCTGGCCTCAAACTTGCCATCCACCTGCCTTGGCCTCCAGTATCACTGGGATTGTAGGTGTGCCCACCACACCCAACTTGGCATTTTAATATTTTTTTAAAAATGACTATTTTCAGGCTGGGAATATAGCTCAGTTGGTAGAGTGCTTGCCTTGCATGCACTAGGCCCTGGGTTTGATCCCCAGCACCACAGGGGGAGAAAAAAAAAGATTATTTTCCCAAACAAAACATTTTAGTGAGCTGGACACAGTGATGCACACCTGTAATTCTAGCTGAGGCAGAAAGTGCATAAATTCATGGCCAGTCTGGGAACTTCACAAGACCCTGTCTGAAAATAAAGAATAAGGCGGCTAAGGACGTAACTTAGTGCAGAGCACCCATGGGTTCAATCCCCAGAACCAAAAAATAAGAAAAAATGCAATCTGCACAATGTGTTGCTTCAGCTGAAGACAAAGAAAATCCAGCCTTACATACTAAATGCAGTCTTTTCAAATAACTGTCAATACTTTTCTTTTCAGGACTGAGGACCAAACTCAGGGTCCCTTGCACATATAGACAAGCACTCCACCAGTGAGCTAAATCCCTAACCCCAATACTCTGCTACTGCGCCAAACCTCAAGTAGGGGTAGCTTCTTTTTTTTTTAATATATATTTTTCAGTTTTAGGTGGACACAATATCTTTATTTCATTTTTATGTGGTGCTGAGAATTGAACCCAGTGCCTCATGCATACCAGGCAAGCGTGCTACCACTTGAGCCACATCCCCAGCCCCTAGGGGTAGCTTCTTAAAGGTCATCTACAGTACAGAATCTGAAACCATTTCAATAACTTTTTCACACTGTTACATTAAAATCTATTATTCTACCTCATACTTTAAGTGATTCTTTGACCCACACATGGCATGGTGTGTTGGTCGCTTTTCATCACTGTGACTAAAATATCTGACAAGAACAACTCTAAGAAGGACAAGTTTATTTTGGTTCAGTTTCAAAGGTTCAGTCCACAGTCAGCAAGCTCCACTGCTCTGGGCCTACGATGAGGCAGAACATCATGGCAGAAGTGCTGCTGGAGGAGATCAGCTCTGCTCATGGCAGCCAGGATACAGAGAGGAAGCAGGCAAGGGACCTGGGACAAAACATAATCCCTAAGGGCCCACCCAGTGACCTGCTTCCTCCAGCTTAACCTAGTTGCCACCCAGTAATTCAATCAAATTATGAATCCATCAAATGGATTAATCCACTAATGAGGTCACATCTTTCATAATCTCATCATTAAACATTCCTGCATGGCCACATGAGCTTTTCAGGAGGACACCTTATACTCAAACCAGAAGACATGGTTTTTTAGGTTTTGGGTGGATTTCTTTTTGTTTGTTTTTTGTTTTTTAAGTTATAGATGGGGCACAATATCTTATTTTATTTACTTATTTATTTTCTTGTGGCTCTGAGAATCGAACCCAGTGCCTCACACATGCTAGGAAAGCGCTCCACCACTGAGCCACAGCCACAGCCCTCACTTCACCCATTTTTTGAAAACATTATGTCAGTCATTCTTTCAGGAAAAGCAGTGCTCCGTGGGGAAGAAAACGCAAGCCCACTGCAGTACCAAGCACCCAAGGGAAGCCCTTCAGACACCCAGATTCCTCCACGTGTGGCAGAAGTGCTTGAACATATTAAAAACACATGTAACAAAAGCGCAAGATTTAACAAAATAAAACTTGTTATCGCAAGTGCAAGGCTGTAACAGAGCCCCCACCTCCCAAATTTCCTGATCCATTGTTTTTCTGCAACTAAACTTTCCCACGCTGAGAATGGGAACAGAGGAACTGACTCCAAAGACTGGGAGTTGACAGCAAGGCTGAAAAACTGGACCACAGCTTGCTAAATCCACATAACTCCTGGCTTTTGTACCTATGAATTGCAATGTTCCTGCAGGATGGACAGAGGCAGATTAGCTGTCACCCCAGTTTGGTCCAAACTGTGATTAATTTCTTATGTTTGTGCTGTTTTCTTTTTTCTTTTTTTTTTTTTGAGAGAGAGAGAGAATTTTTTTCAATATTTATTTTTTATTTTTCGGTGGACACAACATCTTTGTTGGTATGTGGTGCTGAGGATCAAACCTGGGCCACACACATGCCAGGCGAGTGTGCCACCGCTTGAGCCACATCCCCAGCCCTTTCTCTCATTTCTGATGCAGTCAGGCAACTGAATCCAGTCGGTGGGGACCCCAGCAGTACCTCTGGCCTGGGGTGCTGGTAACAGGCTAGCAAGAATGCATGGATGGTGCCATTGGAGCCACTGAGACACCAACATCTTTGCCCATCATGCTTTTGCACCCAGCAGAAACACCGACAGGGGAAATGCAAACCCCCCTCACAAACCCTGAAAGCGTCCTAAAGAACCCCTGAGGACGGCCAGCAGACCTTGAGCACTGGACTACACTGAGTTTGTATGACCTGAAACCCCTTGAACCAGGCTTTCTATGTTTCTGATAAGCATCTCAGGAATACTCAAAGTTAATGTTCCTAGGACCTGTTTGCCTAACTAAACCTCCTGTTCTGTAAGACACTGAATGATCATGGAAGTAAGTGAAAAATTATAAAGCTCCGGTTTACTGTGAACTGCTAAACAACAAAAGACAACAGTCAGTGGACAGGCTGTCCAACAACTGTACTCAACTTATACTAATGTTCATCACCTCTACCACAACAGAACCCCAGATCCACTCTTCCCTCAACCTCAACTCAGGACCACCCCCAGCATCTCACCTGTGAGGTGTTCACAACAGAACAGGCTATGCGTCTGCTTGTGTACCTTGTATAATCCCAGCTACTTGGGAGGCTAAGGCAAGAGGATCCCAAGTTTGAGGCCAGCCATGATCTCAAGACCCTGTCTCAAAATATAAAGGGCTGGAGATGTAGCTATGATAAAGCACCCTTCAGTTCAATCCCAGTAACCAAAAAAAAAAAATCAAGATCTGGACAACAAGTTCTACAAATCCTGCTAAAAGGCAGAGAATAGGAAAAATAAGAAATCACTCCCAAAATCATAATTCTGGACTAGAATAATGTTGGTATAAAAACTGTACCAAAAAGACAAAACTAAACAAAATCAGTGAGTCATTCTCATCAATAACAATGGGCAAAAATCTTAAATAACTTCGTTATACAGAAAGAGCTCAAGACCTGTGTCCCAAAGTGGATACAGCCAGGCTCAACCTGCAGAGCAGCTCTGCACCTGAGAGCATGCTCCTCCACTGCAACAAATCCAAGCAGGGAAGGCTGCTGACCAACCCACCCAGGCAGGAAAGGCTCTTAACCAACCACACACTCCTTATCAAAACAACTCTCACAGCAAGGAAAGGGAACTCCCTTATTCTGATCAAGCCTATCTATAAAAACTCTGCAAAAATTGTCATTTAGTAGTAAAAGGCTAAAACCTTTCCCTATGAGGTAAGAAGAAAGTCAAGGATATCCCCTTCTATTCAACACTAATCCTAGATGGTGTGACATAGTTTTAAAAAGAGAAAATGTAAAGATGGAAGAGAGAAACTGGCACCATTTGCAAAAGACGATGGCTGTGTTTTTAGATCCAAACAAATATGAGGATAAATATCCAAATTATAACATTCGGCAAGGCTGCTGCATGCAAATCAGTTCATAAAAACCAACTATGTTCCTGTGTGCACCAGAGCAAATGAGAAAACATTTCTAAGACATCATCAAAATAGCATTTAAAACTTTAAATAACTAGGAATAATTCTAATAAAAGATGTGAAAGACCTCCACACAGAAAATTAGAAAACTTATTATTGAGATCAAGTCTCTGGCTGAATCATCTATGCGGACTCCGTCAGAGCTTCAGCAGGGAAATCAGAGCTGCTGATCCCAAGATGTGTATGCAAGGCAAAGGGAAGAAGCAGAGAGGTCCTCCTGAACACCAGATGCCACAGCTTGCTTTTCAGATCATATGAAGCCACAGAGATTAAGAGTGTGGTGCTGACACAGAAAGACACACCCAGGGCAGCACAGAGTGCCAGAGGCAGGGCCAGTGGCACGCCCAAGCCAATGCCAGAGACCACTGTAGAGGAATAACCTCAGTCCATGGAAATAAAAGGTATCGGACAAATGAATAGTTATATGGAACAAAGTGAAACTGGACTCCTCCTTCACTCCATATGCAAAGCCCAATACCAGTAAGTAGTAGTCGGTGCAACTTGCCATCCACGTGGGGCACTGTTGAATGAAAAAGGATGATACGAATAATTATGCCAAGAGAGCAGGCATGACACAGAACTTCCAGGCCATACCAGGAGTTATTGCACCCTAGTTACCAGACCTAAGCAAATCGCACCAAACTGTAAAGCTTTAGGACACATTCTGGGACAAATCTTGACCTTAAGGTGAGAAGATTTCAACACAAGCACAAGCCTCAGGGAAGATATGCACACACATGCACTGCAGTAGCAAATCTCACCTGTTCCTATTTACCAAAAGAAAGCCTAAAAAGATGTTTGCTAAAAACATAGTTGGGGGAGGGGGACTGGGGTTGTGGCTCAGCAGTAGAGCACTCACCTAGCACGTGCAAGGCGCTGGGTTCAATCCTCAGCACCACATAAAAATAAACAAATAGGGCTGGGGATATATCTCAGTTGGTAGAGTGCTTGCCTTTCATACACAAGACCCTGGGTTCAATCCCCAGCACCACAAAATAAAATAAAATAAGTAAAGATATTATGTCCAACTAAAATATTAAAAAAAACAGTTGTGGGTTCTTTTTGTTGTTTTTGGTTTTGTTTAGTAGTGCTGGGGATGGAACCCAGGGCTTCACACATGCAAGACAAGTGCTCTTCTACTCACTGAGTGTAACCCCAGTTCCCCAAAAAGTACATTTTAAATGTTCTCACCCTGTGATGGATATGCTAATTTGCTAGATTTAATCATTGCACAATGTGAATATATACCAAAACATTATCACATTCACCCCACTAGTAAATAACAATTTCGAAAAAGAAAAAAATTTAAATTTAAGGAAAATTAAAACCAAAATACCATACCCATGAAACGACTGAAATAAAGACCAGTGTGCTGGCAGAGAGCACAACGGCAGGCCTGTGTGCTGCTGGTGGGAGCTCACAACCTTCTGAAAAGTCACTGGCAGTTATCTTCTAAAACTGAGCCCTGTCACCCTGCAATTCTATCCTTAAGCAACCACCCCAAAATTCCACTTGTGAAGCAGAAATCCTATATAAAAATGCCTAAAGCAGCATTATTTACAATATGCAAGGGCAACCCAAATATTCAACAAATGCATATACTGGCAGGTGGTGCACAACAGTGACTGTAAAAGACCCCAGCTGCACCAGACAGATCTTCTGCAGGTGCGGGAGGCACACGGGAACACGTGCAGTTTACAGATATTCAGGTAAGACTGAGAAAGGAAAGCCAGGGGGCAAGGCTGGTAAGTACAGCATTGGGAGGGAAGCTGTGGCCTAGGGCCTGCCTGCAGCCGCCAACACTGCCTTCCAGGGACTCATTTCAACATGTATTTGTGTTATGTATCTTTGTGCCCTTATGGCACATTTAGAAATACTGACAAAGGTTACAAAAACAGAAGAAGTGGTCCACAATAGGCTCATGTTTTCATTCCACAGATGATTTCCGAGGACATTCTCACCCTTGAGATTGTTGAAATCTGGTCTGCAGAACAAGGACAACCAGGGCACACAGAGCAAGTGAGGAAGACCACAGAGACATAAACCCAACCCAGCAGAATCTTCAGCTCCTGGGCCAGACCCCAAGGAGCTGGAAGCATCTGAATACTCCTACTCAGGAATGACCTTGCAGTAGAAGGGACCAGGTGGGACAAGTAAAGAGTCACCTGAAGGCTGCTCTCTGGCTCCCCTCTGGGGATGGAAACCACAGGCCCTGAGGCCAAAGGAGAGAGCTGACCCAACACAGATTCCATTAGACCAGAGCAAAGTGAATTCATCATTACTTTCTCAGGAAGAAAATTTAGGCCTGGCACTGTGGTGCACACCTTTAATCCCAGCAACTCCAGAGGCTGAGGCAGGAGGGTTTCAAGTTCAAAGCCAGCCTCAGCAACTTAGTAAGGCCCTGTCTCAAAATAAAAAAGGAGTCAATGACAGAGCACCTCTGGGTTCAATCCCCAGTACCTAAGAGAGGCAGGGAGTTAAGTGCTGGATTTTGGTCATATATTAGGGGAAATGAAAAACAGAAACTCCCATCTTAGAAGGCAGCTCTCCTGACATGTTCCCCGGGATGACGATTTGACTGCTACATAAGGGATCACCTGGGCAGATAGAAAGCATCCAATCAGCTCAATGAGTCTCAATCTAGCAAAATCTATGACAACTCCAGTGTGGATTTTTGTCTCTCAGGTTCAATTTCAGAGAAAAATAGACCTGTGTAAAGCTAGCATCTGTGGCGAGATCGGGCAGGGTTGAAGCAGAAGTTAACGTATGGCTTCCCAGGCGAACCAAACAAGTAAATCTGTGCCAGAAACGGAGGATTGATGTCCTCACAGATTCTCAACATCCTGCCTCAGCCCCTCCATCTGCCTGAGCACAGAGCGCCTTCTGACAAACTGCAAAAAGCATTATGATCTATGCTGGAAACGTAGCTCACAGCCGCCACCACCACGGACCAGCTCAGCAGCCTCAAAGCAATGCTGAAGGCCCTATGTGAGGAATTTTGAGCAAACTGCACATATACCTGGACTATAAAGGGAAGTAGATTCAGGATGAATATTTTTCAGAAATACTGCAAATTTTGAACTTTTCATCACTATGGAATTTATTTGTTTCACAAGCATTCCAATTCTTTAAAACCTAAACCAAAAATTATATTATACATTATAAAATAAGTGTCTTACTTCTGAGCCATATGCAAATGATTGCAAGTACAATTCACCTTCACAAAGACAATTGCCCCTAAACTATGCAATGTTTTAAGGCACGCCCACCTGAGTGCCCAGGGCAGTGTGCACACTCAGGACCACCCTGCTGCAGACTATGCACACAGTGCCCCAACTGCCCCTGGCGGACAGAGCAGCCCCATGTGCTTCAGAATGCTAAGGGAAAAAATAAACTGGAGCAACAGAACAGTAATAGGAGGCTGTAAAACTAAGAACATTCTTCCATAACTCAGGCTTAATTCCATTTCCAGCTGACACCCTTCTCCAGCTTTCTACACCTGTTCACATAAAAGCACATACTCAGTCTTTTGAAGTGAGGCAGAATTGGAGAAGGATGCAGAATCCAGCCCCAACCAGCTCATGCTCTCTCTGTATTTTATGAGTTCATATAAATAATGTGTGGCTCACTTTAAATGTCTCAACTCTGGTAACACAGTGTCAGTAAACATCTAACATGTCTGAGATCATTTGTTTTAATAAAGTTTCATGACTCACCAGCTACCAAAGCCTTGATTGAATTCAAAGTTCAAAACACAATTCCCATTTTCTCATGATACAAAATTTTTCTAAATAAATAATAGATCAAAGCAGTAACACACTGATGGCATCCATTTTCCAAATGACAGAGAAGGGATATGACTGGTTACACAGTGCACCACCGTCGGTAAAGGGCAAATGGTGGTGAAATAGAAAGGGTCAGGAAGAAAGAGCACACCTGGAAAAAGACCTCCTCTGTCATCAGAGCAGAGTCGCACTCCCCGGACGGCAGGCTCCCACAGGATCCGATCCACCCACAGACCGGACTGCAGAAGTCTTCATCCTAGTGGCCTCTTTCTTCTATGTGGGCAGGAAAACCTCCACAGGGCTTTCCCCCAAATGAATTCACTCATCTTGAAAGGCAGTAAGTTATTTATGAGCCACACTATAAAGTTTAAATTTTTTTTTAGCTCCCCTGAGTTCTAACCTTATAAGTTCAAAGAAAAACTTTGCATGACACAACCCTCCTCTGAAACCCCCAGATGAATAGTTTTTCTGTAGTTCTCAGTAGAATCTCAATGAACAAAAGTAAACTTCATCAAAGTGCAATTCAGGATGCTAATTGGTTCCCTTCCCGACAGACAAAGAACTCAAGGAACCAAGCATTCAGAACAGCAGCAGCAGCAACAACAACAAAAAACTAAAGATAGGATCCCCTTGGGCCTGGCCTAGCCTGACACTGCCTGGCTCATTCTCCCATCAACCCCAGCTGCAGAGCAGGCCCTGGACTGGAAGAGGAGATAGAGTGAATTAGGGAGACCCCACCCCCCAGTCTTTCCTTTCAGTAACACAGATTCCTAAGCAAGGGTCTTACTCTCTGCTCAACAGAGTCCAAAAAAGAAAAATCGAAATCCCCTGTTTGCCCACGGCCAATGACAGGCTGGAAGGTCCAAGTCACCTGTGCCACATGGTGAGCCAATCATGAGAGAACATGTAACTGTTTCAGAGTGCCTAGTTACCCCTCCATCTCACCACCAGGATCAGGAGACCAATACCATCATTCCCATCTTATGTAGTAAGAACGAGGGACAGAGGAGCAGAAACAGCATGAGCAATGGCCTCAGATGCTACCCCGAGCCTCTGGGCTTACAGCATGGCATGCAGGGCAGAAAGATGCCCTGAACATGGATGACAGGCACCATCTGCTAATTTGCAACTTGGTGGGCAGTTGCTCTACAAGTACTGAATGTTTATCTGAGGCTAAAAATTCTGATATGCTTTAAAAACCAACCCATCAGCCTTCTGTCACCTTCACCCAAAGGCATGAAGAGAGTCCCAGAGTCAGCTGCAAGACCAGGTCTACACAGGCAACCTTTAAGGAAAGGGAAACAGGTGGCTCCAGCAACATCACATCTTTAGATACACACATCAATTGTGGGAAGCACACATCAATACCTGTTTTGCAGGAAATTAATGTTCTAAGTGATTTCAGAACCACTAAGTCAGGAGCCAGGTACCATGGCACACACCTGCAATCTCAGTGACTCACGAGGCTGAGGCACAAGGATCACATGTTTGAGTCCAGACTCAGCAACTTAACAAGGCCATGTTTCAAAATAAAAAAAGAAAAAGGGCTAGAAATGTGGCTCAGTGGTAGAGCACCCTGGGTTCAATCCCCAGCACCCCAAAAAAAATCACTAAGGCCACAAGTCTAGGAATGAGCTGAACTATTCCCTTATTCCCTGAATCAGGTCTACCTGGTATCCTTCCTTCCATGACAGCAAGCACCCTTCTAGCAACACAGTAATCCTCAATCACCTAGGAGTGGCCTCCAATTCCTCCTGACAGGTCTCCAGTAACTGTGAGGTCTGTCCTGTGGAGGAGTTTATGTGCAATGACTATCAGCAAGTACAAGTCAGTCCCCAAGTGACCAATGGTCACCCTTTTCAGCCTGGGTGAGGGTCATCCATTCTTCCAGAGCCTATCTCCCTTACTCAATATCCCCCACTCTCTGCAACTCACAGAGGGGCACAGGGTCACTTAGAGACCTCTCAGGACCACCCCCTATCAGGTCAGTTCTGCGAATACCGCTCAAAAAAGAAGATCCAGAACAAAATAAGATATTTCACCTGCAGCCTCAACTGCACAGAGCACAGAGGAGTCTGAGCCCAGGTGGAGACCCATCAGGGGCTGCACACTCAGCTCTGTACTCCCCAGGGTGGTCACAGGGACTCTGAATGTCCATCAGCACTTAGGCAATTGGCAGGAAATAAGGGGAGGAAGGAAAGAGGGAATGGTGGTAAAGAAGGAAGAGAGGGAGAGTGCAGAAGGGGAGGAAGCGGGGAGAACACTACAGGTAAGACTTCCTACACCTCCCTTTAGTATCTGAGCACCTCCAGCAGTCTGTCCTTCAACAGCATGATCATGGTGATTTTCTCATCCACGGTACTACCTGGGCTTAGAAAACTTGGTAAGCACACCAAATCTTTACCCAAGGCACTGACACACACTGATCAGAAAGGGTTGGGACCTGAGCCCCAGTCCGCACTTCCCAAGGGGCCTCCCTCTAGGTCCTAAGAGTTACAAAATAATTCTCAGAACCAGGCGGCTGCAGAATCCCAGAGTATTAATATGGTGCAGCTCACCTTCAACTTCTGTGTTTGGAAATAAGCAAAAGAGATGAAAGAATAATAAAAGAAGCAATCATAGTGACTCATAAACATATGCAAAAGAGTTCAGTGCACTTATGGTAACACTAATAATTAAAACAATTAAATGATCAAATCTACATAACTGCAAAGACTTTTTTAAATGACACTGCCCATGGTACAAAGAAGGAAACTCTCTGATCCCATTAGTGGGCATGGAAAGTAGCCCAACCTTCCTGAAAAGCAATTTTGAAAATCACAGCAACACCCCTTACAAGCTTCATCTCCAGTTTTTTACATCACTTCTAAAAACTACAGTAAGAAAATAGCCAGAAATCTGGACCAAAGGTTTAATATATATATATCATTATTTATAATACTGAAACATCAGAAGCAGACTAAATATCTAACAGTAGAAAAATTGTTATATAAATTACAGGTATATCCCAACAGTAAATATGTAATTCCAGAGAAACTACAGTCGGGAAGCAGCCCGACCACAGAGAAGCAGGCTTGCATATGGAGGGCAGCCCTGGCTGTTTTGAAGAGCAATAAGCAACTATTCTAATATTCTGGTTCTCCTTCTGAATACAGAAGCAAAGCATCACAGATTCGATGCTGTGGCTTCTCTTCCTGCACAGCACTACATCAAGAATAATCTCACAGTCATAATCTATTACGAAGAGAACAAACGCTCATCAAAGAAGCTAAGAAGAAACTGAACTGGAACCTTCTTGATTCTACAAATGGAACTTCACTACTCCACATCCAGATTTTTGTGAAGAGTATGGTTCCTAAGAAGGTTGCACATTTCTCAACCACATGGATCATGGACATCTCTGAAACATTCTTGAATGTTTCTGAATTCTGAATGAAATTCATTCTTGATTTTTAAAAAAATTCTAGTGCACTGCCAGCAGGCCCAGATGTGTAGTCATCACTGAAGAGAATTAAGTGGGGCTCTGACCCCTGCCTCTTGGAGGGAGAAATGTGAGATCCACATGTGGTCCATGATGACCATGTATGTGCTTCCCTAGGCATGAACCAAGACATGCTTCATTACAAAAACCTCTGGCCATAAAGGAGTCCACAGAGTCCATGAGGCCCTTGTGGGCAAGCAAAGAGGCTCATTAGGTGGACAAGCCAGCAGAAACTCACTGTGTGTCTCAGCTATTCACCCTCCCTCGGTGGAGGCTCTGTGTATCAGATGGTTACAGAGGCACAGCAAGTAGAACCACCACTGCTGCATGAAAGGTTCAAGAATACACAGAACAGGTGGGGGGGTGTTGTAGCTGAGCCATACAGCATTCGCCTAGCATGTGCGAGGTGCTGTGTTCGATCCTCAGCACCACATAAAAATAAATAAAATAAAGGCATTGTGTCCAACTACAACCAAAAGAATAAAAAAAAAAAAAAAGAATACACAGAACGGACAAACTGATGCTACTTGTCCCAAGGAGCAGCCTGCAATGGGGATCAAGGAGCCCACTCTCCAGATGCCCTCCTAACCTCTGCTGGAGATGCAGACACAAGGAGAGTGCAACTCCTACCTCTATTCCAGAGAATCTTCTATTGGATTCTGCCATCAGGAACACCAGAGGAAGACTGCCGACAAAAGAACCGTGCCCCCTGCACTCCCAGCTCCTTGGTGCCCCCAGGACCCACCTCACACCCAGGCACATACACAGCACCACCTGGCTGTTTCCCAACCTCTGCAGTCCCAGCTCTAGTTCCCCAGGTCTTCTCTATTGCTTCACTTTGTCTCCTGGTCCTAGAGGTGCGAGCTGCCTCCTCTAGCTACATTCTGCCATCTTAAGCTTTCTTGTCTGTCTTTCTAGCCTCCAACTCCCATGAAATCAATTCCCTAACTAATGCCCTCTACTGAAGTACCCAGAAGGTTTCCTATCTCCTTTACCAGATCCTGACTGGGATATTTCCTTATGCTTCAACTCAAAGGGAAAAGACACAATTGAGCATGTTGGTGCACATCTGTAACCCAGACTCAGGAGGTTGAAGAAAGGAGGATCTGCAAGTTTGAGGCCAGCTAGGTGACTTGGCAAGATTCTGTCTTAAGACCAAAAAAAATTTAAAAGTCTGGAAATGTAGCTCAGTGATAGAGTGCCCCTGAGTTCAATCTCCCATGCTGTCAAAAAAAAAAAAGAGAAAAAAATACACACATGATCTAAAGCTGTTCAGAGCACTTAGAGCAATAATGTCTGCCCTGTTGCTTGACAATGCTGGGACACCAGTCAGATTGTGCTGATCAGAAACTCCCACCAGAGAATGTCTCCCCTCGTTCCCCAGCCCACCCTGCCACCTTGCAGACAGCCAGTTCCGAGTTCAAATTACTTCACCTCTAAAACCTTCAATTTTCTCTTGTTAAGTATGTGTAAGAGCAGAGCCAACTCCTCGTGACTGTTGACATCTAGGAAGCCATTCACCCGTCTCACTTGCCCAAGAATACTCTGTGTTCTAAGTTGAACCAATCCAACTGCTTGGCCGAATCTCCTTGGAAGACAGGGTTTTGAACCCCTCACTTCCTGAGCCATGCACCCTGAAGAATTCTAATTTCATATACACTCTTTTTAAAAATAATGATGTTTTAAAAAAAACAGTTCATAAGCTGGAAAGCTCTCTCCTCCTTATCTGGATGCTGGAACCTGTTAGCACAGCCAGAAGTTGATAACCAGGTTCTGATCCATCTATTCTGGCAGCATTTCACAGTGCTGGGCCACATTTTGCCTTCAATCAACTGAAACACCTAAATGTGTTTTCACTGACATGAAGGTGTCTGAGCCTACCATGTCTTCATTATATGTAAATCCTCAAATAACGAAGGAAACCCTTTCTGCTTCTTAGCTATTCACCCTCTCCCTCCAGGAAGGCTGTAGATTCAAAGCCCTTCTGAGAAAATAGTGATGGAGACAGGCATGTTGCTGAAGCAGGACACAGGAGAACGTATTCTACAGATGAATGCTAGTCTCCAATCACTGCACCCTGACCACCCTGTTGCACCTTTATGAATTACCTGAAAATGGAGGGCACAGCAAGTACACTTACCTGATTCTTGAATGACTTAAGCAGAGAAGATTGCAAATAAGCTCCAGGAAGTAATCAGGAATCCAGAAAGATCTGGCAAAGGCCAAATGAAACCTAAGACAAAATCTCAGGTTCTGCACCAGCAGAAACCAACCACAAAGCAGAGAATGGGAAGCAGTGGCTGAGCATGTATAAAAGGAGGCTCAAGGAATTTCTAAGAAAGCACAGCAGCAGGACAAGCCCCCAGGCAAGGGAACAGACTCAGGCCACTTTTAGCCAGCAGTCTGCACCCAGAACTCAGATGATGGAAGTGACCCCCTACCACCGTCCACTCTGGAGGTAGGAAGTTGGAGGGCCGTGGGAGTCCACTGAGGTTCCATCCCAGCACTGCAAAAACATTTTAAAGTATACCAGGGGGAACAGCTGTGGGAAGTGAAGAAAGAGAGAAAGGCAACAAGCGCTCCAGGCAGGTAGAGGCTCCAGGCTGGTCCTCCAGCTTCACTCCCACCTCCCACAGGGGTTCCATCATCCTCTCACCCTATCAGCTGACTCCCCGGACTCTAAGATAATGAGACAGTCCAAGCACAGGAGGGACAGGGGCTATACAGGAAGAAACCTGAATATCCAACAAGAAGCAAGTGTGGAAGTGTAGAATAACAAGAAGATGTTTAAAAATTGGCAAAAATAACATTGAGTAACATGGAAGAATTGCATAAGCCAACAAAAAAGAGTGCGACATAGAGTTTGTGGCTCCCTGAGAGCAAGGTAATGCACTGGGGAAATGGCAGGAAAAGCAATGCCAAAGCTCATTTAAGTGGTTCCTAGCATTATTTCATTATCACTATTTTAATACTATATGCTTTGGTTTTTCAAATCTATGATATTGCTTTCTTGCAAGTGGAAAACTATAAAACAAAGGTAACTTGTGTTCCAGGGTACAAAGCAGTACAAAATGCTATGGGGCTTAAAACAGGAGGTTAGGACAGGAAGCAGGAAGAGGCTGGATCTGAAATAAACCACACAGGTGTCACAGTTTGCTGCGGCTGGGAAGCAGGCACACTACAGTAACCTTTTTTCACATAGGGACGTGAATATGTCAGAATAAGTGGAAAGCCTAGAGTAAAAAAAAAATGCAATGCAAAAAGTAACTCCATTTGAAAAACGTGTGGCTCTTTCTATGCAAGTAAATACACTATAAATTTTGAACTTAGAAATATATTATTAACCTCATTTTCATTTGCTGTTAGCTCAGTAAATGTGGCTTTTTTTATTTTTAATGTAGCAAAAGTGCTGTTTCATGCATTTTATTGCTGGTGCCTATACTGAGATCTCACCCCTCCTCTCTTTGTGTACATCTGGTGTCTTTCCTAAGCCACATCCTTTCCTTTTCTGTCCTTACTAAGAAAGGCAAACAGCTAAGGGTGATTCACAAAAACCAATGCTTAATATACTTAAGCAGAAACACTAGGAAACAAAAAGAATAAAAACTATGTTTCTATAGTAATAATTACTGCAAAAAAATATTTTCCTTATTAAAAATTCTAACATACCAATGCAACTATTTTATTTCAAACACCACTTACACCTTACACATAAAAATCAAACCAGTTTCTTTTTACTTTTTTTTTAGTGCCTCTCTATTGCTGAGGCTGGCTTCAAACTCTCAATCCTCTTGCCTCAGCCTCCCAAGAGGCTAGGATTATAGGCGTGGGCCACCACACCTAGCTAAAATTAGCTCCATTTCTAAAACTATTCTGGTAAAACCAAGATGCAGACTTCCTTGAAGTATAGGATCAGACAGGCTGTTTCTACCCAGTCCCAGCCTCACCCCATTCACCAGACCGCTTGTTTAATGTCACCTGTATGATTAGAGATGACATTAACATATAATAGAGAAAGTAGCCCCACTCCACAGAAAGTGTGTGATGAGTCACGAGAGACTGTAGGAAATGAGGGAGCAAAGGAAAAGACCTCAAGATCCAGGGATGAGGGCCAGCTGCTGGGGCCTGCCTTTCCACATGGGGAGGTGGGGACAGTGCAGAGGAGGAGTAAACTAGACCAAATACCAAATGTTTTCCTTTCTTTGATTTATAATCTCAATAAAAACACAGAGGAGCTGTCCAGAGACTATGAAACTAGAAGGTCAAAATCCAAGGAGAAGAGTGGGCCTCCGCAGACCTAGAGAATCTTCTGATGAGGGGAAGATTCAGGGAGAAAGCAGCCGAAAGCAGGAACCAGGATGAGAGTCCCAGAATCCAGGCACAAGGCCATCCTCACAGACCAAGCGCCACCTCCATACCCACACCCCAGGGAACCTGGCAGTGACAAGAGCATTAGAGAAAAGACACAAAATCATGGCCCTGAGGACACAGAATCACAAGCAGCCTCATGCATTTTTAACAGTTTATTGAGTTATGCCGCCCCCAACCTGTGCGGGCAGCTGAACTTAAGGTCCCTCTGTGAATTTGCAGGGACACCAAATAAAAGAGACACACTTTATCTTTACACAAGCTTCAGGGCGGCTTCTCTATTCTCGGCCTCAGGCCCCCCCAAGAGGGAGAGCAAGAGAAAGTCCCGAGAGGCTGACGAGAGCGAGCACATTCGGAAGTGGGCTTTTACCATCCAAAAAAGGTCAGAAGGAGCAGGGTTACCACGGACAGGTGACTGTAACTCAACCCTGGGGACACATCCCACAAGAAGACCATCTTACTATCGGAGCTAGACTCTGCCCTAACCAGAGCAAATGCAGTGGTTGGTCAGAATCTGAGGCATCAGGACGGGAAGAGTGCAGTCATGCACTGTGGCGCCCCACAGAGTTATACTTTATATATCATAAAAGTCACCTGTAATAAGTATACAACTGTACACTGATTTTAGAATATTTAGAGTTTTGCTAAATCTAACCACACGATCTAATATTAGAACATTTTCATCATCCAAAAAGAAGCTGTCAAGCTTTTTCTGAAACCATTCTTCACTCCACACACACCCCAAGAGTCATCCCGACACATCACCGGGAATCACACTAGGTGATTTCCTGTCAGCTTCATGCACTTTTGCAAGTTGGGTTCCCATGTCCAGATAGCCCAAGCAACTCTGAGCCACGAACTTGTTTAAAGTGATCCCAGACTGGAACCAAACAACTGACAAAAGCCAACAAAAGACTGGAACCAAACACCTGACAAAAGCCAACAAGAATCCGCTCTGGTCAGAGATACCTTCATCCCTTATGATTATTCACCTAATTCCAACAAATAATTTTCCAAGGATGAAAACAGTGAATAGTAAGAAATAACAGCATATAAACAAACACACTGCAGGGGGTAATGAATAACTAAGCAACAAACAGAAGATCCAAAAATTCAAAATTGGAATTACCAAATAATACAATGCTATATCTATTTATTCAAGTGAAGTAAAAATGGCAAATTGAAAATTTGCTGCAGCTGGGAAGCAGGCACACTACAGTAACCTTTTTTCACATAGGGACGTGAATATGTCAGAATAAGTGGAAAGCCTAGAGTAAAAAAAAAAATGCAATGCAAAAAGTAACTCCATTTGAAAAATTCTTTTAAGTAACCTATTAGAATACAACTATATATATATATATATATATATATATATATATATATATTATTAAACTCAGTAGATTGAGAGAACTAAACAGAATATAGAATGGGATGGGGGGACCCAGAGCCTTCTAACAGCAGCTTAAACCTGATCAAGAGAGAATCTGTGAACTCAATAATGAAAAACAGAAGAAAATGTCCACAATGAAGCACAGAAAGCCAAAAAGGCCAAAAATATGAAGAAAAACATAAAAGAGAGAGAACATACATCTAATTAGTTTCAAAAACAGTGTAGAATGAAATAGGCAACATCCAAAGTGACAACAGCTGTGAATTTTACCTGATGAAAGGCTCTAATTCAGACTCAAGAAACCCAACAAATTTAAAGAGAAAATGAGCAAAAATCAAAGCTGAGGAGAGGAGCCAATGTGGAGAGCAGGCACACCAAGACAGCTGAAGCACTGGGCAGGTGGCTGGCAGCTTCCAGGGCTGCAAGGAAATACCAGACAACAGCCCACACCCAGGAGAATGAGAACTGAAGGAAGACATTTTCAGACTAACAAAGAGAACTGGGCATCAGCAGGCCCTCAGGAGAGGAAATTCTAAAATATCAAAATAAGTGATTTCCTGAGGTCCAAAAAAGGTGAAGAGCAAAGAGAGGCATAAATTTTATGTTGACCTGAAAAGACACTGACTAGATAAAGTAAGAGAGACCCAGCCTTGTGGTGCTAAAAATAGAAATACCAACAATACTATCATATGAGAATCAAAGCAGTTAGTGATTTCCAAAATTTTGAATTGTCCAGGAAAAGGACCAAAGGTCTTGATCTACTTGATTTTTTTTTTTTTTAGCATTCCTACCACAATTTCTAGGGAACTGTTATGAGAAAGAGAAACAGTGCATGATTTCCAAAAATCATAGTAAAGGGGAAGAAACTAGATAAATATTTTCAATCCATAAAAAAAAGGAAAGCCGGGTGTGGTGACAAACACCTGTAATCTCAGCTACTTGGGAGACTGAGGCAGGTAGACGGGAGTTCCAGGTCATCCTGGGCAACTTATCAAGACCCTGCCTCAAAATAAAAAGGACTAGGGTTGTAACTGGTAGAGCACCCCTGGTTCAATTCCCAATACTCCAAACAAACAAAAAGTACAGGCAGGACAAAAAACACAAAATAAGATGGCAGGTTTTGGTCCAAATAAGAGTAAATAGACTAAGTGGTCCAATTAAAATGGAAAAAACACCAGTCTGCATATTTTTAATCCAACTGTAAGCTGTTTACAAGAGACATAAGAAACACAGGAGCCAACCTAAAGAGAGGGAAAAGTAAACAGTGTAAACAGGTTTAAACAGCCACCAGGAGAAAACTGGTGTAAGCACATTCCTGATACCAAAGAGACACAGAGCAAAAGCACCATTCGGGAGAGGGCCCCTCCAACAGCAGGCTCAGACTCCAAGAATACCTAGGCATTCTGAGCTGACGCAATGCAAGAGCATAACTTCAAATGAGGAACAGAGCCTCAAATGCGAAGCACAACACCAGGGCCCAGGACTGCACAGAGCAGCAAATGCAGACCATCACTGCACTGCCCAGAGCAGACATGCAAGATCACAGGGCAATCACAGGGCAAAGTTAGCAGCAATGCGTACTATCACAGGGTGGGGCTGTTGTTGTTGTTTCTTTTTTCTTTTTGAAGGTCCTGGGATGGAACCCAGGGCCTTGTGCATTCTAGACAAACACTCTACCACTGAACTACCTCCCCATCCCTAGGGTGAAGTTTTAACACAGCTCCCCCAGTTATTGACAGAAGTAGTCAAAATCAGTAAAGACAGATCCACAGTATCTGACTTAATGGACACATAAAGAAGGTGGCACCAACTGTGGATACCCATTATTTCCAGTACATAGTGGACACTACAAAAATTGGCCATATGCAGGTCCACAGAGTAAATCTCAACAAATTTCAAAATGTAAACGCATAAGAATTGTGCAAGTTGTATGACCCACAACACTAGGGGGCGCCATCCGCATGTGACAATAATGTCAATGGCTCCCCCTAGCCAGGCATGCACACAGGCTACCCTGCTGAAATCAGAGACACTCTCATCAGATGCAACAAAGCCAAAAGTACATCCTGGAAAACTATGTTTCAAAATTCCAAAACACTTTTAAGCAGCAAATTAATGAAGTCAAATGAAAAACAAAATAATTCAAAGTGAATATTAACACAAATACTTCAAAACTTGTTGAATGCAGCATAGCATTTAATTCCCAGAACTAAATACATATATCTTAGGACAGGCAGATGGCTCAAGACTGATAAGTATCATAGATGTCCCCCTCAAAAAATTGAGGAGGAGGGCTGGGGATGTGGCTCAAGTGGTAACGAGCTTGCCTGGCATGTACGGGGCGCTGGGTTGATCCTCAGCACCACATAAAAATAAAATAAAGATGTTGTGTCCACCGAAAACTAAAAAATAAATATTTTTTTAAAAAAGAAAAAAAATTGAGGGGGATAAAATGAAGCCATGGAGGGTAGAGGAAAGAAATAATATATTAAAAAGTAAAGTAATAAAATATAACAAACACAGAGAGTCAAGAATGCTAATTACTTGAAAGGTTAATAAAATAGACAATCCTCTGGCAATAATGGAGATTAAAAGGGCGGATGTGCAAATACAGAATGTCACAACTGAAAAAGGAACATTATTATAATCATGGAGACAGAATATCATGAACAACTTTATTCCCATAAACTTAAAACCTAGATGAAATAGACAAAGTCCTCTAAAAATGTAACTTACCAAAACTAACTTAAAAAGAAAAACAAATGCAGAAAGCTAATAAAAACCTAAATCTGAACTTTAAATTTTTTTTTGCACAGACCACTTTAGGATTCAATGGTTTCATTGGCAGTTCTCCTGAGCATTCACAGACCTGATCATTCCAATCCTGAGCACCAACCCATTGAGCTCAAGAGCTATCATGAAGTGGAACCCTCCCCAGCCAAGGAGAAGATGACCTAGGGCTGACTTCTCATGGCCCTGACTTCCTGGAAATGCCCCTAAGACAGCTGGAGAAGCTGGTGCCAGGAGCCCTTGATCCACCCGGCTCTGTGGTTCTAGAATGGAAGACAGGAAGGCAGAATTCTTCAGTGCCCACTGCACACACTTATACACTGCCTGGCATCCCTGGGGGTACTGCAGGTCGGTGCAGCGGGGAGAGGGCGAGAAGCTGCATGCACTGCTGCTGGGGGTCTCCATGAGATGGGGACACTATGAATGCTGCATCTAAAACAAGATGCAAAAATAAATCGTATTCTCACCTGCCAACAAAAACAAACAGCTAAAAATGCTTTTTGTTCCTTTTTTTTTTTTAAGCATCAAGATAATATTGAATGCCTAAAAGAATTTCCACAGAAGACAGGCAAGCTCTCTATAGGGAAAAGTATGATTTCATTCAGGGGACCTACATATCTAAATATAAGAGATATGCCATGCTCATGGCTGGAAGCCTCAATGTTGTAAAGATGTCAATTCTCCCCAAATTGATGTTCAGGCTCAATGCAGTCTCAATCAAACATCCAACAGATAATGTATAGTTGAGCTTTGCAAGCTGCTACTTAAACTTATATGAAGCACAAAAGAACAAGATGGCTAAGACATTCTCAAAGAAAACTAGTGTGAGATCTGCCTTCACACGATTTTCTATAAAGCCCCAGCAATTAAGAGAGACCAGCAGAACAAGCACACAGCCTCAGGCAGACCTCAAGTACACTGCAGCTTTGTACATGACAGAGCAGTGCAAGAAGGGAAAGGACATGCTCCTCAGCAGTGTTAAGTAACTAAGAACTCTGGATCCACCCGGGAAAAGAGAGACTGGAGCCCTGAATTGCCCCCAAGAGGGAAGGCAAGACACAGAGCTGCTGCAGAGAACACAGAAATTACCTTCACACTCAGGAAAGAAAAACTTATAAACAAAATATAAAGAAGCACTAACTCTAAAGGGAAAGACTGCAAAATCTGACATTAAATCTGAGAGTGTCAAAAGACCCTACAAAGATCATGAACAAACAAGCTTCACAGTGGAAATGTATTCATAGTACAAAATATATAAAAGCTCCTAGAATCGATAATAAAAAGATAACTCAACAGAAAATAGACAAAATACCCAAATAGGCATTTTTTTTTAAAGAAACCATGCAGTTTCCTTGTGCCCTACACGTGCTTGCAGGCACAAGGACAAGCAAGAAAATTCACTCCATTGTGATTTGGTAGCAGGAAGGGTAAGCCAGCTGGGTTGTGCTCATGTATCGAAGCCTCACAGAGGGCAAAGGTGAGTTAAGCACACACACCACATACTCAACACCTGGGAGAATCCACTGAGGAAATGAGCAACACAAAAAAAAATAAATAAATGCAGCCTATCACTTAGATAAATCTCAATGTAGGTAAAACTGAAGTGCAGTTTCTAGAAATGCATGCGTGGATAGGAAACCATTAAGAACCATTAAAAAGTAAGAGCAGGGGCTGGGGTTGTGGCTCAGGGGTGCGAGGCACTGGGTTCGATTCTCAACACCACATAAAAATAAAATAAAGGTGTTGTGTTCAACTACAACTAAAAAGATATCCAAAAAAAAAAGTAAGAGCAAGATTTGCCGCTTAGAGTGAGAAAGTAGTGAAGATAAAAGGGCACATCAAGGGCTTTCAGGGTGCTGAAATGTTCCCTTTCCTGACCAGAAGTTCACAAATGATTTTTTAAAATATTGATTGAACTGTAAATAGATGTTTCATTATCTTAAAAAGGAAAGAAAATCAAGTAGGAATAGGATGGATCTTCTTAAATAAACCAGGTAAATGAAAAGAGCTGTTGGACTATTCCTTGCAGGGCTCCAATGGCTGTTAGCACCAAAGAGGATTTTGTATAATTAACTAAGCCTTCAAGGTAGCAAGTCAAATCCAGAGCCCTGAGACTGCGTGACAAAGTGCCCAGTTTAGATCTGTAACACCAACCAGGAGAGGATTTGATTCTCAGAGCTTAAATCCTGCTGCATGTTTAACAACTATTTCAGTTTCTCCTCTGACCTTCCTAGCTTTCCAAAGCTCAAATGAGATGCAAATACCTCTCTCCCTTCCAGCAGGGAGGGGCTCTCAGAGCACTGGCAGGCTTCTCACCTGGATGGGGCAGGGGCGCTCCTCCAGACATTCATCTGCACTATTTTTTGGATACACCAAGTCATCTTAAACTTTAATGGCATATTTAAGTTAGAAGAATACTCCACTGTGAGAAAATTAGGTCCAACAAAAAATGAACCCAATAATGAACAATTTATTAATTACAAAAAATCAACTATCAAGAAATCAACTACACTGTGGCACACATGTGTAATCCCAGTGCCTTGGGAGGCTGAGGGGGAATTCCACGTTCAAGGTCAGCCTCAGCAACTTATCAAGACCCTGGAATTGGTGGGGCAAAGTACCCAAGAAAAGAATGCTCACCGAGAAGGGACTGGACTCCAGATTCCCACACAGAGTCACTTGGAGTTCCTGGCTGAATGACAGGCTATGTGCGCTCCTGGTGAGACTCCAGGAAACCAAGCAAAGAACAACTACTGGGGAAGAGGAGGCTAGAAAAGGCCAGGAAAACCAGGTTCCAACATACGGAAAGAAGAGAGCTGGGAGGACACCAGCAGACACAGCAAAGCCACTGGGCACAGGGCTAACCTAGACCCAGAGTGAAGGCTCCTCCAGGCAGAGGTCTTCAGACTTTTTATGCAAGTGCCAGAATCAAGATTCCAGACTTCAGAGGCTACACAGTCTATCCACCTTGGCCACTGCAGAATGAAAGCAGCAAACAACACATGAATGATGTGGCCGGGTTCCCAAAGACTTAAGCAGGGGCCACATTTGGTCTGCAGGCCACAATGTGCCAATCCCTAACCTAGATCTGTTTTTAAAAAGAAAGAAAACGATCCTTGAAAGAATGAAACTGATTCACAAGTAAATGAACTTCCTGCCAGAATAAAACTCAATGCTACCATTTTAAAAAGACAATAAAATGTGGATCCTCAAAACGTAACATTCTTTAGACTATCACTATGGTCCATCATGCAACCAAAATCACTAGATGTAAGCAAAAGCAGGAAAATGTGGCCCATAGCTGTTAGTCAGCTTTGCATCACTGTGACCAAAAGACCTGACAAGAACAACTACCAGATGCCATAGGAGAACAGAGGCAAGCTTGAAGACAGCACAACAGAAACAATCCAAACTGAGCAAAGAAAGGGGTCCTCAGCAGAACAACATCAAGCATCTAAAATAAGCATAACCAGAAACTGAAGAGGAGCAGGAAGAGGAATAGAAAAAATGGAAGAAACAATGGCAGTACATTTTACAAACTCTTGGTAAAAAACTGTACTCCTACAGATCTAAGAATCAGAATAGGCACATCATAATCCAACAACCAAATTCCAATAATAAAGAGAAAACTCCTAAAAGTAACTGAGGAAAAAAAAGACTCTTTACATTCTGGAGGGAAAAAAAAACAACAATGAGAGGCCAGGTATGGTGGTACACACACATCATCCCAGCAACTCGGAGGCTGAGGCAAGAAGATCAAAAATTTGAGGCTAGCTTCAGCAACTTAACAAAGCCCTAAGCAACTCAGTGAGACCCTGTCTCAGAATAATATATATATGAATAAAGTCGGAGGCTGGAAATGTTGGTTAAGTGGTTAAGTGGTTAAGCTCCCCTGGATTCAATCCCCAGTACCAAAAAAACAAAAAACTCCCCAGTGAGAACCCTCCCCAGGATGGTACAAACCAGGGACAAAAGAGCCATGCTAGAAGGAGAGCTGCCAACCACAAATTCCACATCCAGGGAAAATACCCTTCAAAAATGAAGGTGACATGAAGACATCCCCAGAAAGGCAAGAGCTGAGAGAACATGCTGCCAGTAGACCAAGACTATGAGAATGTTGGCATCCTCCAGGCTGAAGAGGACGCCAAACTCACAAAGGAGTACAGACTGGAAATGGAAACATGGGAAGTGTGATACATTTTCTGATTTTGTAATTTCTTTCAAAGATAACTATTTTATACAAAGATAACACTGTAGCATGGGGTTTATAACATACAAGTAAATCAGATATCCATACCAAAAAGAGAGACACAGAGGGCTGGGGCTCAGTGGTAGAGCGCTTGCCTAGCCATGTGTGAGGCACTGGGTGTGAGTCTAAGCACCACATAAAAAATAAACAAATAAAGGTACTGTCTCCATCTATAACTAATAAAAATATTTTTTAAAAAAAGAAGGATGGGCTGGGGATGTGGCTCAAGCGGTAGCGCGCTCGCCTGGCATGCATGCGGCCCGGGTCCGATCCTCAGCACCACATACAAACAAAGATGTTGTGTCAGCCGAGAACCAAAAAATATTCAAAAATTCTCTCTCTCTAAAAAAAAAGAAGAAGAAGAAGAAGGATGCAGAAGTCTGTCATCTCAGAGTTCTCATGTCACTTGGAACGGGGTGTGACATCTTAGCAGACAAACTCTGATAACATTTAAGTTAAGGATGTAATGCTATAAATCTGATTTGCTATAAACCACCAAAATATTAAAACAAGAGAAACACATCTAATACACAACAGAGGACTTATAATAGGGCAATTTTTTTAACTAACATTAAAATCATCTTGCAGGTTTTAAGTATTATAGCACAGAAGCTAATGTAGCTCAGTGCTTGCCTAGCATGCACAAGAACTCCAGCCTAGGGGAGGGGGGGGGATTACAGTATAGGAAAATGCAAACTTTTTTAAGTATAAGTCTATCTATCCTACCTCCCACTCCTGTCCGTCTGTATCTTTGCATACATTTTTACATAGATGAACAATTATTTTATAAGTATATGCGCCTAAAAAAACAAACAAAAAAAAAAAAAAACAGGATCACTAAGAAATCTTCCAAATTAACAAGTGAATTACAACCCTGTCAGAGGACACCTGGAATGTGGTCTTTCAAACACCTCTTTAAAAACCCTCTGATGGGCAGACTCACAGACTCTGGAACAGGAGTCCCCTGTGCTTCTCCTTTGCTAGCAAAGCAATAAAACTTCTTTTTCCATTTTCTTAAGATAATAATAATAATTTTAAAATAATAAAAATAAATAGGAACATATCATATAGTCTGTTCTATGTCTCATTTGTTTTTATTTAATAAAATATCTTGGAAACTTCCCATACCAGCACATATAGAGTGTAACTCCGCTGTCTTTACCAGCAGCACTGAAATCTATTGACTGATGTACCACATTTACATGATCCCCTCTCTACTGATGGCAGAGTTATTTGCAGTTTATTTGCATTCAATAAATACTAAGTAAGCAAGTGGATGAGTGCTGCAATAAACATTCTATGGAAAATTAGGATAAAAGCCAGTTTTTCATATTTGCTTGGATTTATTATAACTAGATTTTAAAATAGGCTTACAATTGTGTAAAGATAAAGGCAGAGTCATTCATTTTTTAAAATATTCACACTACTTTCAGAATGCATTTCTATGGAAGTCACCAAATGAAAGAAAAAATAATATATAGAATCTCCTTAGCATAAAATGCCTCTGGAAGAAAATTCTTTTGCATAAGGGACAATCGGACCACTCCTTCTCAAATACATATAGTTAAGTGAAAACTACAAAAAAAAAAACCTCTAATATGGTAATAAAATAGATTACAAATTAGGAGTTCCTGCCCAAAATTAAGAACAGCAATATAAAGCACTGACACAGCACCAGGACATCTGATCATCAACACAATGTTAAGGCAATAAATAAGCAAGGGCCAGGGCTCAGCCCTACTCAGCAGGACCAGAGAGTGTCAGGGATTGAGGACAAGGGAACAAAGCCAGCTCCAAGACTACTGTAACCTTTGGACACACTTTTGGCACCTGAGCTCCTTGAGGGCACCTGCAGCAGACACAGCACGTGAAGCCCCAGGCCACTCTGTGGTCATCGCTTGATCCCTTTCATCACAGAACCCAGGCAAGGGTAAGAAGGTACCCCAAACACAAACACAGAAGAATGTGAATCAAACCAAAACTCACAGGTGAAATTCAAGTTCTAGATCTTAGCAACAAGTTCCTAGGCTTTGCTTTCAGAGAAGGGAATCCCTGGACAGAATAAAGAAGAAGCCCTGCAAACAAGATGAGGAAACAAAAGACCCAAATCCAGGCGGCAGGAAGTGTGGTTTCAGACCCACTTCCAAATTCCAAAGGTCAGCCCCACATCTGCCTCCAGGTGAGAATGGAAGAATTTCCTACCTGAAGCGCACTTTACCTGGAACAGTGCTGGGTCAAGGGAATGTCAATGTTCAAATGGGGAAGTGACAAATGCAGAGTAGAAGAACCAGAGAGGCACATACAGCAGCAAATAAGGGTTTTTAGGACATGTCCAAAAAATTCCCTGTTAAACTCAAGCAGTTCACCTCACAGACCACGAAGTAGAGCAATGAAAATGCTCACGTTGGTAGCACCTTCATTAGAAATAGGGCTACAATAATAACTATCAGATCCTGAAAATTCCACCCCAGTTAGATCCTGAAAATTCCCAGAACTGTTTGAACAAGAATACTCATTCTGAATGAAATTAATCTGACCACTAAAGAAAGTGTGAAAGCTATTACTGGATACCTAGTATCTGGAGTGATGGCTTATAAGAACAGATTCATTTTCCGTAGAGCATTCACAAACACTAACCTAAAGAAATATGTCATAAAGTCTAGTTTTTTAAAAATTTTTTTTGTAGTTGTTGATGGACAATACCTTTATTTTTATGTGGTGCTAAGGATTGAACCCAGTACCTCACACATGCCAGGCAAGAATCCGCCACTGAGCTACAGCCCCAGCCCATAAAGTCTATAGTTTTTGATGAATCTGCAATACTTTCCCTTCATTCAACATGAGCAAATAGAACAAGGATCTTAGGAGAGCTCCTGCCCTAGGCCAAAAAAGGGAAAAGATGGAGAGAGAAATCTAAGCCATCCAGCTTGGGACACCCACTAGGATGGTGTTTGTTGAAACTTTTGCCCCCCACCAACTGAAAGAAATCCTAGGTATGGCTAGCTGCCTCAAGAGGCTACAGTTTCTACTCTTTTATCTTCCAAATATTCAATCACTTACAATATCTAAGCCACCATACACAAATAGAATGGGGTGGATTATTAGCTTTGCCACATTGAGCATGTGGACAAAAATACAAAGAGGCTCAAGCCAGTGCCCTCAGAACTATAAGGAAGGCCATTTACTGGTCCCTTGTTTCCCTGCAATCCCAGGTCCTTCACAAGTATTACCCCCACTAAATCCCAACACTGCACCATAAGGCAGGCAGTCTAAGACCCAGTTTGCACATGTGAACACTAAGGCTAGAGCAGACAGCTAGAGGGCCACAGAGACAGCCTGGACCAAGGTCAGCCACATGCCAAAGTACATCTCTTAGATTAAAAAACTCTGCAATCCTCGGAAAAAGTTCAAGACAATCCACCTCTACATCAGGAGAGCCGTTAGAAACCACAAAAGCTGCACCCTGAGAATTAACAGGGAGCAGTGTGGGCACTAGGAGTCCAAGTTGTAGGGCACTAGGCTGGGACTCCTGGCTCTGTTACTTAATAGTAAAAGTATTCCTAAGGTTGGCTGACCTCTCTAAATAACCTCGGGTTACTCGACTCTAACAAAACCCTGCTAGTGCTGGACTAGATAGATGGATTCATGCCGAGAAATGTTTGCAGATATGAAAGGGACACAGAGTGCAGAGTGAGATGGCTCTGAGAACTGAGCCCCTTGCCCACCTCCACCCTCAGCGCAGCTTCTCCTGCCTTCCTGTGTCTTTAATCTTTCCCCTCTGCTGGCTCCTTCACAAGGAAGCATTTGTTTACTGTTGCCTCCACAGATACTCACCACTGTTGGGAGGGGGCTGTGCCAAAGCTGCCCTCCCCTTGCCTCCTAAACAACTAGTTATTTCCCAGCAATCAGCTTCTACTAAACTACATACTTCATAAAAACATATGTAGCAAAATCACCAAAAGCACGTGGTTAAGTCATGCAACAAATGGTTACAAAGTGTCTACTATGCGGCAGACACTTCCCAGAAGTGCTACACACCTGGGAGAGAGCCTTCGTGCTTTTTCTACCCGGCTGCTTCCAGCGCTGGCCTTGCAGAACCCAACTCCACGCCACGATGGGAAAAATGCAGATGAGTGCAACTACCTTGAAACAGATCAGTGGAGTCCACTGAGGCTGAGTGCATGTCCCAGCACCCAGCCTTCTGCTCCTACACTTTTACCTAGGAGAAATCAGTGTGCAGGTTCCCAAAGGATGCATAGAAGAAGGGTCACTGCAGTACAGTCCTAACAGCATACATGCTAGACGCACAGGAGAAGCCAGCCGGAGCTGTAGACGGTGGACGGCACACTGAGCTGAGAGTGAGCATCTTACACAGTGCAGCAAGTGAGTCACGAGGTTCAGGGGAAAGGACCGGACTGGCAATCTAGGCCAAGAGGGTGGCTTCCCAGGATGGATGGTGACTGGGGAAGGCACAGAAAAGCCAGGAGGCTGCAGGCTGTGCCTCGGCCTGGCGGCTGGTTCCCAGTGTGCTCCCTCTGTAGCAATTCATAAAGCACTTGCCATGCGGGAGGTGTTCTTGCCAAACCCAGGTACTTAGGGTCCCTTAAGGTAGACTCTCTTTAAAAAAAGCATAAAACCAAGTCTAACAAATATCAGGATCTCAAGAAAAATCAGAAGATAAGCCCCTTCCTTAAAATGTTTACATGTTTTAGTAAATCTCATTGAAGTGAATATGATCATCGTCTCCCACAAACGCTTCCCGTCTTACCCAGGATCCCATGCACCCCGGCGCCCCCTCTACACTCCAACCAGCCAACCCCTCCTCCCTTGGGGTGCAGCCAGGTTCTCCCTCCTTCAGGGAAGCCCTGTGAGCAGGGATTCCTCTTCTGAAACCTGGTTCAGCTGCTGCTGTGCCCTGCAGGGCTGAGTGATGTAACAACCCTACACAACTCCGAAAGCGTCTCAGGATCAGAACCCTGTGGCAGATTCACTAGGCTGATCTGCAGCGTAGTTTATAATTCCTTTCAGGGTTATGAACTGGGTCTATACCTTCACATTCCCTCAGAGGAAATGGTACAGCAGAGGCACTTACAAAGAAGTCAATAAGTAAAACAAGAAGAGGTCAATACCCAGCTGCACGACAAAACAGTTGGAGTGCCGGCAATGGCCTAGCATTTACTGGCACCTGCATTCTTCCACAGGCAAGAATGCAGGACCCAGGAGACTGCCTGGCTCCAAACCTGTGCTCCACCCTCCACCAGGTAGGTGACCCTTAGCAAATAATTTAACCTCCTTGCCTCAGTGTCCTCAGTGTAAAAGTAGCTGATAGGACTGCTATAGCAGCTAAAGGGACTGTTGTATGGAAAGCCTAAACGATGCCTGACCAAGGATGTACTACCTCAAACTACACCAAGCTTACTAGGACCCTCCAGAAGCAGGAAAGATGGTAAGAGCTAGCTAGTGTGGGGGACAATCCAGTTCTCTTCCTAGCGTACATCTTATTGTAATGTCTCAGCTCTTACGAGGGCAAGGATATCAAAAAGGTATAGTCAGAAGAGCTGGGGGTGAGGTCAGGTGCAGTGGCCATGCATGTAATCCCAGCTACTCCAGAGGCTGAGGCAAGAGGATGGCAAGGTCCAGGCCAGACTCAACTACTTAGCAATAAAACTCTGTCTCAAAAGAAAACGGAAGCCAGGCGAGGTGGCGCACGCCTGTAATCCTAGCAGCTGGGGAGGCTGAGGCAGGAGGATCAAAGCCAGCCTTAGCAAAAGAGAGTCACTAAGCAACTCACTGAGACCCTGTCACTAAATAAAATACAAAATAGGGCTGGGGATGTGGCTCGGTGGTCGAGTGCCCCTGAGTTCAATCTCCCATACCCCACACAAAAAAAAGAAAAGAAAAAGGTCTAGGGATGTAGTTCAGTGGTAGAATATTTGCCTAGTGTGCAGTATTTGCCTAATATACCCAAGGCACTGGATTTAATCCTTAGCACCACAAAAGAAGAAAAAGGAAGCCAGGCACAGAGGTACACACCTATAATCCTGGCAATTCAGGAAGCTGAGGCAGGAGGATCACAAGTTCAAAGCCAGACTAGCAACTTAGCAAGAACCTGTCTCAAAATAAAAAATAAAAAAGGGCTGGATGGGCTCAGTGGTTAAACACCCCTTGATTCAATCCACAGTACCCAAAAAACAAAGAAGAAACTACTAAAAATATATACAGTCAACTTTTCATATCCTAAAATTCTGCATCCATAGACTCAACCTTCCAGGATCAAAATATTCAAAAGAGGGCTGGGGATATAGCTCAGTTGGTAGAGTGCTTGCCTTCCACGCTCAAGGGCCTGGGTTCAATCCCCAGCACCACAAAAAAAAAGAAAAAAAGAATATATTCAAAAGAAACATCTCTACTGAACATGTACAGACATTTCTCCAATCATTATACCCTAAACAATGCAGCTGAATAATTATTTACATAGCCCTTACATTGTATTAAGCATCATAAGTAACACAGAGGTGATTCGAAGTACACGGGAGTATATGTGTGGGTGATTTGCAAATACTACACCATTCTATGTAGACTGAGCTTCCTTAGAGTTTGGTACCCACACAGCAGGGGGTGGTCCTGGAATCAATCCCCCATGATCCAACTACATTCAAAATTGCCCACACAGTATGACCCTGATCTTGGGGAGTGGAAAGTCCTGGTTCTCTAACAACATCCATTTGTTATATGGAATACATAACTGAGTGCTGGGGTGGTAGCAGTGCTGATGATAAGAAACAAAGCCAGGTCAAGCCACACAGTAACAGGAGCTGTGGGAGAAGAGAAGCGCCAGAAGCAGCATCTCCTAGGAGGCCTTGGGAGAGAAGGTGAGGCCTGGCTCTGGCTCTCACCCCCTGCCTCTGTTCATTCTACTCTCTTCCACGTACTGCCTCAGAGCTCCTCTGTCCACCCTCACACTCAGCTGCCAGGGCCACTAACACCCTGCCTCCTGATGTGTGTCCACATCTTCCCCAGGAAACTGGTACTGCCTAAAGAGCAGGAGCTGTTGGTTGGGGGTACAGCTCAGTGGTATAGCATGTGCCTCATCCACACAAATCCTAGCACACACGCACAAATCAGTAAGTATTCACCAATGTATCTACCATGGTGCTTGGCACACAGCAGGTTCTCAATAAATAGTAGTTAAACTAAATTCCACAAGTCAATTGTTTGAAAATTAACTGACCTTTTCCTGTGTTACTCCTCCTAAGTACAGAGATTTTCATCTCCCCCACCATGCACTACCCACTACACCAGCAGGGGGCTCAGGCAGGTGCCCTGTGCACAACAGATACCAATGAAGTCCAATAAGCAGAACTCCTTAATCATCACCTTGTCAATAAACGGCCTATGGATAATTGCTGCATTGTGCTTCCACTTGACTTTTTATAAGGATATGATTTTTCTCTAATAAAAATTCCTCAAGGCCATAACCATATCTTATATCCTTTTATGTCCCACACCGCCCCAGGTTCTGTCCCAGACTTTATATGTAATGGTCCTATGATGTTCACAAAAGCAGTGATCTTAGGACTGGGGTGGTGGCTCAGTGGTAGGAGAGCACTTGCCTACGATGTGTGAGGGACTGGGTTTAATTCTCAATGCTGTATATAAGTAAATAAATATTATTAAATAAAGGTTCATCCTCAACTAAAAATATGTATATTTTAAAAAAAGTGATCTTCCCACAAAACACTGACAAACCCCAATCCTCACCCTCTAATAGTACAGGTGTGTGCACTTCACTGTACATACATTTACCTCAAACATCAATACAAATAAATATCAACTCCTTAGTGGTTTCATTTCCCAAGAGGCATGGGTTATGA
Organism: Urocitellus parryii; assembly: GCF_045843805.1. Classification (NCBI taxonomy): domain Eukaryota; kingdom Metazoa; phylum Chordata; class Mammalia; order Rodentia; family Sciuridae; genus Urocitellus; species Urocitellus parryii. The sequence continues at coordinate 6,285,566 of NW_027553327.1, read as the reverse complement.
TTCAGAGACTTCTGTGCACGCCAGCTTGAGCAAGTGAGTAGATGAGGACCTTAGAGTGGCTTCTCACTGGCAAGGAAGGACAAGGCAAGCACAAAAGGGGAAGAGCAGAGCGTGCCTTGTGGGAAAGGCTGCACTAAAGCTATCTCTGTGCTCAAGGTTCCCAGCATGGAGTGAGCATCCACAAACGCAGACCTCTCCATGAGACCTCTTCTGCTGAGGTTCTGCCAACAATGCGCCCTGCCAGGAACAAGGCACAAACCCAACGCCCAGATCACGGCTGCCAGATTCCACTCTCCACTAACAGGAACTGGCCTCCTTGGGGAAAAGGCAGATTCCAGGACTGAGCAGAAAATGCACAAGGTGAGCCTGGAACTTCCAGCTGCGCAGAAGTAAGTACGTGTTCAACACTGGCATGACATAAGGGCAAAGGAGGTCCCCACTAAGCAAGAAAAGTCAGTAATGACAGTAATGAATCAAAAGACCAAAGGTGAGACTATTGAGACCAAGCAACATGTTTTCTGGTACAATGCTCTGAAAACTACTACACACTGCTACCCAAAATGCGAACCTCAATCTGAAGATGAGGAATTGGGGACATTCTACAAAATGAACCCTTTAGAAGCATCAAAGTCTACAAATTCATAAGACAGAAAGTATAGCAGTGAAGTCAGGTGCCTGGCACACACCTAGACTTGGGAGCTACTTGAGAGGCAATGGCAGGAGGTTTGCTAAAGCACGAAAGTCGGAGACCAGCCTGGGCAGCACAGCGAAATCACATCTGGAAAGGAAGAGGAAAAGAAAAGCAGGGCACCTCGGTGGGTCTGAGGATGGGAGAGGACAGAATAAGGGGCTGGAATTTATTATAGGTGGAAAGTTCCAGAGACAGTAACTATACAATGCTCTACATCCAAAGGATGGACTGGATTATCTCAGGTGTTCACTACAGGACAGAAAGCTGGCCCACCACACCCAGCATCATAAATGCACCCAGTGACACTGAACTGGGGGGTGCCCTCAACAGGGACACTGGGCCCCAGCTCCTTCTTTTCACTGCCCAGCAGTTCTGGTGAAGCAGCTTTGCTCCTCTGACGGCTGCAGCCATGGTGTGCTGCCTTGCCTCAGTCATAAAAGCATGGAGACAGCTGACTGTGGACTGGATTATCTCAGGTGTTCACTACAGGACAGAAAGCTGGCCCACCACACACAGCATCCTGAATGCACCCAGTGACACTGAACTGCACAAGAAAAAGCTAAATGGCACCCCTTGCCACAGTAGGGAAAATCAAAGTCAGAAAATTTTTAAGAAACTGTAGATTCAAACAGGTTACATTTCAATTTAAAAGATTCTATATACTAAGACTAAGCCTGGAAGAGGACAGAATTGGTAATAAAAGGACATTATTGGTCAAACAGCAACATTTTAACGTGAACTGCAAGTTACTAATAGTATTAAATATCAATGACAGGAAAGGGAAACAAGGAAAACTACCCCACTTACAATGGCCTCAAAAAAATAAAAAATAAAATACCTGGGAATCAACTTAACAAAGGAGGTGAAAGGCCTCCACAGCGAAAATTACAGAACACTAAAGAAAGAAATTAAATAAAACCTTAGAAGATGGAAAGAACTACCTTGTTCTAGATAGGCAGAATTAATATTGTCAAAATGACCATTCTACCAAAAGCACTATACAGATTTAATGCAATTCCAGTCAAAATCCCATTGACATTCCTCATAGAAATAGAAAAAGCAGTCATGAAATTCAACTGGAAAAATAAGAGACCCAGAATAGCTAAAGCAATCCTTAGCAAGAAGAGTGAAGCAGGTAACATCGCTATATTTAAACCATACCACAGAGCAATAGTAACAAAAACATCATGGTATTGGCACCAAAATAGACTGGTAGACCGATGGTACAGAATAGAGGACACAGTATGATGGCTGGGTAAAATTAAAACCTGTTATCAATGACTGTCTCCTCACCAGCTGTTTCCTGTTCTGCCTCTAAAGGTACAAAAATTCTCTGCAGAGTCACACCTTCCAGTGCCTGACAAGTTCAAGGTTTAACAACTTGTTATGACATTAATGCATATTGATTAGACAAAGGCACCAAAAACATACACTGGAGAAAAGATAGCCTCTTCAACAAATGGTGCTGGGAAAACTGGAAATCCATATGCAACAAAATGAAATTAAACCCCTATCTCTCACCATGCACAAAACTCAACTCAAAGTGAATCAAGGACCTAGGAATTAAACCAGAGACCCTGCATCTAATACAAGAAAAAATAGGCCTAAATCTCCATCATATTGGATTAGGCCCCAACTTCCTTAATAAGACTCCTATAGTACAAGAATTAAAATCAAGAATTAATAAATGGGATGGATTCAAACTGAAAAGCTTCTTCTCAGCAAAAGAAACAATCAGTGAGGTAAATACAGAGCTTACATTTTGGGAGCAAATTTTTACCACATGCACATCAGATAGAGCACTAATCTCTAGTGTATATATAGAACTCAAAAAAACAAATAACCCAATCAATAAATGGGTCAAGGAACTGAACAGATACTTCTCAGAAGGTGATATACAATCAACCAACAAATATATGAAAAAATGTTCATCTCTAACAATTAGAGAAATGCAAATCAAAACTACTCTAAGATTTCATTTCACTTCAGTCAGAAGGGCAGCTATTAAGAGTACAAACAACAATAAGTGCTGGCGAGGATGTGGGGGAAAAGGCACACTCATACATTGCTGGTGGGACTGAAAATTGGTGCAGCCAATATGGAAAGCAATATGGAGAATCCTTGGAAAACTGGGAATGGAACCACCATTTGACCCAGCTATCCCCTCTCCTCAGTCTATACCCAAAGGACTTAAAAACAGCATACTATAGGGACATAGCCACATCAATGTTTATAGAAGCACAATTCACAATAGCTAAATTGTGGAACCAACCTAGATGCCCTTCAGTAGATGAATCGATAAAGAAAATGTGTTATATACAAACAATGAAATATTATTCAGCATTAAAAGAGAATAAAATCATGGCATTTGCAGGAACATGGATGGAGTTAGAGAATATAATGCTAAGTTAAGTTAGCCAATCCCAAAAAAAAACAAATGCCAAATGTTTTATCTGATTTAAGGATGCTGATTCATACTGTGGTGGGGAGCGGGGATTGGGAGGATCAGATGAACTCTAGATAGGGCAAAGGGGAGGGAGAGATGGTAGGGGGCATGGGGTAAAAAAAGATGGTGAAAGGAGATGGATATAATTACCCTAAGAACATGTATAAAGACACAAATGCTGTGAATATACTTTATATACAACCAGAGACATGAAAAATTGTGCTTTATATGTGTAATATGAATTGTAATGCATTCTGCTGTCATATATAACAAATTAAATTTTTTTTATTTTTTAAAAAATATCAATGACAGGGCTGGAACTGGAGCTCAGTGGTGGAGAGTGCTTGCCTTGAAAGTGTGAGGCACTGGGTTCTATCCTTAGCACCACCTAAAAATAAATAAAGATATTGTGTCCATCTCAACTTAAAAAAATATATTAATTTAAAAAAATGACAAATGTCTTGGTTTTTATAACTGCACTGGGGTTACATAAGAGAATGACATGTTCCTAGGAGACATCCATATTTAGGAGTAAAAAGAGACAATGTCTCCAACGAACTCTTCAATGATTCAGGGAAAAAATATGTTTTCACATATGAAAATGGAGACTCATAAATCAAGCAAGATAAGAGGTAATCAACTGGTGAATCTGCCTTAAGAGTATAAGGAGGGCTGGGGATGTGGCTCAAGTGGTAGCGTGCTTGCCTGGCATGCGTGCGGCCCGGGTTCGATCCTCAGCACCACATACAAACAAAGATGTTGTGTCCGCCGATAACCGAAAAATAAATATTACAAAAAAAAAAATCTCTCTCCTCTCTCTCTCTCTCTCCCTCTCTCCCTCTCTCTTTAAAAAAAAAAGAGTATAAGGAAGTTCATTATGCTATTCAACAAACTTGTTTTTTTGGGGGGGTACTGGAAATTGAACTCAGGGTACTCAACCACTGAGCCACACCCACAGCCCTATTTTGTATTTTATTTAGAGACAAGGTCTCACTGACTTGCTTAGTGCCTCACTTAGTAGCTGAGGCTGGCTTTGAACTCACTATCCTGCTGACTCAGCTTCCTGGGACTACAGGCTGTACCACGGCGTCTGGCCCAATAAATTTTCTATAAACTTAAAATTACACCAAAATTTGCTGAGGTTGTAGCTCAGAGGTAAAGTGCCTAGCATTCGTGAGGCACAGGGTTCGATCCTCAGCACCACATAAAAATAAAATATATTGTATACACCTATAACTAAAAAATAAATGTTAAAAAAAATTTAAAAATTACACCAAAATTTAAAAATACAAAATGGTACTAGTCAAGAACAAACATCATCTGAACAAAGTATGATGGCTGGGTAAAATTAAAACCTGTTATCAATGACTGTCTTCTCACCAGCTGTTTCCTGTTCTGCCTCTAAAGGTACAAAAATTCTCTGCAGAGTCACACCTTCCAGTGCCTGACAAGTTCAAGGTTTAACAACTTGTTATGACATCAATGCATAATCCAATAATTTACCAAGAATGGCATTTTTCTATGTATTTAATTAAAAGAAAAAGGTTCAAACTTCACTCCGCTGAAACAGAGAGACCCCTGTACCCTTCTGGTGTGTTTGGAGTAAAGGTGGAGAGTCAGCAACCTGGAGTCACCACCCACACGTAATCCACACACCACCTTGTTAAGACTGTAGCTTTAGCATCCTACATGGCGATAATGAGGAGGAAGCATTCATATCCATTTCAGGACTCTTCTACAGCACATTGCTCAAAATGGAAAATGGCACATTTTCGTAAAGCAGGGTTTTTTTATAATCTAGGTGGATGGTTTTCTTTCACTCCTGAGACTCACCCGAGACACACTAAGAAAAGTTCACATTTCAAGTACAATGAAGAGAGTGACAAGACCACCAGATGGTCAATGTCCCGCTCCCAAGCTCTGTGCACTCTTTAAGCCCCACATTCTGACCAGACTCCAGTGATTCTACCTTCTCCATGTCCTGTCCTCCGGCCTTACTGTGATTGCCTCTTTTCGGGTTCAGTGACCTCTCACCTTGAACACCACAGCTCCCTCTCCTCTTGGGATCACCTCTCCCCAAAGCCTCCACTCTACCCATAGCCCCTGAGGACAAAAATCATATTTGGCATTCCCCAGCTTACACCTAGAAGCAGCTCCCCAACCACAAGCACATTAAGTCATTGGTTACTGAGTTTACTACTGGTCAGTATGAAAGCTTATGTTTCACAAAAGTACAACTCAGATGATTTCCTACTTAACATAAAACCAAGGTGCTCCTGGTAATAGCGTCATTCTCCCTGCAGACATCATAACCAACACATGCATCAGTGTACTATAATTAGCTGCTGGCTTGTCTCTGTCCTCCTGGGCACAGCATGCTGCAAGTGAAGTAAAGACTTCTGTCTGCCTCCTCACCAGATTGGGTCGATTCTCCTCCACTCAAAGATCCTACTGGGTAGCAAGCAGTGATACCCCATTTGGACACAGTGGAAGTCTGGAGGCCCTGCCTGCACTGTAAGGCTACATGGCAGGCAATGCCTCTCCAAGACACTGACTCTTCGGAAAAGCACTCCCAGCTCCAAGTCTGAAGCCCCCAACAGTTACACAGGCAAAGAGAGAATGGAAAGAGTGCAAATTATTAGGTCTTCTGGGCTCCAATCTAATGTCAGTTTCAGTCACTGTCTGACATTTTGGCCAACCACCTCATCTCCTCAAACCCTACCACTTGGTTTACATCTGATGCCCACTCTTTTAACCATGCTTACAACTCTCAAACTTTTGCCAGCGGCCCCTTTACACTCTTAAAGATTCCTGGAGGGGGTCTGGGGATGTGGCTTAAGCGGTAGCACGCCCGTCTGGCATGCATGCGGCCTGGGTTCGATCCTCAGCACAACATACAAACAAAGGTGTTGTGTCTGCCGAAAACTAAGAAATAAAATATTAAAATTCTCTCCTCTCTCTCTCTCTCTCTCTCTCTCTCTCTCTCTCTCTCTCTCTCTCTCTCTAAAAAAAAAAAAAAGATTCCTGGAGGGGCTGAGGTTGTGGCTCAGTGGTAGAGTGCTTGCCTAGCATGTGCAAGGCACTAGGATCTATTCTCAGCACCACATACAAATAATTGAATAAAATAAAGATCCATCAACATAAAAAAAAAAAGATTTCTGGAGACCCCTGAAGACCTTTTTTTCATGAGTTAATATTTATCATCATTTTCCATGTTAGAGGTTAAAACAAAAAAAATAATTAATTAATTCACTTAAAAGTAACTCTATAAACTCATTATGTATCAAACAATATTTCTATGCAAAAAATATCTTCAGAAAGTGCTAGTGTGGGCTGGGGACATGGCTCAGCAGTAGAACACTTGACTAGCACACACAAGGCTATAGGTTCAATCACCAATGTTTTTTTGTTTTGGGGGGTTTTTTGGTGCTAGTGAGATAAGTGGCACTGCTACATTCTTCCAAATCTTTTTACTATGTAACTTCAGAAAATACAGCTGGGGTGGCTGGGGTTGTAGCTCAGTGGTAGAGCACTTGCCTTGCATGTATGAGGCACTGGGTTCAATTCTCAGTACCACATATAAATAAATAAATTAAATAAAGGTCCGTCAATAACTAAAAAAAAAAAAATTTTAAAAGAAAGAAAGAAAATACAACTGAATTCTAACATTTGTTTCCACATTCATTTTGTTATGATATGCTATTTTGGTTGAAGTATAGGAAGAAAATCTGACCTCACAAAGAAAGACACATGGTTAGAAAGGGCAAGAGTATCAGAGTGTCCAAACAACTAAGAGCATTCTCCTTTGATTTTTATCAACACTGAGTGAGAGTTTCTTAGACTTTTGTTGCAACATCTATCAATGTGAAAGCCTATCGGTGAATAGTAAAATCCACTGGTCTAACTTTGAATGGATTACTTGCCTATGAATGATTTTGCATTTTCATGGATTGGTCATTTTGAAATACTGGTTTGCTGAATCATGCAGATGTTTTCAAATGTAGACATAATTCATTATACACCAGTCAAAAAATCACATGCATGGGCTGGGGTTGTGGCTCAGTGGCAGAGTGCTTGCCTCTCACATGTGAGGCACTGGGTTCGATCCTCAGCACCACATAAAAAATAAAATAAAAACAAAGAAAATAAAGATATTTTAAAAGTTACATGTATTAATATCACCATGTTGTCATCATAAGAGTCTTTAAGTATCAGGGAGTTGGGGGGCTCACAGGAAGAGATACAAGTTTTCCAAAACTCTAATTGTCATTTGAAAGCTCAAATTTTCTCATTGGCAACAAATATTGCCAGTTGTTTTTCTTAAAGTGACAGTTCACTTGCTCATATCTGAACATGTGCCTGTCAACTGCCAACATTGATGTCCAGAGCAGGCCTGTCAGCACTCCTTTGGGGCACCTGGTATCCAGGGAAGCAGGAGCTGGCCTGCAGCCTCGGCTCCTCCTCCAGACAGCCACTGGGCTCACATGTAGCAGAAAGGTCATTATACCAAGAATTGAAAGGTTGTGGGCTCCAGAGTCGAGATTCAGTAAAACTAATTATTTTCACTGCTTTATTAATGATATTCTCACATGAAACTAGAATTTTCTTCACTGTGAGTGCATGGCAAAGAAGACAGGAACCACGGCTACAGTTTGCACTGCTGCCTGGAGTCGTGCTAAGACACCACAGTCTGATTCACTGTCACTTTTGCACCATCAGTGCCAGAATGGGCAGGGTGTAAAGACCAATAATGTCTTCTGTTACCATGAGACAGTCCTGACACAGGAGCCCTGGGAGCACAGGGAACACTCTGCAAGTACACTGGGCTAAGCTTGGACTCCAGCATCATTCCCAGTCTGCTTAACACTGGTCTCCCATTTACTTCCAGGTAACCATCACCACCTAAATTATTCTCCTAATATATCCTGTTTGAGAGCCCATAAGCTCTCAGCCTTTTAGTTGAAGATTACAACCATTTGGGGGGTTAGATTGTGGCTCAGTGGCAGAGCACTTGCCTCGCATATGTGAGGCACTGGGTTAGATCCTCAGTACCACATAAAAATAAATAAGGTATTGTGTCCATCTACAACTAAAAAAAAAGAGAGATTTTGACCATTTTGTATTTTGCTTTTTTCCAACTAGGCTTTGTTTCTCAAGTTCTGCTTCTTCTCAGTGCCAGCCATATAACCTAGTGACTTTAGGCAAGCCATTTAAATCAAAGCCTTAGTTTCCTCATCAGTAACAGAGATCAGGATCCCTAAGTAACTAACTATAATAATGTTGAGCCTTAAGAGATGTAATCTGTGTGGAAGTCGTTTGTACACTGTTCACTTTTCCATCAGTACTTTTTTATTTTTTGGTAGTACTGGAAATTGAACCCAGGGCCTCGCACATCAGGGCAAGGGCTCTATCACTGAGCCACATCCCTTTTTATTTTTTTATTTTGAGTCAGGAACTTATTAAGTTGCCAGGCTGGTCTCAAACTTGCAACCCTTGCCTCTATCTCCTGAGTCACTGGGATTACAGGGTGGCCACCATGTCTGGACCCTTCAGTATATTTTTGCTGCATCCCTACTATGCACCAAGCACTGTACTGTAGACTAACAGAGTAAGGAGCATGGAGGATGTCAGGGAAATTTAGTGATCACAAATGGCCATAAGTGTCTGGGTAGCTGCTTCAGATGGGGCAACCAGGGAGGAGGAGTCAGGTGTGCAAAGATCCAGAGGGAAGAGCATCTCAGGTGTCACTATCCCGGAAACAGAAAAGGCAAGTAGGCGCCAGACACAAAGTCTGCCGCCAGACCGGAAGACTTTGTGAGCCAGGAGAAGAGTGTGCTCTCTGCCTCAAACTCTTAGGAAGCCAGGAAAACACCAGGAAGAATCTGATTTAAACCTTTAGAAGACCACTATGTGCAGTGCAAGAATCAGAATGTACCTGCAGTCATCCAGACAAGAGATGGTGGAGCTTAGGCTGGGAACACAGCAAGGACACAAAATGAAGGAATATGTTTTGGGGGTAAAGGTGATAGGATCTACAAATGAAAATGGAGGGTGATGAGGAGAAAGCATCAATGATAAACTCTAGATTTACAGCTTGAATAACTGAATGAATAGCAGTGTGGCATGTTATGAAGGGGATCCGAGATGGTGATGGAGTCAGAGCATCATGGGCATGCAGATGGCATTGAAATCACGGGCCTGATGAGGCTGCCACTCATCAGAACTAGCCAATTAGGTGTCAAACAATAAAGGAAACTGAGGAAGAATCCAGAGTTTCAGGGAGACACTGAGGCCAAGTGAGTAAAGAACTGTACGAGGGACAGAGTGGTCAACTGCGTGGAAGGCTGCTGAGAGGTCACATAGGTTAAGACAGAGAAGGGGGCTGGGATTGTGGCTCAGTGGTAGAGCGCTCACCTAGCATGTGTGAGGCCCTGGGTTCAATCCTCAGCACCACATATAAATAAATGAAATAAAGATATTGTGTCCAACTACAACTAAAAAATAAATATTTTAAAAAAATTTAAAAAAATTAAAAAGACAGAGAAGGGACCTTGATTCAGCAACAAACAATGACCACATAAAGAGCAGTCCCAGGGGCATACAACAGAGCCTCCCAGAACAGCTGAGGGGAGGGTGCAGGGTGAAGGAGAGAGGCAGGGAGATGCAATACCACTCAGAAGAGGGTCTACCTCGGGACTGCCCATCTGCTGTTTCTTGAATGTGTCCTCTCTGCCTCCTCCAAGCAAGGTTTATGCTCACAGGATGGCCACAAAGCAGCGCCCCTGAGCCTAGACACATGCAGACAGAACACGTGGGCCTGTGATCCTGCCCACATGCACACACATTTGTGAACGGCCCAACATGCATGTAAAGGGCATGTTTATCAACAGTCCCACACACATGCAGAGTGTGTCAATGGTTTATTTCAGAGCAACAGTTTTCAGGCCTCCCTGATTCCATCCCACATCTTCCAGGCACAAGATCCATCTGAAACCAATTATCCCCATGCCCACTTTCCAGTAGGTAAACAAACTGTAATAACTATAAATTACTGTAGCAAAACACACATGGGGGAGATACATATATTTATGTACCTGTTTAGCCACGAGTTTATAAATGATTCATTTTGAACTGTAATTTATGTACGTCTAGTTATTTATAAATTACAAGCCAAAACACTGTTAATACATGTATGCATCATTCACTATACACAGAATTAACCAAACAACAAACTAATTTGACAATGACAATATCAAACTAATAGTAACTTAGCAATTAAAATGTGATAATAGAAGTATCTGAAAACCAGACTGACTAAAAACAAAGACAAGCAATCCTAGTTGAGAATGAACATGTGCCATAGCTGGAAGGATGGCAGATGCTGAAGGGCAGGAAAGTCTCTTGGGGTCATTAGTCAACTTTGGTGAAGCTATAAATTTAGGAATCTGTAACAAGGACACTAACCAGGACACAGTATCTAAGCACTAACACATATATAAAAACTATATAGAATCCACATCAGTCTCAGGAAGCAGAAACTGAGCTTGCACACAGGGCAGTGAACAGTCACCAGGAAGTGGTACCTGCAGCTCCTCATACAGCACAAGCAGATCCACAGGTGCTGCTTTACAAAGGCCCTGCTCCATCAAGTTGAAGGAGCCCCAGCACAGGTTGGCCAAGAGGCGGGCTGCTCACAACGGCCAGAGTTAGACCAGCTGCTAATCATTGCAATGATAGAGCAGAAGTCATACATGGGTAACCCACTGGACAAAAACTGCCCCACAAATAGGGTTTGTTCTGCCTGTAGTGTACAACTGCTTTTGTTTTATAATATCTGAATTAGTAGCTAAGATTTCAAAACTGGAAAACTTCACATTATTTAAAAAAAAAAAAGGCTAACCAAGGCCCAGCTGCCCCTTTAGCTATGACACATAAGCTCCAGAGCTGCAATGTTCCCACCTTCCAAAAAATGATCATATACCACATCAGACATCTGCAGCCATTTACCTTTGAATCTGTGCTATTATTCTTCTTAAATCTGGCTTGTTTCATTCATTCATGCTACCTTCCTTCAAACTCTTAGTATCATTTGGATTTGCAACCTTTGTCCTAGCAGGGCATGCTGAAAAGTTCTCATGGTCTACCTGAGGAAAGAGACTACAAGAACTCTTTAAGACACCAAACTCTCACGTAGCTAAAAATGTTAGCTGTTGATTTTCTGCTTCATTGCAAAGATCACAAACAGCAAACCTTCTCACCTGCTCTTTTCTGAATAGCAATCTTGGTAGTTACTAAGATTCACAGAATCCTTATTTTTCTTAATAAGAGCTTCTGAGGGGATGTTGACCATTTATAAATTAATGTTTAAACTAAAAGATCGAAAATATATCCATTAATCAGTTTTGAAAAAAGTTTTGAGCATAGGTTTAATGTAGCAAAAGGAACAACATTTCAAAAGAATGACATAAGAAGGCTCTTTGAGTAGAACAGGAAAAAATTAAAGAGTTGCTTTAAAATAAATTTCTTTCCATCTATGCATAGCAACCACAAATGTTTTTAACTATATAATTAGTACTAAAGATGTCCATAAGATAGACTTATACAGCCTTTCACAATGACAACTTTACTCTTTAAACTGCTTTTGGATGAAACAAATTTTCCTAACCTTTCAAAAGTAAGCCAAAACAACAAATGAAGCACTGGTTAACAGTGAGTGACTGAGCCAGGCTCAGTGGCCCACACCTGTAATCCCAGCATCTCGGGAGGCGAAGGCAGGAGGATTGCGAGTTCAAAACCAGCCTCAGCAAAAGCAAGGTGCTAAGCAACTCGGTGAAACCCTGTCTCTAAATAAAATATAAAATAAGGGTGGGGTTGTGGCTCAGTGGTCAAGTGCCCCTGAAAATTTTCAACATCATATACTAAAAAAAAAAAAATCCTCTATAAAAATATACATAAGCCTAGAGCAAGTCACACACTGTCAGACTAGCTTTTCCTTTTATACCACTGAAATGTTCACACAAATAAAAGCAACTTAAAAGAAAACAAACCATAAAAAGACATATTATAAGTGTACATAGGTGAGATATATTAGCACGCTTTTGCTTTGGAGACAAGGGAATAGGTAAGGGTTGGTGAAAGGCAGATTCAACAAAATTGACTGTTTCTTTCCTACCTACCACCTACTTGTAATCACTGTCCACAATCCAACACCATGAGAACTCCTAAGACCTAGACCCAAATGCTAACCCACCACACCCCAGACTCCCTAATTTCCACTGGAGAAAATGTGTCCAAGTTATAGCAACAAGAAAGCACATATAGGGAGTAAAGTTTAGAAGACTAGGATGAAGCTCACTGCAACTTTAAAAGAAGTTTGCATTAATTTGTTACCAGTTAAACCTTTTCCAGTAGTCTCCCAGTTTCCTGGCGTAACTGTAACAAACTTTTGCACTTCACCCCACTTAACACTACATGGGTGAGAAAATTTTTTTCCAAGTTATCTTTCTTCTAAGTATTAACAGCAATAAGTATATCCAAGAACATGTAATACTTGCAAAGCTGTATTTTTTAATTTGCTTAATTTTTATTGTCTGAATTAAAATTTCGTTTTCATCCAGTGAATAACAGCTAATCAAAATAGCCTTTCCCATTTTCAACCAAAAACTGGAATCAAATAGTTTTTGCTCTTTGGTTGGTTTGCAACACGAGTGGGGGGGGGCTGGGGGAATAATACTGACACTTTCTCAGCGACACTCATTCTAAGTCTGAACTTTCTTCCCTGGAAAAACTACCAAGTGCAAGGGGTGCCGTGAGAATCCACTTACCCGATCCTTCATCGTCCAACTCTGAGCTAAGGATTTGGAGCCTTCGATTTTCTCGCAGTGCCTCTTTTTCATAAAAGCCAGAGGCAGGTTCCAATCTGTAAGATCGGCCTCGTCTTCCTCCCCGAGTCCCAGAAGGGGCGACTGCAGCATCTCGGACTCCATCAGGGGGGGAGGGGGTGGGGGAGTCCTTGGCAGCAAGCGCTGGAGAACCTCCAGCCTTAAAAACTAGTGTGTACCAGGATCACTGAAATAAGATACAGAAACAGGAGGGGTCGGAAAAGAAATGGATGGAGAGTTTGCGGAGATCCTTATTCAGCAAAAAGTCCGGGACCCTTTCTCTTAACTCTGCGCGGGAAGTCGAAGTGGGGAGGGAAGAGCCGGTGGCAAGTGGGGCAGCCCAAGGAGCTCCGCACAGACACACGCACACCGGGGTCCCAGGCGGCGCCGGCTGTCCGAGGCTCTCAGCTCCCGGAGGGGCTGCGAGCCCAGCTGTCAAGGGCCGAGGGCCTCCAGGCCTCGCGACGACCCCGCTCTCGGCCTCCAACGCCTCGGCAGACCCAAGGACAGGGACGGGCAGGCCGCCCGCCCTTGGTGCGGGTTCGCCGACTGCGCCAACCGGACCGAGGCCTCCGGCCGAGGGGAACAGGTTCGGCGCGCCTCGGGTCTCGCGCGAGCAGTCTCAGCCCTGCGGGTCCCGCACTCGCCGGAGCTGCTGCAGCAGGAGCCAGGACCAGCCCATCGTGCTCGCCTGCGGCCGGCTCCTCAGCCCCGGGTCCCCGCGGCCTGACTGGCGCTGGCCTTCGGCCCCGTGGCTTTCTCCTGCCGGAGGACGAGTCCCTAGAAGCGGGCGACACCGACCTGCGGAGAGAACGGGCAACCTGGGCTTGCTGCGCTAGAGGAGTTTTGCCCTCTGGCTTGGAGCTACAGTGAAACTCCTCTCATCAGCACATCAAGGAGGACGCCATGTTGCCAAGGCCCGGCGTGCACCGCAGTCTACGGCGTGGCCGGCGGGCCAAGCCTCTGGGAGCGTTCTTGCCGCGCTTCCCAGAACGCGGGCGAGTATCCGGAGTTCCCCTCCGGTTACCCTGGTTACAGCGGTGCCACTTTCGTTGGTTCACTGCAGATACGGGCTGCGAAAGTCAGTCGTACGAGTGAAACTATGTCCGTTGAATTATTTCTTTTAAAAAGGTTTTTATTATTCAGATGAAGGTACACGCTTCTAAATTAAATGAATCGACCACCTTGCTTCTTCCAGGTTTTGAAAAGGCAACGAAAGCTTCTGAAAGAACCATTGATAATATGATAAAAATTTATTTTTGGCACACGGTTTCCCACAGTATCGATCATATTTTTTTTAATTTTTCCATAGAAAACCAAGTGAAAAAATTGTATAGGATGCAATTTTTTTTTGTTTAATCCATTTTATTTTCTGAGCAGTTTATTCTTATTTTGATACAGCTTTGCATGTGAACGATGGAAGCTGTAGATTTGTGTGCATGGAGACAAGTCCCTTGGGACTTCATTTTTCTGTTTCAATTCAGTCAGCTTTGCTAGAACTGTGCTAGTACAGCCGGGAATATAAAGCCACATGCAACAAGCAGTCCTGCCTTGAATAACCAGGATGCCTAGGGAAAGGCACATAGAGCCACTGGATAGAGCCTCCTCTCTGCAGGCTTTGGTGCCAGGTGGATTGAAGGTTTGGCTATATTGTTTTCCAACTCTATGACCCTTAACTAGCTCAGAAATGTTTCTCAAACTCCAGAATTTTACCCATCATGAAGGGTAAAATTAACTGGTGAAGGTGCTTACTGTATAGTGAGTGCCAGGCCAGTGTTACGCTGATGGGCTCTATGACTACCATGCAAGCACCCCCATGAGTCTGGCTCATCTAAAGCCTTAGGCAGGTCTCTATCAGGTACCATTTCTCAGGGTGGTCTCCCTGGTTTGGACACATTCTGGTTCACAGAATGTGACAGGCCCTGTCAAAATCCTACTGTGCCCCTTTCCACATGAGAGTGAATGCTGCAGTTCCAGCCTATAACAAGTGGTTAATGAAAGTTCCTGCATTAATTACCATTTCAAATATTCATTTAGTTATACATCCCACAGAGCCAGATTCTACCATTTGAACTCAGGGCAATGCATCAAAACACCAGAGGGGGCTTCACCCTCCCTCCCCTGCTTTCTGTTGGCAGAGGGAATAGCAGCACAGTCAGAGCAGAGGCTTCTGGGCTGCAGGGTCCCAGAAAGACCCTATTCTGGGCTGGAGATGTGGCTCAGCGGTAGCGCGCTCGCTTGGCATGCGTGCGGCCCGGGTTTGATCCTCAGCACCACATACAAACAAAGATGTTGTGTCCGCCAATAACTAAAAAAAATAAAATATTAAAAAAAAGAAAGACCCTATTCTCACCAAAAGCATGAAAATAACTCCTGTCAGTGCCTTCTCATCCTGCCCCTCCCTACCTTGTAACCCTGCAGCAGGTACCAGTGCAGGCAAGGGCCCTCCCTTCAACCTTGGCTGCAGGTAGCTCTGCCCCAGCCACTTTTGCAAGAAGCCACAGCTACAGCAAAGCAATTCCTCTATTCCTGCCAGGTGTGGTGTGCATGCCTCTAATCCTAGAGACTCGGGAGGCTGAGGCAAGAGGATCACACTTTTAAGGCCAGCCTCAGCAACTTAGCAAGACCCTGTTTCAAAAGTTTTTTTAAAAAAGCTGGGGATTTAGGGCTGGAGTCATGGCTCAGTTGTAGAGCACTTGCCTGGCATGTGTGAGGCCCTGGGTTCAAGCCTCAGCACCACATATCACATATAAATAAATAAAAGATCCATTGACAACAACAACCAAAAAAAAAAAAGAAACTGAAGATTGTTTTATATACATATAAAATTGTTATATATATATATATATATATATAGTTTTATATATATATATATATATATATATATATATATATATATATATATATATATCTGAGATGAATCCCCAGTATATATATACTGGGGATTCATCTCAGATGCAAGACCCTGGGTTCCATCCTCAGAATGGCGCGGAGTCAGGGTGCTTTTCCTTCCTGTCTCTGGAAAGCCATTTCCTCTGTTTCCTTGCCTGTAAATGCTGTGACTTTGGGAGAGCCACCTACTGCATTAGGTGTTTAGGTGAAGGTAGTAAGTGAACCTGTGAGAGTCCAAACATGGCAGATGGTCAGGATCACCCAGAAAACTGTTTAAAAATAAACATGCCCAGACTCACCCCAGAACCCCTGAATGGGGGGGTGTTGGGGTTTAAGTGTGCAGAGTTTAGCTCCCTCAGCCTGACACTTTGCAAGAAGCTGTGGCTGTGATTTAGGTCAGCTGAAGGCATGCCTCACTAGGAGAAGGAAAGGTCCTTTTCCCCTTATCACAAGACACAAGCTTCTGCATGGTTTGGCCTAGAGGAAGAAGCTTCCTGCATACTGGACCTGGGAACAGTACATTCGGGGATTAGATAATGTCTACAAAGAACTTTGGGAGGGTACTTATCAAAAGAACAGGAACAACTTGAATTTAGCTCTGTGTACCCGCTGAGGCATGATATTTGGGCTATGTGGACGAAGTGTTACTGAAGAATTGCTTGCTTTGTTAGAAAAGATTATAAAAGAAACATGCAAATAAAGCTCAGCATGCAGTTGCAATTGCTGCCTTGGCTCTGCATCCCCTGTGTCCCGGTGATTTCGCGACCCTTACCCAGGGACCCGAACGCACTAGACGTTCACAGGGGGGAGCAGGAAGACAGGAATTCAGGGTCTGGATTTTCTATTCAGGTAATACTCATGATAGTGTAAACCACCCAAAGCATGAGGAACATGAAGAAGGTTAATTTCTAAGGGTATTTCTGGTACAAACTGTGATTTAGGTAAAATCCAGGAAGGGGCTGGTGAGAGCTCAGTCCCCAGCCTGAAGGTTGAGGAAGGGGCTTGACAGCTGGGTGTTTGGGCTCATTCCCGTCATCCCCGCCACTCAGGAGGTTGAGGTGGAGGATCACTTGAATCCAGGAGTTGCCTCGGCAGCAAACAGGACCCCATTTCAACAAATGGGGGCTTAGCCTATGGCATCATGATTTTCAAGAAACCCCCTTCCGGTGTGTCTTGTATGCTTCTATTTAGACTCCAGAAAAGTCCTTGGAGGAGCACCCCAGCCTCTACAACCAGTGACAGGCTGTAGATTTAAGTGCTGACATTTCTCGCCTGGGTGATCCCTGCCCCATGGTGCATGCTGTCAGCTGGCTGCTTGGGCCTGCGGTCCAATTTCCATGTCTCCAATTCTTCACAAGCAAGGACATCCACTTCCATTAGGCCTCTAAATGAGATAATTTGATCCTGAAAACAAGTGTTATGAATCTCAGAAAAAGCAAAAAGCCCGAACTGATTCAAGCCATGAAAATGGGGGAGGGTATTAATGATAACCTGCTCCTTGAGTCTCTTACACTCACTTCCCAAGACATGCATGCTCCTAAGCATGTTCGCAAGCCAAGTGCTCCTGAAACCATCCCACCAGTGGACAACAGGTACAGGTCCTGGGCTTGGGAGGGAGAAGGGGCTTCCAGGCCCAGCTCTGATCCAGATTAGCAAAATAACCCTCCACCTGCCTGATACGGGCAGGGACCTCATCTTACAATATGAAGGTAGGTCCATGACCCCTTCCAGCCCCAAAACCCAGCAGCTTGGCAACCAGAAGCAACAAAAGACAAGAGACAAATAAAAGAACAAATAAAAGAACCGGAGAGTGTTGGTCACATACAATAGGATCTGGGCAAGTGGCAGCAGGAAAAGAGTAGGCCTCAATGGCCCAGGTAAACAGCCTTTCCCAGAGGCCGAGGGGTTCTGGATGTGCACAGCCTCCAGGCTCAGCCAGGACAGGGAGGTCTCTTCTCAGGACGAGGCCCCGGCAGGCTGGGAGAGATCAGTCCTCCAATACTGCAGGTTCTCTGCTAGATCAATCAAGGGCACTGAATGTGTTTTGTCATCAAGAATGAGGAGCAAGACTGGAGGTCAGGAAAGTCAGAAGCCCAGTGCTCGCTGAGCTATGGCTCTCTGTGCAGGGAGACCAGCCAGCTCCAGCCCCTTCCAGAGAAATCTGTGCTTAGTGTTAAAGAGACCAAAATAGACAGAAGCTACTTTGCTTTTGTCTGAGTGTCATTACTCTGTTTTTAGCAAAATTTAAACCACCCCTGGGCAGGTCAGATGTTTTGTTGACAACAAAGTGAGAAGATGGGGGGTGGAGGTGATGGGCCCCAGCGTCACCTCCAGTCAGAAACCCAGGCTGCCGGAGCCGGCAAGTCTGTCTCCCTTTCTCTTTTTCCTACAGGTAAAAATATGGTGATGTTTATGTATGTGATTTTCACACTCTACATTGTACCTGTCTATTTTATTTTTACAATGAGCACGTAGGTTTGGACAAGCAGAAATAACATTATTCCCATTTTTTGAAAGTGGTCACCCTCACCAGCATGGTGCCTCT
This sequence comes from Urocitellus parryii, assembly GCF_045843805.1. Lineage (NCBI taxonomy): Eukaryota > Metazoa > Chordata > Mammalia > Rodentia > Sciuridae > Urocitellus > Urocitellus parryii. The sequence continues at coordinate 6,267,111 of NW_027553327.1, read as the reverse complement.
TGTTGGATGAATTGAGGGCTGTTGCATAGTCCCAGCCTCAAAGAGCCACAATAGGACCAAGCCAAGAAGGAAGTGCACCAGGCAAGGGAGCAGAGGCCAGCTCGGCCCAGCTTCGTCCTTCCCACCCACGCTGAGAGCTCTTTTGTGGAAGGTGGTGAAGTGCCTCTGTGGGAGCTCAGAAATTGGAGCAAGACACAAGAGCAAGAAACTCTAAGAGAAGGTGCCCAAAGACCAGTCCTCACTGAATCTAACTTCCAGCCCAGGTACCCTGACAAGTTATAAGGGTCCCATCCCCAAGACTTTGTGGATCAGACACCTCTGTCCCCAACCCTTAGGAACTCTGTGGAGGAAGAATGGAGGTCGTCGCCCTTCCCAGGTGTAGACTCCATGAGCAGCGGTAACCTTCCTCCCCCAGGACACTTGAGGTAGAATCACAAAGACAGGGGTCTGTGCTCACTGCAGGCAGGGTTCAGACAAGAGAAAAAAGCGGGGAAAGAAGGATTTTATGATGGAGACTATATTGAGAGAATTTGTTATCTAATAAAGAAATGCAAACTGAATTTTTATGATGTTTTATTGTAATAGTGTTACCTACAATAAGAGTATGCCATTATGAAAATACAAATGATATGGCCATCTCCTCTTAACCCCTCGTTTGTTATTTTACGTAGTGTTTACAGGTCAGTGACTCTCAAGAACTGTGCTGAACACGAGATCCCAGGAGGCAAGGCTCACCCAGACGTCGTCTCTGCCGTTCATGCAAAGATTAGAGAAACGAGCCTGTGAGACATTAAAAACCTAATACTTGGTGAGTGTGGATGGGAAGCCAAGTCCTTTTAGTGAGAATTAACTCACTTAATCCTTCCTATAATCCCATGTAAAAGCTCCCATTTTAAGAGGCTGGCTGCAGCTTGGTGGCCGAGTGCTTACCTAGCCTGTGCAAGCCCTGGGTTCCATCCCCATGCAGCAAGAAACAACAAAACTCCCATTTTAGATCCACTTTATCATTAAGGAAGCTGAAGCATAGAAGATTAAATAGCTTTCTCGAGACCCTTCGACTTGTGGGGGCAAGGCGAAGGTTCCAGTCAGACCAGTCTGGGACTAGCTAGGCCCAAGCCCTCACAGTGGGCAGAACAGGGTCCAGCATGGGGCAGGGGCTGCCTGTTGGCAGCTGGGGATCCCACCAGCCCCTGCTCATACTGGGAGACACAGTCTAGGTTCAGATTCTCACTCTGGCGTTTCCTTGTCCTAGACTCTGGGAAAGGAACTTGACAGTAAAAATTTTAACTTGATCCTCACAGCACAGGCTGGAGATGTAGCTTGGTGGTGGGGCACTAGCTTAGCATAAGTGAGGCCTTTGGTTCAATGTTGAGGGCCACAGCCAGTCGGGATGACGCATGGCATTTTTGCCAGAATGGAGTGGTTGAGAGGTGACGCCAGCAAGCCATTGAGATGATGATGGTTATGTTAAGCTGTGTATTCAATTGTATATTAGACCCCTGCTGTCCGCCCTGGCCTGCTACTTTGGAGTTCTAGCAGGGATTCCTGGGGAGATCCCATTGGTTGGGGAAGTGCCAGAGGAGAGATTTCCGGAGGAGGGATTGCCAGTTGGAGTGGTGTGTCCCGGGAGAAGGGCACGTGCGTGGTGTTCGCGGGAGTTCGGAAATAAAGTTTGTTCCTGCTTCAGTGGCTTGTGATTTGTGCCCAGCCAGACTGCAGCAGTTCAATTCCTCCATACCACCTTTTTGAAATTATATATATATATATATCTCCACAACACATCTTATTGTACCCATTTTACAGATGAGGAAACTGAGGCACTGGCAGATTAAGTAACATGCCCAAGATTATACAGCTAATATGTGGTGGAGCCATGATTCAAAACAGGTTGGCTCATGGCAGAGATTCTCGATTCTGTATATCAGAATCACCTGGGGAGCTTTTAACATTCCAGATGCCCAGGTTGCACCCATACTCACAAGCATGCTGCAGCATATCACCCTGGAATTCCCAGGCGATTCTCTATGTGGGACCCAAGTCCTTGTGCTACTCAGTGCAGGGAGCTGGTTTCCAGCCCACCTGGCCCTGGAGGAGGCAGGAGGACTGCTTCCGCAAGGACAAGAGTCACTCAAGCCACGGAGAGATGCGGTGCTGTGTCGCCTTTTCCAGGCTGTGCAGTGTATGTGGAGCTGTTGGTAGGGCTGTGCCAACAACTGAGAGGGGCTGGTCAGAGAGGGCCCATCAGAGGTGAAGTTGGGTTCTCTCTCGGTGATTCTGTGTCCTGGTTTCTTGAGACAGTCTGGTGTCCACCCACTGCTCTAACGTGACTATCAAAAGTACCTTATTACATCCTCAAAAATCTCCTGGTTTGGACGACCCACTCGTTATGCTGCTGTTACCCGTTCTCCTGGGACCCTCCACTTTTTTCTCATTGCACGCATCATTGGTCTGATTAAACACGTGTTTGTGTCAATGTCCCTTTCCACCTGCTAGATGGAAGCTCTTGGAAGTCAGGGACCACGTGTGTCTTGTTCACCACTTCTGCACAGCACACAGGGCCCAGCATGAGCACGCAGCATCGCTAAGCATCTCAGGCGAGGGGGACCCCAAGGAGTCACTGTTGGAGGCAGATTCAGGGTCAGGGAACAAGCATCAGCAGCATGGCCTGGACAGCTCAGACTGCACAAGGCACACTGATGACGTTTTCGGGCCACCACAGCTAGAAGTGACCCTTTGGATGGAGCAAGCCGTGGGGCAGACCTGGGGAGACTGCAGGTTTCCTTAGAAATTCCTAAAGCCACCCCAGAAAGAAGAGCTGCACAGAGATTTTTGTTGTTGTTGTTGTTGTAATTAGTTATACAGGACAGCAGAATGCATTTCATTCCGTTGTACACAAATGGAGCATAAACTCTTCATTTCTCTGGTTGTACACCATGTAGAGTCACACCATTTGCTCAATCATACATGCCCAGAGATTTAAAGGGTCATGCTAACCTGAATACTAAAAGAAGAGTGCAAACTGGATGATTTCCATAATCAGAGTGAATGACAAGGGCTAGGAGAACATCCTTGCCCATGAATATCAGAGCAGATCTGTCTCTGATTATGTCCCTGTTTTTTCAAGGTGTGCTGAGTGCTGGAACACTGACCCACACCATAGTTCAATAAGGCATCTGGGGATCTCTCTTCCCTTGGAAGTCTGCACCCAGCCAGAGAGAGCTCCCCTGGAAGGGAGCACAGAGCTTCTGTTGGTCAGGTCTGTGGCTAATGCCACTTCTGACTGAATTCTATTGACCAGAACTCAGTCACATGGCCACAGCTAGCTGCAAGGGATACTGGGAAATATGGCCTAACTATGGAGAAATTCAAATAAGATTTGCAAGATTTGCAAGATTTCTTTCTAGAAATTAAATGGTCAAACAGGGCATATTCATTAGCTGCTATATAAAATTCCCACAAATTTGGGGCTGGGGATATTGCTCAGTTGTTACAGTGCTTGCCTCACATGCACAAAGCCCTGGATTCAATCCCCAGCACCACACACACACACACACACACACACACACACACACACACACACACCACAGATTCCCACAAAGTGAATGTCTTAAAATAACAAACTTCTAAGTTCATAGTTGTAGAGGGGGAATTCAGAGGTCCGCCTGTCAGCGGGACCATGCCACTTCCAGCTCCAGGTGACAATCTAGACTCCTTGGTTCTGGTGGTCCTTGCTGTTATAGGCATCCTAATCACTGCCACCTCTGCCTCGTCGTCACATGGCTTCTCCTGAGCATCTCCCCCTCTGTGTCTCTCTCTTATTTTTTTTTTAGTACCAGGGGTGATTGAACACAGGGGCACTTGACCACTGAGCCACATCCCTAGCCCTTTTTATTTTTGTTTTGAGACAGGGTCTCACTGAGTTGCTTAGGGCCTCACTAAATTGCTGAGGCTGGCTTTGAATTTGAGATCCTCTTGCCTCCGCCTCCTGAGCACCTAGGATCGCAGGAGTGCACTATCGGGCCCAGCGCCTCTCCTCTTCTTATAAAGACAGTGGTCATGTTGGGTCCAGGGGCGCCCTCCATCATCTTGGCTTGTACCTTACTTGTGTCTGCAAAGACCCTGTTTGCACATGAAGCCGACATCACAGCCTGGTGTTCGAGCTTGGATGTGTATTGTAAGGAGACACAGTTCCACCCACAACAACCAAGAGGTAGAAACTTTTTTCTGGGAATGGCACCCAGGGCCTCATGCATGCTAGGCAAGTAGTCTACCCCTGAGCAATGCCCTCAGCTCCAAAGACATGAACACCTTGAAGTTCCTGAGACACTTCCACAAGAAATCATCCAGTTTGCACACACACCAGTGTGAGAGTCTGCCACCATCCCACCTCTCAGAGCCCAGCGCCTAGGGTTTGCTTTCCTTCCTTAGTTCTATTATGGGGATTTTTGCAAATTTGGTAAGCGAACAATGACGTCTTGTTTCTGTTTTGCAGGGTCCCCCACGGGAGAGGTTCAGAAATCACAAGCAGTGCTCAGAGCCACATCATCCACCATAGCTAAAGAAAGATGTGTCCTGGACAAAGGGCTGGGGACAGAGCCCGGCCGGCCACGGGTGTTCACTGGGCAATAAGCAGCCATCACATGACACCGAAAAGCAGGACTTAGGGACATTTGTCTGGCAGTCGTTAGCTCCTGGTTCTCCTCTTGCAGAAGGCAAATATCAGAAAGCAACGAGGAAAGAAAAAAAAAAGTAAAGAGGACAAAAATTTCCATTTATCCATCTGAAATTAATGTCCCAGCAAGAAGGCCTGGTGGCTTCTGCAGACAGCCCAGCTGCCGCTGCTGGTTCCTGTCTGGGTCACTTGTCACCACGGCAGGTCCAGTAGATGGCTGCAGGGGCTGAACGCAGCTGGGTAGCTTCAGGAGCCATCCCATCGGTGCCACCCCGTCAGAACACTCCGTGCCGAGGCCAGAGCCCGCCCCCGTGAATTATTCATACCAGCCACCTTACCAGAGGCATCCATCCCAGGCTGACGTCTGTCAGCCGGGGAGAAATCTGTGAGTATAATTTGTATTCTCAATTTTTGTCATAGTCGTGGTCGTTATTTCTCCCCATAACCTTCCATCTTCCTCCCATATTTTCCCTCCTCTAGTTTTTAATCAGAGGGATATGTCAAGAGTGACTTTGAAAGTCCTGCCTTCCCCGGAATGTGTTCTCTCGTGGCAGGGAGAGCTGGCGAGGACCGCAGCCTCCGTCTCTGAGTTTATGTTGGTGATACTTATTTTTATTACCTTTGAGTGAAAGTGATTGCTATGGTTATCTCCTTCTTAAATATATTTTTCCCTTTCATTTATTTTGAGTACAGTTTGAATTTTTATGCCTCTTCTATCTCATGCTCCCCAAAGAGGTGGGGAGGAGCAGCAGGAAGACACGGCCCCCCCCTGCCCGGCAGCACGCAGCCCCTTTACAGCACCCCTGCCTTACGGGGTTTTCTGCGGCTGTCACTGAATTCCTCAGCCTGAGTAGCTCATAAAGAATAAAGGTTTATTCAGCTCAGGGCTCTGATCGCTGGAAAGTTCAAGGTCTGGGAGCCACATCAGCAAGGTCCCTGCCAGACACAGGGTCCCTGGGCAAGATGGAACAAGTGAGCCAGCTCGGTCCCTCTTCCTCTCCTTACAAAGCCGCCCTGCCACCACAGGACTGCAGGTCCTGGTCTGTCCTGATTACCTTCCAAAGGCCCCCTCCAAACACCATGAACATGGTCTAGGTGACTGTTTCCAACTTGCCAAAGCCACAGCGGTCCCCAGGAGAGAGCCTCCCCTCCCGGCCTGAGGGCCACGTGAAGCATCCCCCCCACCTCTCACCCCCAGGGCACCCCAGGAGCCTACCTATGACGCCAGCAGGATTATGGATTGGACCCGGGCCTCTACCACGGAACTGCATCCCCAGCCTGAAGGCCTTTCTGACAGAGATGAGCTGGGCTCTAGGTGGGCTCAGAAACTTCTAGAACCAAAAGCTGCATCATGGAGCTAAAAACATCCAAGGCTAACAGCCTCACCATGCCCCATGTCTGGGTCTCAGTCTGCCACTCAGAGGGCACACCCAGGCTCCCTCCTCCTCCAGCCTTTCAGCACAGCCACAACCACCCACTGAACCCCTGGCTCGTAACCCGGGCCCTAGCTGAGACCTCAGTGTAACCAGACCCAGGTGGAAGGCTATAAATAAAGAAAGACACCACCCTCATCCTGACCTTGGCGCCACCCTGTCCTGGCCTGCGGGAGAGGGGAGTCAGCCGTGTCCTCAGTCCTCAGTGTTTTTTAAAGATACATCTTTTTAGATGAACAAAATACCTTGACTTTATTCATTTATTTTACGTGGTGCTGAGGGCCAAACCCAGTGCCCCGCATGTGCTAGGCAAGCGCCTTACCACTGGGTCACAGCCTCAGCCCTGATACTTTTTTGAAAGCTAAAATCAGATTAGGGATCCTCAGGGCTCATCACTGTCACCCCCAGGCCAACAGCATCTGACCCATAACTCTTGACCTTCCACTGCCCACCGAGCTCCGGCCACACTGGCCTCCTCACCCCTTTGGGGACACCCAGGCAAGCTCCTCCCGCCTCCAGGCCTGGGCACTTGCTCCCAGATACCCACGAGCTCTTCTGCCAGTCCTCCAGGTCGCCGCTCGCGCTGCCATGCAGAGAAGCCTTCTCCGGGTGCCCCAACGACCCACTGCCCTGTCCCCCTCTCCTGTTCGTCTCCCTGCACCACCCTCACTGCTGCCCGGCCCATCTCCCACTTCCGTTTGTTGTGAGAGGGAACCAGTGAGGGAGGGTGGGCCGGTGGCCGTGATCTGCGCTTCTCTTGCCTTCGCCGCAGGGTCACGATTGTTGGATGAGTGACCAAAGGGGAACCGATGGCTGGAACACGGAAATGGAAACTTCTAGAACAGGCTGAGCCCAGGTGTTTGGGAGACTCACATCCCATCAACTGGATATGGTCCCCGTCTAGAAGGGAGAGGGACAATAGGCCTCCAACAACAGCTCAGTGTGACAAGGCCAGGGACCCCAGGAAGGGACTCCTCACCCCAAATGGGGGGGGGGTCTGAGGAAATGATGTCTATCCACTCAGCACTGGGGAAGAGGGCAGTTTTCAGGAAGCCCTGAGGAAGGAAAGAGAAGGCTCAGGATGCTGGTGACCGCTTGGAGAGGGGCAGGCATGTGGGCTAGAGAGGGGGCAGCCTGTAGGGAAGGGGAGTTGCAGGGAATCACGCAGGGTCCACTGCGTTCTCCAAGGGGCTTCTCTGGCCAGTGCCATGAGCAGAGAACAGCCAGGAGGCGGGGGTCACTGGGGCTAGGCTCTAACATGGAGCCGAGGCCGGCCCTCCGCCACCATCACTCCCACATCCCCAAGACAAAGCAGTCCCACCTCCCACAGCAACAACCGTTTAGGGGTCTCCAAGGTGATCCAGATAAACTGATGCTGGCCTAGCCCTGGGCTGAGGTGGGAGGGGAGAACAGGTGGGGCGTGGGCTATTTTGAGAACAGTTGAGGTGGAATCCACGGGGGATTGGCTGGAGGTGGAGGCCAAGGGGACCCAAGAGCAATTTCAAGCTCCCGGCTCAGGCACTGAAAACCCAGGGCCCATGGGTGGGCATCCCTACCACCCTCTGGAGTTGGACCACCCCTGTGTCTCTGTGCTCTACAGCCACGTACAGGGCTAGGGTGGTGACTCATCTAGGAGGGGACAGTCTGGTGATAAGAGGTGGGGATTAATGTTGGTGTGAGCAGAAGGTGGCTCTGCAGTGTGCAGTGGAGCACAGGCGGTCAGGTGGAGTGGACATCTGCTGCAGGAGATGGGCGGGGCAGGGGGCGTTTCTGGGCTGCTTTGGGACCAGGTGGCACAGTATGGCACAGTGTCAAGTGACAGCTTGGGCATGTCCTGAGAAGCACAGGGGCATGGTCCCTGGCTCTCCTCTGAATGTCCTGATGGGGGAGGCTGTCTTTTGGGAGGTCCTGGGGTAGAATATCAAGCCACAGCTGGCCAGCAGGAAGATGAGAGCCTTCCCTGGTGACCTCCTGCAGGTCGAGCTCATGCACAGCTCCTTGGGGACATGGGTCAACCCAAGTCATGATGGTTAATTGTGCATGTCAACTTGAGTCCATGAAGTAATTCCTAGAGAACTGGTCGGCGTTACTTGTGGGTGCGTCTGGGAGGGCGTCCACGGGGAGACTTGAGTGTGGGTGGGACCATCTGCCCTAACTGTGGCTCACCTGTCCCATCAGCTGCGGCCTGGATGGAATGAAAATGCAGTGGGAAGGATCCCTTTGTCTGTCCTGAAGCTGGGACACCTCTTGGGCCCTCAGACATCTCTGACCTTTGCACTCCAGGACTTGCACCATGACCTCTGGATTCTTGGGCCTTCAGCCTCAGTTTACACCATCAGCTTGCCTGGTTCCAAGGCCTCTGGCATCCAGGATCTGCAGCCTGCAGGCAGCCTGTGGGCTTCTCCGCCTCCACGACTGCATACTGAGCACATATCGACATACATCTTCCATCAGCCTGTGCCTCAGGAGAACCCTGACTCAGGCACCTGTCATTGGAGTGGGGATTGCAGGTCCTGTGGGTACAAGTGGGGCAGGAGGGGAGACTTTGGGGAACTGCTGTATGTTGTGATATTTGGCCAAGCACGGTCGTCGTAGCTACTCATACCAGCCAGACTGGTGTTACAGTTTGAATGACAGTGTCCCGGCAAAAATCTCTGTGCAAATCCAATCATCAATGTGATAACGTTAAGAAGTGGGCCTTTCGGAGGTGAGTAAGGACTGGGGATGCAGTTTGGTGGCAGAGCATTTGCCCAGCCTGTGTGAGGTCCTGGATTCCATCCCAACACGGAAAAAAAAATGGGGACGAGGTCACGAGAGCCTCGTGAGCAGGGTCAGCCTCTGATGTCGTGGTCTGTTCTGTGGATTTCTTCCATGGATCCTGGCTCATCACTCCCTGCCCGTGGCAGGTCATGGAAGCTGGAGTGGAAACAGTCTGCCTTCGCCTTTTGCTGTCCGTAAAAACATTTCCAACTCACCTCATCTGCCAGTTAGCTCGCAATATTCTTCTCATGGCCCAGTGCCCAGGAGGGAAGGATGCTGAAGCCCTCCCCCATCGATTGGCACCAGATGTCCCGCAAAGACTCCGTGAACCCCAAGGACAGCCTCGGGAGCTTCAGGAGAGCTGAACACAGGAGGTTCTGACCTGCACCCCCATGCCTTGCCCTAGGCCTCTCTATCCTCTGTAATGTGCTTTGAAATCAATGGGTAAAAAGAAGTGTTTCCTGAGTTCTGTGAGCCACTCCAGCAAATTGAGGGACCTGAAGAGGAGATGTTGGCACTCTCCATTTAGAGCCAGTGGGTTAGAAGCACAACCTGGGACTTGTGACCTGCTTCTGCAGGCGGGCAGTCTTGGGGCCTATGGGCTCTGACGCTGTTCCACGCAGATGGTGTCAGAACTGGCCTGGATCAGAGGACAGCAGGTGTCCGCTGCTGCAGGGTCACAGAGCTCTTCTGTGTTTACTGCAGCATGGAAACAGCGGGCAGAGTTTGGTTTTCCTAACACGGGGGGCCTTACAAAAGGGCTGGAGAGAGGATGTTCTGTTCCTCTCCCACACAAGGACCCCCTCTAAAACAAGCTGCCATCTTGGAAGTGCCACCAGGCTCTCACCAGACACCCAACTTGCTGTACCTTGATCTTGGGACTGGGTGTCCCAGTCTCAGAACTCTAAGAAATGGGTTTCTGTTCTTTATAAGCTACCCAGTCTCAGGTATTTTGTTATAGCAGCATAAATGAACTAAGACAACACCTTGTCACATACAACTTGTACCTGAGTTCTCAGCCTCGACACTACTAATGTTTTGAGCAAATCATTCTTATTCTTTTTAAAATATCTTTATTTATTCATTTTTATGTGGTGCTGAGGATTGAACCCAATGCCTCACTCGTGCCAGGCAAGCTCTCTACCACTGAGCTATAACCCTAGCCCTCTTTTTTTTTCTTACATTTTAGCATGTTTTAAAATCGTGGTTAAACATGTATAACACAAAATTTACCATCTTGGGGCTGGGGTTGTGGCTCAGCAATGGAGTGCTCACCTAGTATGTGCAAGGCCCTGAGTTCCATCCTCAGCACCACATAAAAATAAAATAAATGAAGGTACCGTGTCAAACTACAACTAAAAAATAAATATTAAAAAAAATTACCATTTTCAGTGTAGAGTTCATTAGCATTAAGCATATTCACATGGTTGTGAAGCCATCTCCACCATCCACCTCCACAACTCCTTCATCTTCCCAAGCTGAAAACCTGTCCCCACTAAACAACTCCCTCTCCCCAGCCCCTGGCCACACACACACTCCCCTTTCTGTCTCTGTGAGTTCAACTGTTCTAGAGATCTCACACTCAGTGGAAGGATGGAATATCCATCTTTTGGGTCTGGCGTATTCCACCTTGTTTTCAAATCCCTCCATGCCATAGCATTGCCTATTTTGTGTTGCTGTAACAAAACACCACAGTCTGGGTAATCTTTTAAAAAACAGAAATCCATTCGTCACAGCCCTGGAGGCTGGGAAGTCCAGGGTGAAGGTACTGCAGGTTCCGAGTCTGGTGAGGGCTGCTCTCTCTTCCAAGATGGCTCCCTTTCATAAAGACAACCCCCTCCAGGAGAGGAGCTCTCGGACTTACGTCACCTCAGGCCCCACCTCTCGATACCGTCACAGTAGCCTTCAAGTTCCCACATCTGAACTTCGGAGGGACACATTCAAACCATTCTGTCCTCAGAATGTCCTTCCTTTCCAAGGCAGAGTGATATTCTGAGCAAATGATGCTTTGCTCTGAGCCATCCTGGGTCCTGTAGCATGCCCAGCAGTGCCCCTGGGCTCTGCCCACTGGATGGGATGCCAGTTTCACCTGCCACCTCCCAATTATGACAACCAGAAATGTCCCCAGACTTTGCCAAATGCCCCTGGGGGACCAACTCTAGCCCTGGTTAAGAACACTGCTCTGCACACACATCTGTGACATCCTGAGTCTCCCCTGGTGTGCCTCCTCTGGCACAGAGAACAGATCTCCAGCTCAGGGCTCAGCCAGGGCCAGCGCAGTCCGTGACAGCCACACGCGTCTGCTGTCAGCAACACTTAACATTGTGGAAGATTTTCACATGGCCAAACACTAAGGTGGGTTTTTTCCCTTTAATTAAAACACACACACACACACACACACACACACACACACACACACACACACACACCTCTCTCTGAAATCCCCATTAAGCTTACAGCAAGACCCACGCAGGCTGCACCGTCTCCTGCAAGCCTGATGAGGCTTCTCAGTTTGTTCCTCACATCTGGGGAGACATAAATCCTACTTAGAGTCAAACCTCAGGAGATCCGTGAGGCATGTAAAAACCAAAGATAAACAGGCCTGCTTTGCCACTGCACACACGTGAGCTGGATTTTCTCCAGTAATCCAGGCCTTTCACAGAAAAGCCAAGAGCAAGGAACTCTCGGCACAATCCACAACACACAGCCAGACCCGCCAGACCAACGGCCACCGCCGCAACCCGGGCAGGGTTTCAGAGCCAGCCTCCTCCCAGGCGCTGCCATCCACGCACATCCCATGCAGCTCCTGGGGCTCTGCCGACTCCCGACTCCCGTAGCCCTCAGACTTTTTTTTTTTTAAATATTGTTTTAGTTGTGGTTGGACACAATACCTTTATTTTCTTTATTTATTTTTATGTGGTGCTGAGGATGGAACCCAGGGCCTCACACAGACGAGCGCTCCACCACTGAGCTGCAGCCCCAGCCCCCAGACTTGTTTATTTCCTAGTAAACCTTGGCGGTGGGAGGTGAATTTGTAGGGGACTCAGGAGTGAACAAGAGGGCCCCTCGGGTTACTGGGACGAACTAGATTCTGTTGGCTGGCCATTGATTGGGAGTCACAGAACTTCAGAATTGGAATCAGAGAAACTCACAGTAGGAAAACGTCCCCCTTCCTGGGGTAGGAGGAGCAGTGGCCATCCAGCTTCTTTTGGAACATTCCAGAAAAGCAGCAGATTTGACCCAGTTCTTTGCCCCCTCTTGGTGGCCCTGCTCTCTGTCTTGTGACTTGTGGCTTTTGCCACAGAGCTTGGACATCATCCCTGACCCCTCAGTGCAGGCCTGTCCACTCCTGTCCAGCCTTGAGACCTGCTGCGGCCCACAGACATCTACAGGGAATGAATCCGGAGCTTAGGAACGTGCTGGCTGGGCTGGGCTCCCCCTCGAGCCGCTGCTATCACCTGCCCACGAGCCAGGACTTGAATCAGAGCCACTGGTGACCCATCGTTATTGTGCCAATATCTGCCCCTCCAAAATGTGGCCGAGCTGCACTCAGCCAGGTGGCCTCTGGGAGCTCCACATGCCCTCACATAGAACCAGCTGGCCGGCGCACAGGGGAGTGCTGCACCGGGCAGTACAGGCCCCGTCCTCTCTCAACGTTCTTTGTTTGTGGACCGTGACCTTTCCTGTTGGGCCAGCCTTTGCCTCCTTCTCACCAGGGTGTAGGTGGACTTGAGCCCTCCACAACCTAGAATAAGAGTAAGCAGGTCTGGGTTTGGTTGGCCTCAGCTGTGCTATGTAGCCCTGAGTCTCCCCAGATCTGCCTGAACTTGGGACCAAGGAGGCTCCAGACAAGGGGAAGACTTGGTCCTGGCACCAAGGAACAGTCAGGTCAGGGACAGGAGGGGTTATGGCACCCAAGTGACCCCATAAACAGTGAGAGACAATCAAGCCTCATTGCAGGGAGAGCAACTGCCCTGCTGCTCTCCACTCACCCCTACTGCCCCTCCAGCCCTGCACCCCTCCAGAGGACAGGTCTTCCTGCCCTCCACACCTTTCCCCTTCTCGGCGCCCTCCCAAAGTGGCCAGTCCTGGACCCACGTGTGCCCACCCACGTTCACAACAGCACTCTGCACAACCACCCAGATGTCCTCCCATGGGTGACTGGACACACAGACTTGGCCCATCCACATGAGGGGATATCATCCAGCCTTAGAAAGAAAGGCAGGGCTGAGGTGCAGCTCGGGGGCAGAGCATTGGCCCTGGGTTCATCCTTAGCACTAAAAAAACAGTGTGTTTTAGGGACCTCTTAAGGAGGTCCCTAGACTCATCAAATTCATGAGACAGAAAGTAGAATGGGGGTTGCCAGGGCCTGGGGGAGGGAGAATGGGAGTCATATTCAATGGGAATGGATCTTTGGTTTGGGAAGATGGAAGAGTTCTGGAGGCAGGTTGTGGGGCAGGCTGGAGAAACACTGGGGACAGAGAGTGTGCCCAGGCCTCCTGTTGCCTAGAAAAAGCCACCCACCCTGCTAGCGGCAGACCTGCTATTGCACGCGCTCAGTGACAGGAGCCTTGGTCAGCTGGAAGGTGGGCACTTGAGCAGGGAGGATGTGTCAGGGAGAAGAAGGAGGGAAAGCCAGTGAGCAGAGACAGTGGAGGAGGACCAGGGGGCTGAGGGGCTCCTGCAGGAAGGTGGCTCTCCTGCCACCAGATGGCCTGGATGGGACTCACCTGTCCTGTGAGGTGCTCTGTGCACCTACCTGGGACCCAGACTGAGGGAGCCCTCTGTCCAGCAGCCTGGGGAGCAGGGTCCTGTCAGCAGCCACACACATGCACTTGGAGGAAGGGCCTGGCCCTTGGAGCCCTGGGATCACGTGGCCTCGTGAAGGGCTCAGGGCCAGAGGGACCCATGTCACACTAAGATTCTGATTGACCAAAACGGTGAGATGACAAGTAAAAATGTCTTGAGTCACTAAATTTGGGGACAGTCTGCTCCAGAGCCATGCACAGTGACTGCGGGCAGCAGTTTCTAAGCCGGCAAGACAGTTCTCTCCCGGAACCCCACCGACGTCTCGGGCAGACTCCTCGATGGCTCTCTCCATGAGTCCTCACGTTCTGCACCCACCCCACGCCCAGCCTCCGACTCGCAACACAGAGCCCACGTGCAGTGGGGCCTCGCCACTCTCCACCACTCTGCCCTTCCAGCAGGAGGGTCCCGAGCCTTCGCCACGAGAGCACCTGCTCCCCGCTCCTGCCCCACTCTCCTGCCGAGCCCAGCCTGCCTTTCCCTGGCTGCTGAAGTGCAGAAGTCGGCCACCTGCTCTGTTTGCTTCTGGGTACCCAGGAATCACAAGTGTGTGCTGCTGGCACGCTGTCTGGTCCCAGTTCCGCCTCTAATTTGGTCCCCAGGGGACAGGCAGTCTCATGGATTCCAGGGTCTTCCAGCTAAGTTTGGGCCCTGAGTGCCAAGGCTATGGGGGGGGGCACTGGGCCACATGGAGAGGGAGGAAAGCTGGGAAGGAGTCCTGGACCTGAGCTCAAGTCCAGTTCTGCCTGGACAGTGAGCCTCAGCCACAGTCCCTCCAGCGCCTTCTGTGAGAGGCTTACACTAGGTCATGCATGTGCAGCTGTGGATCTTTGGACCTCCCCCACTACTGGACAGAAGCACATGGCTCAGGTTCACCGTTCAGTCTCTTGTGAGTGGGTTTTTATGATCTGGTTCCCCACAGCCTTAGCTCCCAAGGCCTGGGGGTGCGATCTGCAAGGCAAACAGCTGTCACACCATGCTGGCCCTCAGCCTGCGGGCACTGCCCAGCCTCATCCTCAGTGTTGAGGGAGACAGAAATTCTCCCACGGGCTTTCCCAGAACTGGGGATACATCCGACAGGGCTCAGCACTTAGCATCGGGCCCCGGGCTCCTGGGGCTCCTGGGGTGGGAGCTTTCCCAGAGCCTCTTTACCTGCAGTCACACCAACGCCCCCAACCAGCCACAGGTGTTTGTTACAGGTGCCCTGGCCTTTGCCCGTCCCCCAGCTACTATTGGGAGAAGAGGCTGAGGGTGAATTTCTGAGGAGAAAATAAGCTGCCCCCGGGTCATACAGGGGCCACACAACCCCCTGGGCTGGGATTTCTTTGAAAATCAAGGTCCCCTCTGTCCTCCAGTGCTTAGTCATGGGTCTGGCAGATGCATGTAGAATGGGTGGGTGGGGATGGAGGGATGAAGGATGGATGGACAGGTAGGGAATGGATGGTTGGGTAGGTGGATGAATGGTTGGGTAGGTGAATGAATGGGTGGGTAGGTGAATGAATGGCTGGGTAGGTGAATGAATGGGTGGATAGATGAATGAGTGAATGAGTGAGTCAGTACAGGGGTGAATGTGTGGATGGGTGGATGAATAGAAATGTGGATGGTTGAATGGGGCAGAGGGGTGATGAGTAGATGGATGGGTCAATGGATGGATTGGTGGATGGATGGATGAACAGATGCATAAAATAATGAGTAGATGAATCCATGGCCAAGAAGCAGAAATCCATGTCAGGGTCCCACCACTCACTAGTTTTGTAACTTATTTTGTTAAATGGAGTAGGGGTAGTTCTTTTTCTACTAATCCCATAAGACTGTTGTGAGAATAAAATTAGATGATATAAATAAAAGTTCTTTGACTACCTACCTAGAATCATACCAGCAAAAGGAGCCCTTGTCTTCCTTCAAACTCACACTCTGTTTTCAGGCAAGCTCATTGATTCACGAAATCTCTTGACGGATCCTCTAGAAGGAAGGGCACTTTCTGGGTTCTTCAGAGGTGGGAACAGAACAGCAGAGGCTCTGTTAGAGAAGCCGTCCCCGTAGCCAGGAGGTGATGGTCGCAGGCCTTCTTCTACAGGTCTCCTCGGAGCCACAGGGTCAGGGGCTGCCCCTGAGCTCTGGACCCTTGTCCTGGATGAGTGGGTCACAGATCCGCTTGAAGACCTGCTTCCCTGATTCAATCGAACAACCAAGTCAGAGCATTGAGGGGCTGTTGTCCACACAACTCTACAGAGAGAGGACAGTGCGGAAGTGACCGAGTGGAACTCTGGTCTGAACCGAGCCTTTCAACACGTCTGAACTGAGAGATTGACATCTGACTTGGTGCTTTACCCACCGAAGCCACGTTTTTAAGACACACTCCGGGTCTAGTTGACGGAGAGAAGGGAACAGGGAGAGAGGGGAACAGGGAGAGGGGGAGGGCAGGTGGGCTGCGGCCTCCTACCTCACCCTCCTAGGTGACACCATCCATAGGAAGCATCCGACCTGGTGACCACTGATGGAAGTGCCCTGGACAGCAGATTACTGGGTGATCACTGGGATTCAGGCCTGTCACTTGGTGACGTGGGAAGCAAGCCCCAGGGGCCCTTCCCCCTTTTCCTTTCTGGGCCTCCTCTCCCTTTGGATGGGGGCCAGGAGGTGGTAAGGGTGGGGCCAGCTGGAGGAGGAGCAGGAACCCATGCTCACAGGCCTCTGTCCCCTTCCCTCCTTCCCACGCTGGGCATCGTCCAGCCCGACCACAGCGGCCTGCAGCTGGAGGCAGAGTGCTGCATGTCCACCCAGCACAGAGCTGACCCCCGCCCCGGGATGGGGCTCAGGACCGGAAGGAAGGGGGTGACTGTCACAGCAAGCACCGCCCTGCCCCACGTGCCAGCAGGCCCCACTGCAGGGCTCACTGGAGGACAGGAGGTGGGGACACAGTGACAGCTCTATGAAAAGGGCATAGCATTTACTTCAGTGAACCTGAGACTGGGGATTGGTGAACTGACCAAAGTGGGTAAATATCAAGGGTTAAAAAACAGGTCCCCACTTCACCAGCCCTGAGGCTGAGTCGCATACATCACCCTTTAGAAAGGACAGGCACCGGGGATCAGCAGGGACTCAGTAGCCTTCAGAATCCTAATATCCCGGTTTCGCACTTTGGGAACGCCATGAGACAGTTCTATTTTAGCCTCCCACAGCTCCCAGGAGCTGGACCCCAAATGATCTCTAATTATTACAGAAATCTCTGATTTCTGGGCCAGTTTCCAAACCCATTATTGAGGCTGTTCATCAAAGGCAGCCAGAGCTGGGGACCCACGGACTGGACATCAGGCAAGTTAGACCCAGATGTCCAGTGAGGCCCCACTGTGGGCTCAGGACTCCCCACGCCCCTCTCCCTCCTCTCTCTGTATTGAACCCAGGGCCTCCCGCATGCTAGGCAATTGCTCTGCCACTGAGCCTCATCCCCAGTCCAGTACCCACTGTTCTCTCGAGGACGGGGGGAAGCCGTCCCCTTAGCTTGAGACGTTCAACACTCGGCTGAGCAGAGAAGCCAGGCAGAGCCTAGGGTCCTAGGTGGACGCCAGGCTTTCTGGCCCCTTCATGAATGCCTTTCACCCAGGAGAGCTCTGCACCCCCAGAAGTCATGCAGAAGTGGGGTGGCAGCTTGTTTTTGATTGTTACATGATGGGGACACTGCTGGTACTGAAGAGGGAGGGGCCGGGGTACCAAATGTCCCAGAAGGAGCAGACGGCACTACTGTTAGGGTTTATTTTGTGTGTCAACTTGCCCATGATATGGTACCTAGTTATTTGGTCAAAGAGCAATCTAGAAATTTACATGAAGGTGTTATTTAGATGAATTTAACTTAAGTCAGTAGATTGTGTAAAATGATCCCTTTCTGTGTGGGTGGGCCTCATCCAATCAGATGAAGCCCTGAAGAACAAAGACTGAGTTTCCCAGAAGAGGAAGGAATTCAGTCGGCATTCGATCTCAAGACTGAAACATCCACTTCTGCAGATCTGCCCTGCAGATCCAGACTTGCCAGCTCCGTGACCAGGTGCGCAGGTTCTTTTTAAGAAGACCCATCTGTGTGTTGCCAGCGCACTGTTTTTGATTTCTCTGGAGAACCCAGACTAATGCAGCCACTCTGCCTGACAAGCCACCAGGGTACCCCAGAGAGCCACAGAGTGGCTGGGATTGTCCTTCCCAGATCTCTTGCTTTCTGTCTAAAATGAAGGGACAGGATGGACAGAAGGCCACCCTACATGAAAATTCTGCGCTTTGACACTGAACGGCAGCACGTGAGAAAAGCCCCAACCCTTCTGGACTCGGAGTGGCCGTTGCATCCCTTCCCAAGCAGGTCTGTGTGCCTGCCCGCCTGCCTCGGCCTCCCAGACGTGACTCCCAGGCCTGGGGAGGCTCACACCTCCTGCTCATCAGGAGGCTGCCTTGTTTGGGACAACAGGAAACCGGGGACTGTGAGGCTCCCCAGAGGGGTCTGGCCTGTGTTTGCTGGCAAAGCCAAGCCTCAGGGCACGGCCTCAGTGAGAAGCTCAGGAGCATCTGGAGCAGGTGGAGTTCCCCGTTTGTGACTCCTGCCGAGAGACCTCAGGTGATAAGGCCTTGCAGCCACCTGGGTCCCAGCCCCTGACGTCCACTGAACAGGCCAGCCCTCCCTCCGGTCTGCAGAGCCTGGCCCTCCTGGTGGCTCCAGCCCTGACGCTAGGGAAAGTTAATGTTTTCCACTGAATAACGTGTAAATAACGTGTGCTGGGTTTTCCCACTGCAAGCTCCACGTTCCCTTATTCACCTACAGAATGAAGAGGGTGTGCCGTGGCCACGCCTGTAACCCCACGGACTCAGGAGGCTGAAGCGAGAGGATGGCAAGTTCAAGGCCAGTCCAGGCAATTTAGTAAGACCCTGCCTCAAAAGTAAATAAATCAATCGATGGATAAAGGGCTTGGGATGTAGGTCAGTGGAGCGGGCCTCCGGGTTCAATCCCCAGTTTAAAAAAATAAAAATTGACCTGGTGGCGCCTGATGGCAAGGAATCTACAGTCTGTTCACTGCTCATTACGGGAGGTAATTGCCCATAACCCTCCAGATTTAGATCACTTTCTCTCTGAGCTTTTCTCTGTGTTTAATATTTGTAGTTGTGGTTTTGAGACAGGGTCTTGCTATGTTGTCCAGGCTGGCCTTAAATCCCTGGACTGAAGCCATCCTCCTGCCTCAGCCTCCCACCTTTGCTCTGAGAGGTGGGGGGAGAGAGAGACAGACAGACAGACAGACAGACACAGAGAGACAGAGAGAGATGGGGGGGGAGCGAGCGAGCTTGAGCTGTTGGACTGTGGCAAAGCTGCTTGTAGCAGCCCTGGGGCGTGAGTGTGGTAAATGCAGACGGGGTCTCAGACACAGAGGGCTGCAGGCCTCTCAGAGCAACAGCCGGAGGGTGGAGGGAACTGGGGCGGCGGCTGAGGCCCTGCAGACGGGCCTGGGTTCTTGACTTGGGACATTTGGGTGCTGGCCATTAACTTCCTTGTGGGTGTGGACCCGCCTCCCTGCCTGGAAATGGAGGCATCTAGGTCTGGGTGATGGGGGACCCCCAAAGCCACTGCGATTCTGTGCTGAGGGCCATTACCAAGTAGGTATTGACGCATCGTAATCCTTGCCAGTGTACCCCATGTTAAATGGACTTGCCTTGGAAATTTGCTGCGACCTTGCTTGTGTGTTTGAGAAAGATGACCCTGCTCAAGGTGATCGAGGGTGGATCCAGGTTTGAGGAAGTATCCTGCAGGTTTGAGGAAGTATCCCGGTCCTTGGGCTTAGGGTGTTCCCGGTTTAAGGCGTTTCCCGGTTTAAGAATATGGGTTTTAGGGAAGTTGAGGTTGAAGATTATTGCTGCTGGGATTAGGGTGTTCCTGTTGCTTGTTCCCGTTGAGTTCTCGTGAGATTCAAATGGCATTTTGGAAAAAGCCTCGTGGAGTAGGTGAAGTGTGGGGCAGAACGAGACTGCCCCTGAACGTGTGTGGAGGCTGGTGTGAGATCCGGAATAAAGAATTGCTGTTTGAACCTACAGAGCTGTGTGGTGGCTCGTGATTCTGTGCCAAGCCGAGTCATTGGCACTTGGCTTCGGCATTTGGTGGCCCGTACGCGGAACATCTGAAATTTGGAGGTGAGTAAATTGCTCGCCCCTGAGGGAAGGCGAGAGAATGGGTGACCATTTCCAAAAACAATGTGTTCTTGTTTTGATTTATTTCGTTTTTGTTTCAAGTTGCCTGTCCCTAGAAATTTCTCAGGCAAACTGGGAAAAATGGTTCGCTCAAGGTTTGAAGTTTGTTAGCCCCGAGAAAGAGAAAATTGATACAGCGAATTTTTATTCAGTTTTTGTTTCATTCAGTTGCGGTTTTTTCTTATGTTATCTTATTGGGTTGCGTTATCTTTATAGAAGATTAGAAATTAGTAAAAAAGAAACCGAAAAGTTGTTAAGTAAATTGTTAGAGGTTCAGACCATGGAGAAAGACATTTTAGATCAAGGAAAAGAGAAGGTCTCTCGAGCTAGTCAGAGAGAGGAAGAAAATTTAAAGGAAAAGGGGTTATTAGGAAAAAGGCCACAACAAAAGGCTGTTACTAACTCCGTTTTATTACCAGAGGGTGTAATTCAACCATCAGCCCCGCCGATGGAGACAGCTGAATGGCCCTCAAACCCCATCGTAGTTGATAGATGGGATCCTGAGACAGGACCTCAAAGATTAGCATGCCCTGTATTTGAACAGGTAGGAGGGCAGCGAATTCACCGTGCTTTAGAATTTAAAACAGTGAAGCAGTTAAAGGAGGCTGTAACAACCTATGGTCCTCAAGCCCCTTTCACAGTAAGCATGGTGGAGTCCATTACTAACTTGGACATGACGCCAGCAGATTGGGCTAGCATGTGTAAATCTGTGCTAAATGGAGGACAATATTTGTTATGGAAGGTTGCCAATGAGGAATTTTGCAGGGAGACAGCTAGACGAAATGCAGCAGCCGGTTACCCTCAAAGAAATCTAGAGATGCTGCTAGGAAAAGGAGATTATGAGGGTCAGCGGCAACAAATGGAATATGATCCTGCTGTATATGCACAGATTGCTGCAGACGCAGTTAGGGCATGGAAGACTTTACAAGGACATGGAGATTTACAAGGTCAGCTATCTAAGGTATTACAGAGACCTAATGAACCTTACGCTGACTTTGTAGATAGGCTTATTCAAACGGCCGCCAAAATTTTTGGTGACACAGAACAAGCAATGCCATTAATAAAACAATTGGCTTATGACCAAGCAAATCGTTGCTGCAGAGAGGTTATTAGACCATGGAGGCATGAAGATTTAAACACATATATTAAATTATGTAGAGATGTTAATGAACAAGGGCAAGTCATGGCAGCTGCAGTAAAACAGGCTTTAGATGCCAGGCCAGAAACATGCTATAATTGTGAACAAACAGGACATTTTAAAAGGAGTTGCCCCATAAGAGGAGGTTTTAACAAAACTAGAAATCAAAGGAATAGAATACCGGGTATTTGCCCACGATGCCGTAGAGGGAGACATTGGGCTAATGAATGCCGTTCTCAAACCACCATAGAAGGTACTCCCTTATCAAAAAACGGAGAAGGATCAGGTATTTACCCAAGATATCGTGGAGAAAGGCATCAGGCTTCATTGCCAAAAAACGGACAGGGGGGCCCAATGCTCCGGGGCCCACAACCACAAATATACGGGGCAGTGGAGGAACCCAGCAACCCCATAAGGGTGGTGCCCAGGACACATTGTCCATTAAATCCCTCATCAGACAAACCCGAGGGAGCGCAGGGTTGGACATCTGCGCCTCTGCCAGAGCAGTATTAACTCCAGAGATGGGAGTTCAAATCATTCCTACAGGAATAAAAGGACCTCTTCCCCAAGGAACAGTAGGCTTATTATTGGGACGTAGTTCATCTACATTAAAAGGACTTATGATAAGTCCTGGGGTAATTGATCCCGATTATGTAGGTGAAATAAAAATTATAGCTAGTTCTCCAGGAGGTATATCAGTAATTTCACCTGGAGATAGAATAGCACAGTTGTTAATAATACCCAGCCTACATAATAAGTTCTCTAGTCTTAATGTAGAAAGAGGTTCCAGGGAATTAGGCTCCACAGGTGTAGATTGGGCTATGTTGTCTTTAAATTTAGATTCTCGCCCAATGCTAAAACTAAATATTCAGGGTCGTGAGTTTAATGGCCTGCTGGACACAGGTGCTGACCTTAGCATCATATCTCTTCAAGAATGGCCAAAACATTGGCCATTACAACAAGCCACTCAAACGCTTCGAGGCCTAGGAGTGGCGACTAATCCCCATAGAAGTGCTATGGTATTAGATTGGAAGGATCCTGAAGGATGTGAAGGAACTATACAGCCATATGTTTTGGATCACCTTCCTATTAATTTATGGGGACGAGATGTCCTAGATCAACTAGGTTTGATGTTAACAAATAACATCAATCCTAATGCGCCCACTACTAGGGCTAGACAAGGTATCAGGAAAGAAAAAAGATTAGGAAAACAAGAGCAAGGTATAGCAGCACCAATTCAAATAGATCAAGGAACAGACAGACATGGGTTGGATTTTCAGAAAGGGCCACTGAGACAATTAAAATTACTTGGAAATCAGAAAGACCAGTGTGGGTTCCTCAGTGGCCCCTGACTAAAGAAAAGATACAAGTAGCCCATGATCTGGTCAAACAACAATTAGCGGAAGGACATTTACAACCTTCTGTATCTCCCCATAATACTCCCATTTTTGTCATCAAAAAGAAATCGGGTAAATGGAGATTATTACAAGATTTAAGAGCAATTAATAATGAGATGGTTATTATGGGACCTGCTCAATCAGGGATTCCTCAATTGTCTGCTTTACCAAAAACGTGGCATGTTTTAGCTATAGACATTAAAGATTGCTTTTTTTCGATTCCAATTCATCCCGAGGATAGTCCACGTTTTGCATTTACTATCCCTGCATTAAATCATGAAGGTCCTGATGAGAGATATGAATGGAAAGTACTCCCTCAAGGAATGGCTAACAGTCCGACTATGTGTCAAATATATGTTAATAAAGCAATCCAGCCACTTAGAAATCAAAATCCTGAACTAAAAATATTTCACTATATGGATGATGTATTATTAGCACATAAAGATAAAAACACATTGCTGGAATGTTATGCCACACTTACAAACTTGTTAAAAAATTATAATCTAGAGATAGGAATAGATAAGGTACAATTAAATTTTCCAATTAATTATTTAGGAGTTCTATTATCCTCAACCATGGTCCGTCCACCTAAAATTCAAATACGAGTAGATCAACTCAAATCACTTAATGACTTTCAAAAGTTGTTGGGAGATATAAATTGGATAAGGCCTTATCTAGGCATACCAACAGGAGAGTTGGGACCTTTATTTGATATTCTAAAAGGTCCATCAGATCCAAATTCACCCCGAATGCTAACTCCTAAAGCTAGAAAGGCATTAAAAATTATTGAAACATATATGGAAAATATGCATTTAGATAGAATTGATATAAGTTTGCCTTTATTATTTATCGTACTACCAACAAAAAATATTCCTACAGGAGTATTTTGGCAGGAAGGTCCATTATTGTGGATACATTTATCTTACTCTCCTAACACTATTCTTACTAGGTATCCTGAGGCTGTAGGACAATTAATACTCAAAGGAATAAAAGCAGCAAAGGGAGTGTTTGGAATTTCTCCCAATAAAATTATTACTCCATATACTATGGAGCAAATTGATGAGTTAGCTAATGAGTTAAATACATGGGCAATAATCATGTGTAAATCAAATGTTTCATTTGATAATCATTTACCATCTAATCCTTTGTTGTCTTTTTGGTCTAAGCATCCTGTAGTTTTTCCTAAAATGACAAGAAAAACACCTATCGTGAATGCTCCAAATATATTCACTGATGGGTCTAATAATGGTACAGCTGCAGTAGTTACCCCTGATCAAACTTTTACATTTTTAGTTCCCAAACAATCAGCTCAAAAGGTAGAGCTTAATGCAGTTTTACAAGCTTTCCTGATGTTCAAAGATTCTGTATTTAATTTATTTTCTGATAGTCAGTATATAGTTAACGCTATTATATCCCTTGAAGATGCTGGTAGGATTTCCCCTTCCTCTACTGTTTTCTCTTTGTTTTCCACTATACAAAGTCTAATCTGGGATAGAAAAGATCCATTCTTTATAGGACATATCAGGGCACATACAGGATTGCCTGGAGCCCTTAGTTTGGGCAATGATTTAGCAGATAAAACTACACATGATATACATATTTTTTCTACTGTAGAAGAAGCTACAAATTTTCATAAAAGGTTTCATGTTAATGCTAATACTTTACAAAAGCGTTTTAAAATAACTAAGGAACAAGCCAGGCATATAATAAAACAATGTCAAAATTGTGTGACCTTTTTACCACAAGTTAATCTTGGAGTCAATCCTAGAGGACTGATACCTAACCATATTTGGCAGATGGACGTCACACACTTGCCAGAATTTGGAAAATTAAAATATTTACATGTTACAGTTGATACTTCTTCCGGATTTTTGATGGGCTCCCTTCATGCCGGAGAAAAAACTAAAGATGTTATAGCTCATTGCTTACAAAATTTTGCCACTGTGGGTGTTCCTAAACAGTTAAAAACTGATAATGGTCCTGGTTACACTTCTAACTCTTTTAAACAATTTTGCTCATCCTTTGGTATTACTCATATAACAGGAATCCCATACAACCCACAGGGACAAGGCATAGTTGAAAGAGCTCATCAAACTATTAAAACGTACTTATTAAAGCAAAAAGAGGGAATTGGAAAGGGGTATATATCCCCCAAAGATAAACTTAAAATAACCCTTTTTACTCTAAACTTTCTAAATTTGGATTCATCAGGACTTAGTGCTGCGGAAAGACATATGTATCCGAAAAATGTACATAAGCCTAAGGTACTTTGGAAAGATATTCTAACAGGACAATGGAAAGGTCCCGACCCAGTTATTGTCTGGAGTCGGGGTTCCGTTTGTGTGTTCCCACAGGGAGAACAGCAGCCGATTTGGATTCCAGAGAGGTTAACCAAAACAATTTCTACAGAAAAAGAAGATGATTTGACTGAAATCCATAACAGCTGATATCCAGAGCTCCAGCTTGGCTATTCTTACATCTGCGACAGTGATTAACCACGGTGCTTTTTTTCAATATCTATTTTATTATTGCATTTTTCCCACATCATAAAGTTCTATTTTATTTTTTGAGCTCATACAAACCTAGGTTAATGTTTTTCTGATCAGTTTTGTTTTTTGACTGTGTTTTATTTTTTGACTGTGGAGTTTTTAAACATTGCAATGGAGATTTCACTTAGGTATAGCTACAAGGCCTTTACTTATTATTGTCTTATGTGTTGTATGTTATGTGTGTACTGTTTTGTGTTGCATGTCAGTATGTGTGTATGTCCATATTTTTATTTGAGGAGCGCTCATGAAAAAATGGATCCGAATTTTTTTTTTTTTTTATTCACGTGATTTAAGTGGTTTAATCTAAATTAGGTAAACAGCTGTTAATGATTGTTTTCAAAGGTGGTTAACAGATCTGTTTGCTTGCTATTGTTTTTAAAAGTGATTAACAGATCTGTTTGTTTACTTTCACTTTTCCTTTTCATTATATTTAATAATTCTGTTCAGGATAATGTCTCTTTAACATCATTGCCAGAATTCCCATCTCCATCCCAGTGCCTGTGAAGACTAAGAAAACCAAACTACAGCTTCTATGATCACAGTAAACTGTATAAACTGATGCATCAATGAATATAACTCAACAAGTAATGCTCAATCAAGGACTTGATTTACTTTGGGAGGAAATGGACATATTGATAGACTCTTCCACTTTGAACTGCCTGCAGAACTTGCCTGGACTATATATCAGTTGCATGCATTGTGAACTATCGTCTGGTGCAGCGAATTGTGGTACTGCTGGCATATTTTTGCTGATGGTGTCACCAGTGATGCAATTTCCTTGCCAGCGCACCCCATGTTAATTGTGGTAACACTGGCATCTTTGCTGATGGTGTCACCAGTGACGCAATTTTTCCAAAGGAGCCGTCAATTGGCTTGGTGTCTTGGCATTTCTGTGTCTTCCTCCCTTCTACTAGTGATGGTCTAAAATTTGGGGGCCAACAGAGGTGAGGCAAGAACCTCACCCCCCCACTGGTGCTTAGGCCTATCCACAAGCATGGCTGAATGCTGGACCGGTAGTCAGTGACGGGTTGATCTGGTTGCAGTGGATTCAACCTAAGACAGGAAGTTGACGCCCAAAGGTCAGCTCTCCCATGACGGGTAAGAACCACATGTTGAATTGGACAACCTACCAGGCACGGTCCTAAGCCACATTGCTTGTTGTTTAATTAATCAGAAGGGGGGAGATGCTGAGGGCCATTACCAAGTAGGTATTGACGCATCGTAATCCTTGCCAGTGTACCCCATGTTAAATGGACTTGCCTTGGAAATTTGCTGCGACCTTGCTTGTGTGTTTGAGAAAGATGACCCTGCTCAAGGTGATCGAGGGTGGATCCAGGTTTGAGGAAGTATCCTGCAGGTTTGAGGAAGTATCCCGGTCCTTGGGGCTTAGGGTGTTCCCGGTTTAAGGCGTTTCCCGGTTTAAGAATATGGGTTTTAGGGAAGTTGAGGTTGAAGATTATTGCTGCTGGGATTAGGGTGTTCCTGTTGCTTGTTCCCGTTGAGTTCTCGTGAGATTCAAATGGCATTTTGGAAAAAGCCTCGTGGAGTAGGTGAAGTGTGGGGCAGAACGAGACTGCCCCTGAACGTGTGTGGAGGCTGGTGTGAGATCCGGAATAAAGAATTGCTGTTTGAACCTACAGAGCTGTGTGGTGGCTCGTGATTCTGTGCCAAGCCGAGTCATTGGCACTTGGCTTCGGCAATTCTGGTCTCCAGGGCTCTGCCCACTGCCCTGGAGCACACAGCCTCCGGTGCCCAGCCCTGCCCCACACGCCCTGCCCCACAAGACTCACCAGGACTGGACAAAAGCCTGGGTATGAGCAAGAAGGTGATCCCGGAGGCCAGACCCAGGACAGAGGTCCCAGTTAGAAGGTCATCCATGGAAGAACTAAAAACAGAGTAATAAACTGAATGAGCAAAGTCCTCATCGACCACTGCAGGGAGTCAACAGAACATTTCTTTTTTTTTTCCTTCTGTGGGACTGGGGATTGAATCCAGGTGCTCTGCCACCGAGCTGCATCTCCAGCCCTTTGCTTATTTATTTTTATTTTTGGAGCTGGGGATTGAACTCAGGCACACTCTATCATTAAGCTATGTCCCCAGCCTTTTTTATTTTATTTTGAGACAGAGTCTTGCTGAGTTGCCCAGGCTGGCCTTGAACTTGTTATCCTCCTGCCTCAGCCTCCCATGTTACTGGGATCACAGGCACCATTCTTCCTTTTTAAGGCTGAGTAATATTCCATTGTATGGATTAACCACTTTCCCCCCACCCCTGTACTGATGTAGAACCCAAGGCTTCTTGCATGCTAGGCAAGTGCTCTGCCCCTGAGCTGTACCTCAGTCCTGGGAAGATGGCATTGTGTTTATCCACTCATCTGTCAGTGGACATTTGGGTTGCTTCCACCTTTTAGCTATTGGGAAGAGTCCTGCTGAGGACAGAGGTGTACAAGTGTTCTTGGAGGCGGTGCTTAGTGCTGGAAGCCTCAGTTGTTCATATAACTGCCCCCTCTTCTCAGGCCCCTAAAATCCTAAGCAGGTTTTTTGTCTGGTTTGGTAGCGGTGCTTCAGATAGAACCCAGGGCCCCATGAAGGCTGGGCTACATCCCAGCCCCCAAGTCGTTTTTGAATCCAGAGACCCCCTTGAGCCCTTAGTAAGCAGAATGAATGCATGTCAAGCCCTGCCCAGCAACAGTGCAGGAATGCAGCGGACCTGCCTGTGCCTTTCTACACGTGCCATCCGCGCTGTAGAAATGAGGAAACTGAGGCAGAGAGGGGGACAACCTTTGCTCAAGCCGTACAAGAAGTATCCAGCCGGCAAGTTCTGAACCTCTGATGCCGAGCCTGTGTTCTGATCCACGTGGCTTAATGTCTTCAGTGATCCTGGAAAAAATGGAGGGGCAGGGGACACGTCACCGTGTGGACAGACTCAGGCCAGACGAGCTGAGCGGGTCTGAGGGCTGCAGGCTGCTCTGATTCCCGTCCGAGTCTTAGAGTTGACCAGCCATCCTCCTGTTTCCCCACCACCCTTCAGACGCGACGTCCCTGGACGCTTCCTCTCTCTGAATCCAGTTCCGTGAAGCCGGCCACGGCACAACCTCCCAATCACACAGAGGCAGGACGTCTGCTGATCCCTGAATGAATCAGACAAGGGAAAGGTTAGGAGCCAAGGGGAGCTAAAAGCCCCTACAAGTTTAACGAGATCCTGCCAAATGGGTGATTGGCTCCCACTGAGATTAGTTTTAATCAATTATTAAGCAATAGTTTAATATTTTAAGAGTTTGTGCAATCACAGAGAAATGAAAACATCTCATAATTTCCCCTTACCTGGTCAAAAAAAAAAAAAACAAAAAAAAAAAAACTAAAACAAGTACAGCTAGGTGGCGTGGATTTTTTAAATATCCCTTTGTTGATGTAATTTTATGCCTTCATTTTTGTTTCATTTTCCCCACATTTTTTAAAAAATATTTTTAGTTGCAGATGGACACAATATCTCTATTTTATATATGTATTTTATGTGGTGCTGAGGATGGAGCCAGGCCTCATACGTGCTAGGGGAGTGCTCTACCGCTGAGCCACGACCCCAGCCCTTTTCACGTTTGTGTTTTACCCTGGACTTGTTTTCCCCGCCAAGCCTGAGCCTGTGCGCCAGAGCAGGTGCCTAGTGGACCCAGGGGCAGACTGAGCTTGGGGACCAGCGCAGGAGCGTGGGCTTGTTGGAGGGGCCGCGGGAGACCTCCTAGCCTTCCACACGGTTCCCGGCAACCATCCTCCTCGAAGCCTCTGCGCATGTGGGCAAGGCCTGGCCCCTCCTCTGTGGCCTCCACTGTCCATCTTCCATGGGTCTGGGAGAGTCCCTCTCCTTCCCGGCTCCTAAACCCAGTCTTTCCAGAGTCAGGAATTCAGGAGCTGGGGTACCTCCGGCAGGAGAGGTGAGGATCAAACAGGTCACCACCTACCTGAGCATCATTGAAACCACAGTGGTGACAGCCCCCACTGCATTCCGTGACCGACTCCACCACCGCAGTCTAACACACACGCCTGTCCCATCGGAGCGTCCCCCCGAGGGTCCACCCAAGGGTCCACATGCCCACCAGCCCTCTGCCAGGCCAGCGCCAGGCCAGGGAGAGGAGACAAACCTGCAGCCCTGCATGCCGCCCAAGGTGCTGGCTTCTAAACCTGAATATCCTCAAGGTTTGCCGGGCACAGAGGGAGACGGTGGCCTCTCCTCCGAGCAGGTCCTCACAGAGGGGCCTCTGTGCTCAGTCCAAGGAAGCCACACGGTCCCACAGCAGGACAGCTGGGATGTAGGTGTTACCGCTTAGATGTGGTGTCCCCAAAAGCTCACCTGTGAGACAACGCAGGAAGGTTTGGAGGAGGAATGATTGCGTTATAGCCTTAACCCAGTCAGCTAATCAATCCTGATGGGATTAACTGGGTGGTGGCTGGAGGCAGCTGGGGTGTGGCTGGAGGAAGTGCTCCTCGGGGCGTCCCTCTGGGGCACATATTTTGTATCTGGTGAGTGGAGTCTGACTCTGCTTCCTGATCATCGTGTGAGCTGCTTCCCTCTGCCACACTCTTCCACCCTGATGTCCTGCCTCATCTAGAGCCCGAAGGAATGGAGCCTGCCTTCTGCAAACTGTGATCTCCAAAAGCAGAGCCCTGAAATAAACTTTCCTCCTCTACAGTTGTTCTGATGGGGTCCTTTTAGTCACAGCACTGAAAAGCTGACTCAACAGTGGGGTTGTGGCTCCAGACAGAGGCGCCCACCTGAGACGTGGGCCCTGGAGCCTCGTGTGGCCCTCGGTCCTGGCCCAGCACCCTGTACCCCCAGTACCCAGTTTCCAGCCTCTCTAGCTGCAGAAGGAAGTCACCTGCAAGGGGTCTGCTTGCTGGGAAGCCCCCAGCACTTCCTGCCTGCCCCTGCCCTCCAGGGGAGGCCCCTGGCGAAGGAGGTGGGGTCAGAGCATCAAGATACATCTGCAGACAATTCAAATCCGTTTGACATTTCTAGATCATGCCATGTCCTAATTAGTGCAGACCTTCAAGATTGTTCTGTGTTTGCAAAGTTTTCTGAAATGGGCCAGTGCTGTGGACTCCCACTGCCTCTGCCTCCCACCCAGCGTTCTCCCCGCCCACCGCAGCCCCCAGACACCTGCTCTGCTCACGGCGGAGGCCTGATACATAGCAGAAACCCAAGCGCCTGCTTTGGACTTGTCTGGACTCCAAGCCTCACTAACCAAGGGCATTTTATAATCCATCTGCCTGCATAAAATTCACAGGTGACGAAAACGCCCGAGAATTTCCAAGCCGCTCCCGGCTGCAGGTTCTGCGGTTCCAGGGTGGCTGCCGCCTGTATCAGTGGTGGCTGCGGCGTGGGCGGACTTGAGCCAAGCTGCGGCCACAGGAACACGCTTGGCAGAGCTGGGCTAAGCCTTTCCTGCTTCCACTGGGTTCAATAACAGGGTTTGCTTTAACTCTTCAGTCAGGGAAACTGTGTGTCCTAAAGACAGTATGTAAAATATTTATTAAGAAGAATATCTATTTTTAACCAGGGATGATTTCAGTTCTATTATTCATGCCGCCTCCCAGGGCAGGCTTCACGCTTGTCTGCTTGCAGGAGACGTGGAACAGAGCAGGGGCGAACCTGAAATCAGAGACCAAGGGCCTTCGGGGTGGCAGGGGGATTCCAGGCAGGAGGGGTGGGGAGCAGCACTGATGTCACTACCTCGTTTCAGCCAAACCTCCACAGCGGGTCACTCTGCCTATGGGAGTGAGTAAAAAGCTTTGGCCTCGTTTTAAAAACCAAGTGGTCGGCACCCCTGCCAACGCTTTCCAGCCTCCCTCTTCCGGAGAGATGGGTGCAGGCCGCGTGGGAATCATGCAAACACGGCCCCTTTCAACCTGCGAGCCCTGAGCCATCCCTGGACAGGACAGGGGTCTGTTTCCCTGGCAGGCCTCTGCTGACATGGTCTTGAAAAACAACGCTTGCCCCTGGTGTGAGTGACAAGGAGGGTCTCCAGGGTGTGACCCCTTGCCTGCATGGTGGGACTTACCCTGGATAACGTGTGTCGGGCAAGGTGCCCCAACTCCGCCAGTGGCTCACCTTGTCTCAGGTGTCCCTTCTTTTTCCTGAGATGGGACTAGTGGGGAGCTGTGCCTCAGATGGTCCTGGAGAAGCACGGGCACGCAAGGTGCCCAACCTGTCAGAACCCCAACAAGAGCATTCACTGCCCACTGAGCCAAGAGCAGGGCAGCAGGTGGCCAGCAAATGCACAAGGGTGATGACCACTGAGGGACAAGCTTGGGACACCTTCTGCTCCCCCTGCACAACTGGTCACCTGGAGGGCAGGCCCGGGGGGGCGCAGGCAGACCAAGTATGGGTCCTGGGCCCTTTGGAAGAGCTCTGGGACCCAGGGCCAGTTCCTTAGCTATTCTCAGGCTCGGTGCTCTTGACTGCAAATGGAGACCCCAACAGCCCCTGCTTCCCAGAGGTTTTAGAGTTCATGGAAGAGCCAGGCATGTCTGTAGTGGGCCCACGCTGTAAACTCCCACTGGCTCTGCCTCCCACCCAGCTCTCTCCCCTGCCCACTGCAGCCCCCAGACACCTGCCCTCCCTCTGCTCACAGTGGAGGTCTGATACATAGCAGAAACACAAGCGCCTGCTTTGTGCCCCACATCTGTGACCCCAGCAGCTTAGGAAGCGGAGGCAAGAGGATCGCTGGTTCCAGGCCAGCCTCAGCAATTTAGGAAGGCCCTAAGCTATTCAGCCAGACCCTGTCTCTAAATAAAATGTAAAAAGAGCTGGGGATGTGGCCCAGTGGTTAAGTGCCCCTGTATTCAATCCGAGAGAGAGAGAGAGAGAGAGAGAGAGAGAGAGAGAGAGAGAGAGATCATAGATACTGTGCCTGCGTGTCCTGTTCCTCTGTCCTGCACACTGGGAGGTGGCAGTGGTCAGGAAATGGACAGGCAGACAGATATTTTCATCGGGTGCCACTCCTTATGTGACACACGTTATCCAGGGTAAGTCCCCGGTCTCTACAGTTTCCAGTGTTGGTGCCACCATGCAGGCCATCCTGGAAACCCTCCTTCTCACCCACACCAGGGGCAAGCATCAGGGAGGAGGCTCCCTTCGGGTCAATGCTCATGGAGGCAATGGGACACCTTGTCTCAGGTGTCCCTTCTTTTTCCTGAGACGGGACAAGTGGGGAGCTGTGCCTCAGATGGTCGTGGAGAAGCACAGGCACGCAAGGTGCCCCAACTCCTCCACGCCTGCCTGTCCTGGCCAGTGGAATGGGACAGCTGATGGGGGTGGGAGGAAAGGGGGTGCAGGCTCTGGGGGGCAAGACCTTGGGGCGGACATGGGGAGGGGAGGGGGTTGGGACATGGAGTCCAGCGCCAGAGGCCTGTGTAAAACCCCATTAGATGTGCTGCTGGAAGGGAGCCGAGCATCCTCACGGCCTCGGGGAAGGTGGCCCGGACAGACTGGCTCTGGCCTGTGTCCCAGGCTCTTGCGACTCAGATCCTCTGATAGCCTCCCGGGTCCTTGACTCCATGGAGAAGCAGGAGGAAGGAGGGTCAGAGAGCCCCCTTTGTCTCAGCACTACCTAGGGAGGGAGAGGCACTTGACCTGTTCTGGGCACTGCAGGGCTGCCCCCCAAGTCCTGCTCCTCCCTGCTCTGTGCCTGGACAGCACACAACTGCTTGAGCAAACCCATGCACAGGGGAAACAAGCCCCAGCCCGGCCTGAGTCTGGGACATGAGGGACGAGGTCAGGATGGCTCCCTGCACCTCCCTCGCTGCTCCTCACTGTTGCCTGCACTGCCTTCTGTCCCGAAGCCCCCAAATTCCACCTGTGTCCTGGAGTGCCTTGGAGCCACAGGGTCACAACTGAGGGACCTTGGTGAATGTCTGTGCGGTTTCAACTGTTTTACATGGGCGTGTGTTCTGTTTTGTTTTATATTACTGGGGACTGAACCCAGGGGCGCTTCACCATCTAGCTGCACCCCACCCCTTTTTTAAATTCTATTTTTTTGAGCCAGGGTCTCATTAAGATGCTGGCACTAAACTCTCAATCCACTTGCCTCAGACTCATGAGTCACTGGTAATTACTGGTATACACCACCAGGCCCAACTTGCATTGTCTGTTTTTTTTAAAAAAATTTGTTATTAAATAGTAATGAAAGTGTACCTGTAGGCCTTTTTTCTTTCTTTTTTTTTTAGAGAGAGAATTTTTAATATTTATTTTTTTTAGTTCTCGGCGGACACAACATCTTTGTTGGTATGTGGTGCTGAGGATCGAACCTGGTCCGCACGCATGCCAGGCGAGCGCGCTACCGCTTGAGCCACACCCCCAGCCCTTGTAGGCCTTTTTTCTAATGTATTTTTTACCTTTATTTTATATAGTTGTCAATGGACCTTTATTTGATTTATTTATTCTTTTTAATATTTTTTTTATTTTTTAGTGGTAGTTGGACAAATACCTTTATTATATTTTTATGTGGTGTTGAGGATCGAACCCAGGGCCTCACACGTGCTAGACGAGCGCTCTACCCCTGAGCCACAACTCCAGCCCCTATTTGATTTATTTATATGCAATGCCAAGAATCGAACCCAGGGCCTCACACATGCAGGCAAGGGCTCCACCACTGAGCCCCAGCCCCAGCCCCACCCCCACCTGAAGGCCTTTTAAAGAAGGGAAGACAGAGGCCCAGGACTGGGTGAACAGTGTAGAAGAAGTGGCCTGGGCACTCAGGGTCTAATGAACCTCAGCTTGATGCCAGGTCCCAGGCACACCCCACTGCAGCTGCCCGGCTGCCCGGCGGCCCACCTCCGCATCCCTGCCTCTGCGGAGCTCTAGGTCTCCCTCCTGTCAGGAAATTAAATGCTCCGGAGCTTTGCAGGCAGGTCAAGGGTTCCCTCCCATCTCTGTCCTAAGGCGGCCAGGGGTCCCTCTGTGTTGGGGTGCAGGAAGGAGGGCCTCCGGGGCACAGGGCTGCACCTCTGTGCAGAACAATCCAGA
Organism: Urocitellus parryii; assembly: GCF_045843805.1. Lineage (NCBI taxonomy): Eukaryota > Metazoa > Chordata > Mammalia > Rodentia > Sciuridae > Urocitellus > Urocitellus parryii. The sequence continues at coordinate 6,233,130 of NW_027553327.1, read as the reverse complement.
CAGGATGAAGCTGAGGGCTGCGTGCCCAAGACCCTGTGTCAGGGATTGTAGGCTGAATCTAGCTCCTCAGATCAGGGACAGCGCCGTCTCTGCTTGGCACATGGCATACTGAGGCTCAGAGGTCAGGGCAGCTGTCCAAGGCCCAGGCAGCGGGCAGACCCAAGACTGGAGCTAAGGTCGGTGCTCTCCCTCAGCTGCGGAACCTAACTTGGACATTCCATCCTGGGGCTGATGTGCAGCAGTGGGGGAGGAGGGAGGGTATGAAGCAAGTTCTTGTCCACGTCACGTCTCCCTTGCCTCCCACTGTTTCTGTGTCCCTCCCAGGGCTGGCCCGCCCACTCCTTCCCTGGCACCAGGCTGGGCACATTCCCAGAGGGAAGAGGCGCCTGACCACAGTGGGGAGCTTGAGTCTCAAGGGCTGCCTCGCAGAATGCCAGGTCCCGGATGGAAGCGCCACGTGGGCCTCCCGATGGCCAAGTTATTGCCTTTATTTATGTCCCTCTGAGGAGCCGCTTGAGGCTTCCCAGCAGCAAAACACTTTAAAGCAATCAAGAGAAGCCAAGATCCTGACCGCGGGCCGCCTGGAGGCCGAAGCCTCCAGAGCCCGCAGGGGGCCTGTGGAGAGGGTCTGCAAGGGCGGCAGGTGGGAGTAGAGGAGGGGTCTCCGGCAGAGGGCTGAGCAGGTGGCATGGAGGAAATGGAGCCCAGGGCCATGGCTGCAGGGTTGCCGCACCTTGTTGGGGGCATGACCGGGGTGAGCTGAGTGGCTCCTGTGTGTGACACTGTGCCAGGCATTGTGCAGAATCCTCTCGGGCTTCCCAGATCCTTTGTGCACTGTCACGGCCACATCAAAGACATGCTCACTGGAATCTAGACAGGCCAATGTGCAGGGACCCGAAGCTGGGAATTGAGGTGTTAGGAGCCACATCCAGGCTTGGGGCAGAGGCAGGGGAAGACTGTGCCCTCGACCATTAGGCTACCTGGCCTTCGGGTGTGGAAGTTCCTTTAGCACTCCCCAACACACAGCCGCATCACTCCTTCTGCAGCGGCCTTCAGTCTCAGCCCCTGCGCCCCTGCCCACGCCTCCTGGCTGCGGCCCACAACCTGCGGATCACATTTCAACAGCTTCCTCCTCTGGCTAGGCTGTCGTGCAAAGAGCAAAATCTCCTTGGGGTGGACTTGGCAGAAGAAGAGCCTGGGAAGGGCACTGGTGGCCTTCAGATGAAGCAGAAGCTGATCTACGGTGCTTGGGCAGGACCCCAGTGGGCAGGCGTGGCACTGTCACAAAAAGCCCAGAGACAGCTGCTTTAACTGCAGCCTTGCTTTCTGGCTCCTTCCCACAACATGGTCACATGCCCCTTGGATCAGCAGGAGGCTGCTCAGGAGTAGACCTGGAAGGTGTTAAATGTTCCAGCCGGAAGTGACCAATTCTGTGGCTCCAGGGAGGGGTAGGGACTGGAGACGGGGCTGCTCATCGAGGCCCTGGATTCTCCAGGTCTTGCTCTTGTCGTGGAGCCCAGGGAACCCTACAGGACAGGCTCAGAGCCGCAGGCTGTGGACACACCAGGTGCAGAGGAGGGCGAGGGAGCTGGGAGCCTCTGTGCCTCGGAGGTTCCTCAGTGGGTTCTTTGTAACCCGGCGGTGGCAGCTGGCACAGCTCTTCCCTGCGTCCTGTGGCCCATCCAGCAACCTGTGGAACCTGAGGAGGGGGCTGTGGGACCCCTCGACTTTCAGCCCAGTGACAACCTTGGATTTGCAACTGGGTCTAAAGTGAGGGTTCCTCTTGTCACAGAACAGAGCCCTCGATGGGAGGTCTGCAATGACTCCAGGGAGTTGGCGTCAGAATTAAGGGGACTGTGGGACACCCGGCTGGGGTCCCAAGAGGTGGAGAACTGGCTGGTGTAGGGGGGAAAGTCCACGTATTTGGTGACAGAAGTATGAATCAGAACAGTGCAGAATGGCGATGACACTCCCCTGGTGTCTCTGTCAAGGCTCACCTATTCCAGAGAACTTTCTGGAAGACCTAGAATGAATGGGCACAGAGAAGCTGGGGCAGGGGAAGGCCTGGGTCCAGCAACCAGCAGGCTTGGGTCAGAGGTGGCTGCTCCTCACTGGTGAGGCAGGGCTCCCAGGCAGGCCTCGGAGCCCTCCCGGACAGCCACGAGGTCTGCATCTGTGGAAAGTGGGGAGACTGTGGACCAGCAATTGCGCTCTGGAGGTTCACCTAAAAGAAGTGAAGCAGGGTCTCCCGTGTTCACAGAAGCCTAATCACAGTAGCCCAAAGTGGACGCACAGACAAGTTCTATAGGACTCCACTCACGAGGTCCCTGCAATAGTCCTAGTCTTGCAGACAGCATGGCGGCACACACCTCTAATCCCAGCAGTGCAGGAGCCTGAGGCAGGAGGATCAAAGCCAGCCTCAGCAACTTAGCAAGAGGCTGTCTCAAAATAAAAGAACAGAAAAGGGGAGGCGGGGGATGTGTCAGCGGTAAAGCACCCCTGGGTTCAAACCCTGGCACGGGAGGAGGAGGAGGAGGAGGAGGAGGAGGAGGAGGAGGAGGAGGAGGTCCAGCAGTTCATGATGAACAGGGACAGAGTTTCAGTTTGGGAAGGTGAAAGGTCTTGGGGATGGGTGGTGGGGATGGTGCACCTCCCTCTGTGCCTCTGGACCATCACTGAGACGTGAACAAGGGGGGAATTTTTATGCTTTATGAAATTTTAACTGAAATTCAGAGGGGGCTGGTCACGCCAGGGTCCAGCCTGTAGTGCTGCTCAGAGAGCCCTCTCTCCCTCCTTCCTCCTGGCTTGGCACTGACAGCCCCCAGCCCTGGGACCACTGCCACTTGCCCCTGGTCACTCCCCTCTATCATTGCTAACCTCGGAGCCCCTGGGAACGGCAGTCATCATCGACCTGTACAAAGTGCTTCCTGGGGCCAGCACCGCCCTAAGAGCTTTGTGGAGCTGTGCACTTCACCCTCACCCTGGCCCAGAGAGGTGAAGTCACCAGTCCAGAGTCTCAGAGCAGCTGGTAGAGGACAGAGGCTGGGGTGGCTGCTCTTGCTGTAGAAAGGCACTGAATTTATCAAGACCTTTAAGAGAAAAAAGGAAATTATGAAAACTAAGTATTTAAGTATCCACTGGTCTACCAGGTGATGTCCCAAGTTTAATTAGGGTGACTCTCATGAAATTACCATTTCTAACTGTTAATATAGCAGTTACAAACTGGAAACGTCTCAATCTAATAATTGACAACTGAATCAGATTACATTTCCCATTATAAAGAAAGATAAACTAAAACACTGATTTTAATGAACAAGCTTTCCTTAAAATATGTTATCTCACATTTAGACCACAACATCTATGTTAATATCAACATCATAAAATCATTATACATTTGGGAGCAAAAATAATTAAGCAATTAGAAATATTAAAATGAAGAATCTTGGAAAAAAGGAGATAAATTATGTTTCCAGAAAGTCTATTATTTATCAAGCATTGTACTCTATACTGTGTCGAGTTTACCCTCAAGACTGGCAGGTAATTATTTTACCATTCATACAAATAAGTAAACTAAGTTTCAGAGTGTTTAAATGACTTGCCAAACATGTTGAAGTACAGTTACCCTGTTAGGGTTAGGAAATATAAGTAACTCAAAAGAGAGTGAAACACATTTGGCCAACAGATGATCAGATGTGATTAATGAGCTCAACTGTTGATGGTCCACTGCCTTCAAGATAAGGCTTACTTCAAGTCCATCATCTAAAAACTCTAATAATCTCCCCAACTTTGACACATGCTATTGTACTTTCCAGACTCAAGAAACTTTCCAGCCTAATGACAATATAACATAAAAGAGAACAACAAATTTGGAGTTCTTTATGGTTCCCATATTAATATCATCCTTGCTCTTTCAGTTATCCAAATCTTTTAGGATATACCTCAATCCGACTCCCTCCATGAAGACTTTTTGTAACAACTCTATAGTCACAGCTACACTAAGAGTCATATACCATTCATCTAACACATCTTGGAAATCAGTTTGTTATTTCTTTTTGAAGCAGCCTTGCTTTTCCAAATGGCTATGACTGTGATTACTGTGTACCAACACCTGGCAAATCATCCTTCATTCTGGCAACTCAAACGTTCATGGAGATCACATAGAGACATTTAATCTTTGCTCTGAAAACTTTTTAAATTAGAAAAGCTATTTTATCACTATGTTGGTTTTATTCATCAATGGTTATCTCAAGTCAGAGCACAAAAAGTTTTTTTTTTCTTATTCAGTAGTAGGGACTGAACCCAGAACCACATGTATGTGAGGCAAGCACTCTGCCATTGAGCTACATCCACCATCCATTTTATTTTATTTCATTTTGAGAGTGGGTCCCATTCAGTTGCCCAGGCTGGTCCTGAAATTACAATCCTCTTACCTTGGCCTCCCATAGTAGCTGGGATTACAGATGTGCACCACTATTTCCAGGTCTTAAATGTTTTTAAATATGCCTACTTAAAACTACCATGCATCAGATCTATGTGCATGGGCTTTAATATATTTTAAGTTGTAGAAACAAAAAATTTTATATGAAGCTCTAAAAAGATTAACACTTAAAATTCATGACATAAAGTATAAAAGTTAATAACAAACATCATTGTAATAAAAAAAAAGCATGCCAGGCATGGTGGCATATGCCTGTAATTCCAGTGTCTTGGGATGCTGAGAAAGGAGGATCATGAGTTCAAAGCCAGCATCAGCAAGGGAAAGGTTCTAAGCAATTCCGTGAAACTATGTCTATAAATAAAATACAAAACAGGGCTGGGGATATAGCTCAGTGGTAGAGTGCCCGCCTAGCACATGTGGAGCACTGGGTTTGATTCTCAGAACCACATGAAAATAAAATAAATGTACTGTGTCCAAATAAACAAAAAATTAAAAAATAAAAACATTAATTGAAATCAAATTTTCCCATTATTCTCACAAGTAGTATTACTGTCTTTAATCTTTTAAATATCCTCCAAACAGAAAAGAGACTCATTGTCCAAAATATGCCAACACAGAAAACCCTTTGAAAGCTTTTCCCATTATCTTAAAATGCAAAGGTTTTACCATGTAAATTAAAGTAATCCATGATCTTATCCCTGCTTACCTTACAGTATCACTGCTGACTAAAAACATATCCAAATCGTTAAACCTTCTATTTGGTATGATAGGTAGGTGTTCAGGGAATAAGTTGCAGGGAGGAATATAAAATGTATGAGATAAAAACATAAAATGTAATGTGGGTGACAGCTAAGAAAATGTTGCAGTAATTCAGTGACAAGCTAATTGGAAAAGGTTAAGTGTAGTAACTGGAGTTAATAATAATGGTTCACTGTTAAAAATATCATTTCACATGGAACAGATTTAGCATATTGGAATTAGTAAAATAATGCTTTACAAGTTTTTGACATGGGAAGCTGGTGTTACAAGGACATGTATGAGACATCATTATAACAAAACTAGCAAGAGTAGCTTACCATATTTAGTAGCACTTCTATAATTACTTCTTTTGTCATTACAGTTACTATTGTTAACCTACTAGATATCAGGTTCTATACTACCTAGTACACACTGTATACCAGGTTGCATGCCATTCACTTCTATATATGGTCTATAAGCCACACAAATCTCTATAAAGAAGTTATGGAAGTTTAAACTCACTTTACAGAAAGAAATTATTTTACTGAAATTTTGCCCTATCTAGAAAGAATTGTGACCAGGAATCAAACCCACATTTTAAATTTCATAAAACTACAGAAAATATAAAACTAGAATTCAGCAGTGTTGAAAGCTAAAGAGACAGGATAAACAAAGGAATAAAGGTAGAGAAAGATGAACAGAAGATAAGGGAAAGGAGGAAAAACCAGAGATAGACATATTAGATTGAGTTTTCAAATAAGAATGGGTGATTAAGAAAATCATTAAAATATAATTGAAATATATTGCTTTCATTCTGTTACCATTAAACTATAGAGGGTCCACAAGATAAAGGGCTTACAAGTATAATAAAAGGTGTTAAAACTCTATTGAAATATTAAAGTATCTAATTTATACATATGTATTTCCATACTTGAATTTCTTTTCTCCAAATATTTTAGCACCCTCTTCAATATGTGTTCCTGTGTCTGCAGCATTGTTTTCTCTAATAATCTTATAATTTTTCATCCATGCCTAAATCAATTCTTTTTTTGATATCTTGCTATACAGACTTACCTAAATTTGGGGCAAGTCAAGTAATTGTTAATCTGACTGAATAAAATTAAAAAGGAAAAAAAAAATTGAAAACAGAGAAGGTGGTATCTTCAGAATTGTATTCTACTGTGAATTAATTCCTTCTCTGAATTCTCTGACATTTCAGTATTAACCACTTCCACTTATATGACCAAAGTATCAGAAATCACATTTCCAATTCTGGAGTTCCAATGAGTGGCAACCTTAGAGTAACAATATTAGGAGTATTTTACATACCTTAAAAGGTTTTATGCTTGACATACAATATATCGATAATTCTAAAAATAAATTTATAAAACTGTATACTCCCATTTTATACATAAGGAAACTGAAGGTTACATAAATAACCTACTTCCTCATAGTAAAAAAAAAAAACTGGTAAAGATAGAAGTTGGATTAAAATACTATTGTCTCTGACTTGAACTATATGCTCTAGGAAGAATTTACTGCAAAGTTTGCCTCTTGGCTATCCAAATATTAAAGACTAAATCCCTTATTTCGGGGCTGGGGATGTGGCTCAAGCGGTAGCGTGCTTGCCTGGCATGCGTGCAGCCCGGGTTCGATCCTCAGCACCACATACAAACAAAGATGTTGTGTCCACCGAGAACTAAAAAATAAATATTAAAAAATTCTCTCTCTCTCTCTCTCTCTCTCTCTCTCTCTCTCTCTCTCTCTCCCCTCTCTCACTCTCTCTTTAAAAAAAATAAATCCCTTATTTCAAGGAAGTACTGGGAGGATGAGTTTTAATGATGTCTTCTTGTAGTAAGAATACAAACTTATACAGCTTAAAGGTATGCTTTCTCATAGAAGTGACATCTAGGCCACATCATTTAAAATTTTCTAGTAGCCACATTAAAATAATTAAAATGGATAAAATTAATTTTAAAATATTTTACCCAATGTAACAATAATATTATTTGAACATGCAATCAATATGAAATTTGAGATTTCACCTGCATCTAAATTCAGAATAGCCACAAATGCCTAGTGGATATTGTAAGGGACAGTGCAGAAAAGAAACAGTTACCTATACATGAAAAACTTTTGTTTTGGTACTTTGGGTTGAACCCAGGAATACTTATCCATTGACCCATATCACCAGCAATTGTAAATTTTAATTTTGAGACAGGGCCTCACTAAATTCCTGAGGATGGTCTTAAAGTTGTGAACCTCCTGCCTCAGCCTTCATTCTCTACCACCTTTCCCAGTACTCACTTAGTCATTGTATATAGCAGCACATAATAATCACTAATTTTTGGAGCAAATTTTCTTTTTTATTTCTTTTCTTTAGAGAGAGAGAGAGAGAGAGAGAGAGAGAGAGAGAGAGAGAGAGAGAGAAGAGAGAATTTTAATATTTATTTTTCAGTTTTTGGCAGACACAACATCGTTGTTTGTATGTGGTGCTGAGGATCCAACCCGGGCCGCAGGCATGCCAGGTGATTGCGCTACCGCTTTATCCACATCCCCAGCCCTGGAGCAAATTTTCAAATATAATTTTCTAGCCTACTTTAAATCAAAAGGTTTAGATAAAGAAAACTAAAGTCGTATACAATAGTGAATAAAAGTCACTGGAGAAATGAAATGAAATTAGTATTTAACTGTTAAATAATCTACAAGTACAGAAAACACAAGGTTTTCATTTTAATAAAATTATTAACAAGCAATTATCTATAATACACCAATATCACTATTAACATATTGCACAACCCTAATTTAACTCTTTTTGGAAGAATGTTCTGAAAGTTACAAAATGAACACATTTTCTTTAGAACAGGGTCATCTATTCCACAAAACCATGTTTGTTTTTATGTTGTTTATGTGCTTGAAGTACCATGGGAAAATACCATATGTAATTTATAAGAAATAGTTAGGAAATATATCAAAGATGCCAATTATAGCCTATGTTGAAGAGATCACTAACAAGTCAATGTGAAATATTAGTAAGTAGGTTCACTATTCTTCTCCATTCTGTACTATGTACTTCATTATAAATAATGGCAAGTAAGAATATATGCAATGTGTAAGGACAGGCAGAAGAAAAAAATGAGGGCAGAATAAATTTCTAGGAAAATAAGAATAAAAAACTTGATTTAAAAAATAGCATCATATCTCTGATTGTATATAAGGTATGCTGACACCAAATTCATGTCTTCATACATGTATTTTGTATAATGATTAGGGAAGAGTTATGAAAAATGGTGTTGTGAATGGATAATTGTAATAGTAATGCATTCAACTATTGTCATGTATGTAAGAAATAAAAACAAAATTAAAAATAAAAATAGCATCACTTGTTTCCTGATGGCAAAAAACGATAGTATTTAAAGACACTTTTACTATCAAATGGCCTGCACTTGTCATAAATCTCTACTCACCTATGGGATTTACACTCAGTATCTTCTCATTTTCTAAATTCATTTTTATACTGTTTTTTCATTTCACTTGCACTGATTAAACAAATTACCAAATAGAAGACTTCCTTTAGTACCTATTTTTTAAAACATAAAATTTTAACATTTTCTAAACTGATAAAATAATGTAAATCCAACATATTTAAGAACATGGTAAAGATTACATAATTCTATTTTGGGGGCTCACTGATGATTGAATTCAGGGGCACTCAACCACTGAACCACATCCTCATCCATGTTTTGTATTTTTTTTTTTTTTTTTTTTAGAGACAGGGCCTCACTGAGTTGCTTAATGCCTTTCTTTGCCTGAGGCTGGTTTTGAGCTTGTGATCCTCCTGCCTCAGCTTCCTGAGCCACTGGGATTACAGGCATACACCACTATGACAAGTTCAGTTCTATTTTTATGAGTTCAATTTATATTCCAAGAAACCACGAATAAATTAATTAACATTTGATTCAAATTTTCTCGACAAGTTTAACTATATGAAATACCACAAGATTTCAGTGTGTGGCAGTGCACCCTTTAAACTTGGAATTAAAACATACATTTTCTGTATGTATATATTTCAAGTTAAAGACATACACATATCCCAAATCTTTTAAGAATACCAAGCCCCAAAATCTGATGTTTTCATACACACACATACATAAATATGGGGAAGCTCTCTACCAATTACTTACAAGAACTACTCATTATTTTAAAGAAAGACTTTACAATTTTGTTTCTTGGGAATATATTTTAAAATATATTGCCAGATGTCAAATCTGAAGTAAGATTTCAAAATTTCTGGATATATTTTTTTAAAAAATAGTTTAAAGTACATAAGTGTTGTATACTGTTTAAGTCATAAATTCTGGATATAAGTTCTTCCAGTAATTTTCAGTGATTACAGTTGCAGTGTGCTTATCTTTCAAAATAAAATGCAACAATTAGTGAAAAACTAACTTCAGAATTTTTTTTCATATACAATGACTTACTGTTAGATGTCATTCTAGGATAAAATGATATATGATGCTTCTAGGAACACAAAGATGAGCTGACTTTTTAATTCCTCAATACTCCTTAAGTCCATAGCTCTTTTCTCAAAATAAGAGTCTATGAAATTGTGAAACCAACACAAATACTGAGTATGCTAAAGTTATAAACATATGGTAAACCTTAGTGTAAGATGTTATCATATTATAGATTCAGAAATTAAGAAAACAGAAATATCATTATCTAAGTCTATTCGGAATAAACTGGCATATGTGATTCTATATAATCACTTTTCATTATAATTCCAAGCAACTCTGGATTTAGGGGAAAACTGAATCTTAAAATATGAATAAGAGGGCTGTGGTCATAGCTCAGAGAGCTTACCTAGCACAGGTGAGGCACTAGGTTCCATAATCAGCAACACAGAAAAATAAATAAAGGTATTGTGTCTGGCAACAACTAAAAATAATTTTTAAATGCATGTACACTGATTCAAACACATATGAACAAAAATAATCTGTAAACCAAAACATTTAGCCCTTTCCATGTCTAAGAATGCCACACACTGTTTAATTTCAGTATATTATAGGAAAGGGATAATGTGTTATATTTGTTATATGGTATATGTTGAGTTTTTTTAAACTAAAGTTATATTTTAAAGTGTTTCACTCTTGATGCAAATATAATCTATGAGATTTTTTCCTACAGAACCTTAGAAATAGAAATATAAAGCTCATAAAGAGAAATATAGAAATATAAAGCTCATAAAGCCTTTATATTTCAAAATCATTTTACATTCTTCATTTCATGCACCTCACAGGACAATTTTGAGGTAGTTTATTCTGCATTTCACACAATTAAATAGATTGAGAGAAGGTAGGTAATCAGTCCAAGGAGAGACAGCTGCTCAATGGAATAACCAAGGTTAAAATTCAGACCTAATAAATGAAGTAAAAGATTTTATAATATTCTTCATGAAAATTCTCTTTAGAGTTAATAGAGGGAAGCTTATTAAAGCATAGACTTCTATTGTTAAATCAAAATTTTAAGTACTGCTTATTGAACAACAAAATTATTTTAAAATATTATACAGAAGACATTGAGTTAGATAAATAAAATTATCAGGTTTTGCTTATTATCTATAACTTACTAAATTTGTTCTTATTAAGTAATTCTTTAGACAATGATAACCTTATGAAGAAATCAAGAATTCAGCCACACATTTGGTAGCAGCAAAGTAGTTGAAAGGATCAAGATTAAAACATTTTTAAATAAAAAAAGAAAAAAGAAAGGATAAAAAATCCCACATTCCCACTCTTCAAAGTAGATTTTTTTTATTTAACAATCTTAAAATATTCTCAACTTCAAATTAAGAAAATGTATAGGGAAAACCCCTAAACCCTAGTTCTTTCATACTAATCTATAAAAGTTAATTTTCAATGAGGAAACAAGAGGTGGAAAAACATTAAGTTGGAAAATATTAAGGCTGAAATTGAATATTTTTTTTTGTCTCCAATGTTCTTCCTGATATTTATCCGATAAATTACTCTGCCATTTTTGGAAGTCATTTTTTAAATAGAAAATTACATGTTTTTTAAAATATAAAATGACATTTTTGCATTCCCTGGCTCCAATCGTCCTTATCAGCAACATAAAATCACCCGGAAACACTCTAGGAGTGTAACGCAAAAGTTTAGAAATTATCCAAGTAGCACTATAGAAATTATCCAATAGCACTTATTTTTGAATTCCTATTTTCCCTTGACCTTTACTACTACATGAAAACAAAGTATATCTTCACACCTACTGAGATACTTAGGAATTAAATTAACCATAATGAAACGTCATTAAAGGCATACATAACAATAGTTAAATTTAGAACATATCTGCTGTGGGCCCTTTTTTAAAATGTATAAGGCGGCTTCCCAAAGAGTATCCCTTTAATAAAAACACTAAAATTTCTGGAAAACAACAGTAACAATTTAAAGTTAAAAACAGGTGGCAACGTTTCATCCTGACCGTCCTGACGCACTGCATTGTTAATCACCTGTGGATCCTATGGATGCTGCTTATGCAGCCGGTTGGCACAAGGGCAAGAGGGAGATGGGAGACACAGACGACTGCAGAGCGGCTCTAAGCGCTTAAAAAATATCCTGCATCCTACAGCAAACTGATATATGCAGCAAAACAAGGACCCCTTCCGTCCTGTTTCTTTGAGATTATATTTAATTTACCCAGACCCTTTTCCAGTGGAGGGACACAGGACAATCAGAGCGGGGCTGGGCGGTGGGCACGTGTCTGACTCCCCATGAACGTGCTGCAATGCAGCCGCATGTTCTGGACTCCCAAGGCCCCCAGCCCCGAGACTCCTGGGAGGTGCCTGGGCTTCTCTGGGGGAAGGAAAAAGGTGGGGACCGTGTAGACCATCCTCCCAGAATTTCAGCCTCACGGAAACACACTTTGATCCTTCTCCAAAATTAAAACTCTTCTGCAAATATAACTCTTGATTCAAATATAATCTGCATCCCTGACAAAGCGCCCACGCCCACAAGCGCCCCGTCGGTGGGGAGAGGTCTTGGGAGAGGGGAAGCGCCAACCCCCTGCAGCACAGGGCCATGGGACAGGCCAGCCCGCTGGCGGGTTTGGATCAGGTGGCGCGCCCTGCCTGCCAGGACCCTGCGCCAGGACCCCGCCACATCCTCCATGCCCCTTTCCCCTCCCCACAGCGTGGTGTCCTCCGAGGAGGCTCCAGGACGGGGTCAGAGGACATGGTCTTCCCGAGCCTGCAAGCGGTGCCCAACATTACTGACCCCTAAGTCCCACCGCCACTAGCCCACGCGGGTGGGTTTGGAGGGGCCGAGAATCCCTGTCCACCGGCCAGGCCAGGACCCCGCCTCCTCCCCAGGTGCTGTGGCCTCTGAGGAGGGTCCGGAGCTCCGGGAGAGGGCAAGGTCTTCCTGGCCCTACAAGCCGTGCCCACTGTACTGACCCCTCAGTGTTGCCACCACTCCCCAGGTACCTGGTCGTCCGGCCTAGACCTGGCTCCTCAGCCTCGGCTGCCACCTCGGGCCACCAGGGCCCCTCTCACAGTTTTTGTATTCTTCTACCCAGTAAAGGCTGTGCACACAGTGGAGTTTATTGGCCAAGACACAGAGGTCCTCTGGTCAATCATAGCTGTGGAGCTAGAGTGCTGAAGGGAATTGGGGGGAGGGGCACAGCGGGGCACCTGCGCATTTGGCTCCTCACAGTGGAGGCACTGGGATTCCAGGAGCTCGGAATTGTTGGGACACTTGTCTGGATGAAACCTGGGCAGAACCTGGGATGGGAGCTAGGGCAAGGCTGCCTTGCCCCAGCTCACCCATTCTCTCCAGAAGGCGTTCAACAGACTCAGCTGAAGCCAGGGTTTTGGGCTTCCTGAGCGCCCAAATTTCGTTCTGAACTGCCAACTCTCCAGTTCCTTCTCTCAGTGTCCCATGCTCACTCCTTGGCTGTGTGAAGTTCCCGTGCTAAGAAGTTTCTCTTTGTGAATATCCACAACCGTTTGATATAGAAATAGTTCCCATTTCACAGATAAAGAGACTAAAACAAGCTTTGAAGTCCCTTGGCAAATTAGGCAGGTTGCTGGAATTCAAATGCACCCATACAGAATTTCAAGGCTGTGGTTCTCCACCATGCAGGCGGTTTTTGTATTGAAACAGTCTCCTGTGGCTGGTCTCTGTGACTTTTCCTCACAAGCTCTCTGATGGACAATGTTTGAGTGGTGTGTTGGTCTCTCCAAAACTAACTGCCTCCTCCCCTACCAGCTGGCTCTTTCTCCTGTCTTTAAACCTCACCATGCCTACATATCACCTCTAGTGCTACTATTTCTCTGCACAAAATAAAACACTCTTCACTAGTTTCTCATCAATTTCTGGAGTGTCAGAACCTCAGCTAAACTTTCAGGAACCGCAGTGAGGTTGAAGGCTTTCTGGCCATGTCTCTATGCTCTTTCCAGTACATACCCACCTTGACTCCAACCCACTTGCATCAAACACAGCTACATATGCTTCCCCATTTTCTTCATCATATCACCTTGAAATGGGTCTGCCCTACTCCATCTCTACCTGGTGCAATCCTATCCACGCCTCATGCTGCACCCACTTAGTCTTTATTCTGCCTCATAATTTTCATGATCTGTTTTCCTGTTCCCTGATTTCTCCCAGTACCACAGGCCCTGATCAAATTTTACCTAGTTTTATTTTATATGAGTCCCTGTCTGAACTCTTCTCCCTAACAAGAATGTAACCTTGATGAGGACAAGATTTGTCTCACTCATTATTATTGTGGTGCCTAAGAAATTGCCTCATCAACTTAATACACCCATGCAATGAATACATCTTGATACGAGTCCATAAAGGTTCTCAGCAGTTGGTAGTCTTCCCCATCATTTAGACAAGGGCGTCTGAATTAGCCTCATGGGTCATGTTTGCATGTTAAGATCACAGCTTCCCACTCAGTTTTATGATTTTTTTTAATCATCTGCAACCATCCTTTCTTCTCTCAGTCTCAATTCCATCGAGAGGCTATTTTTTCCCCAACCCTCTATTCTTTTCATGTTTTTTCCTTCTCACTTGATTTCATTTCTTGACCCTTTCCTTCTTCCTTCCTGTGATCAACCTCCTTTTAAAGCCCTTCGAGGAGCTTTCACTTCCATCCTCATTTAGCATAAATACTAAGTACCAGTGTCATAGCCATGCTGTGTTGGGCAGATATCCTAAGATTTATTATATAAGAATAGGATATAGATACCATTTTTAAAAGAACATACAAAAAACTCTGTTTTAGCAAATCAACCCAAGAAGAACTCATAATGGAGTAAGAGGTTCATAGCACTACCCATGATGCCTGGCATCCTAGGACCCATCTTAGGGTACAGATGACCATTTAGGCCAAATAGTCAAATAGGAGATGGGGTTCTAGTTTCAACTTCCCCTCTAACAATATCTAAGAACTTCAGCCCCTCTCAGGTGTCTGTTTCTCCATAAGTAAAATTCAGAATTGGGGTTAGGTCAATAGTCCCCAAGGTATTTTCCAAAGAACACAAATTTTGCAGAAATTTAACAGATGTCATGCAAAAATGGGGTAGGGATTGTTCCATGTCCAAAATCTTGGGAAAACCTCTTTCAACAAACTTAAAAACTTTCTTTTCTCCTAACTCTTCACAATACTTTTATTAAACTATGCACCTTAAGACTCTTGGCGGACAAGGTAGGAAACAATGTGTTGACTGGTAATTCTCCTTTTAATTATAGAAATTATTTCCAGAAGCCATTTCTGTGCATATTGGAGACAATAAAGACGGATATATCAGAAGATTTTGAACAAGGAATAATCTACAAATTTATTTCCCCTTTCTAAAGCCTTATTGAAACTAACAATTTAGAAAATTTTAATGCATCAAAGATAAGGGAGGAACAAAGGAAGAAAAAACTTTCTAAAACTGAGTAAACCAGTTTGAGAAACATATTTTTGAGTAGAAGAATTTTGCAGGTGACACTGAATTTTAAGTAGGAATCTTAGAGAATAAGGTTATTCTCAAATATAGAAGAATTAACAAAAAATAAGAGGAAAATATATAAAAATACACTTAGAAATGTCATGTTTTCTAAAGAAATCTTAGTCAAATGGATATATAATAGGAGAGATTAATTTAATTGACTTTAAACTTAATTATATGGGCTAATTTAAAATGCAATGTCAGTCCATATTTTGATGTGTTAAACTGATTTCTCAATGGTTCTGTTGAAAATCAAAAGGAAACAAAATTAGTTCACACCATTAATTTGGCAATTTGGGGGTAAAATTCACTTTTTTAGCAGAGATACACAAAGCAATGTCGTGAAACATCCTCAAAAACGTGTTCCAACTGGAAAACATGCATGTATATTTATATATGTATGTATTCCAATAGAAGCATATATGTGCATTATATATGTGTGTGAAAATGTGTTTGTACACATACAGATGTCATGGACATGCACTGGGACTTAAGAGGTTAAGCAGCTTATAATTTGAAATGGTGATTTTAAAATACTTTAAAGCATAAAAAGGGACCTATGTCAATAGGAAGGAAAAGACACAGAGTCTAGGGTATGCAAACTGCTATTCTCTTTGGTTGTTGAGTCAATATGTAGGCAAAGCTTTTATGTGGAACATTGTGCAAACATGAAACAAAGTGATTACTCCTTGGTTTGCCTTTGGACTGTACTATTGTCAGGGTTCAGAGAACAGATTCTCCACACCCAGGGTTCTTTTATGAGTCTTAATTATGAACCCCTCAGGAACTCAGTGGAGCCTGGGGTTACTGGAGATGATGTCTTTCTTGGCATATTTATCATCTACAAATCATCTTCTATAAATATACCTCAGCAGGCTCATCATCAGGCCAGCTCAGGAACCTGTGATTTATGAAGGTTACAGGAAACAGTGTGAAGGCTGAAACACTTTATTAAGGGTAGCTTTCTTTTCTGATCCAGCCCTGCACTCTACTTGAATAGAAATGATCCTGAGAATGAGTGTTCTTTTCCATTTAGAATTAAGCCTTTTAAAATTCTCTTTGGATGTTATTCTTACATCACTGAGTTTTGACATTTAAGAATTTCTTAGAAACATCAAAATCACTATGTTAAAGGATAATGTGAGAAACCACTAAATGTAAAATAGAAGCATATTTAAACCTTACTTTTCTTTCATTTTTTTAAAGTACAAACTGTGCAAAGCATTTTTTCTTAATTTTTATTACATATCTATCATTAATCTGTATTTTTCTCTGGATAAAATAACAGAACTGACCAAAATGTTTTGTAGATACCATGATTTCAATCTCTGGAAGTTGAAATAAATAAAATGTGTACCTTCTTTGTATTGCTGAATGTTCTTTATTTTTTAAGAAAAATGTGTTTGTTTTATAGAGTTTGCCCTGAACATATAAACCATATATTCTTTGCACATTTGTTTCAATGAATTAAAATTGTTTTAATGAACCAAAAATGACACAAAACAAAAATGCCACCCAAGTTTCTCTCACTGGTGATTTGTTCCTGCAAATACTCTTAAAGCCAGCCAGGAAATGATTAACGTTTCCTTTGCAGGGTTTTTCTTTAAACACTTATCCTAGAAAAGAAAGCCTTGAAGAGGGTCATTCTATTAACATGTATTAAGAAGCAAAGGGCCAATTTTAATATTTCAAACCACTATGTTGTTTTCACTCAGCTGTTTTCACTCTAACATTTTAATAAAATATTTTTTTCTTGGCTACACAATCGCCCCAGGAGAGAGGAATAAAAGAATAAAAATGCAGAAGAGCAAGGAGACAAAATGATAGTAAATTGCTTTATTCAACTTTACCTGTGGCTCAAGCAACTCACCCTTAAGAAGACTCCACACTTGAAATGAATTACCCTTTATGGCCTCCTCCCACACATCACTGAACTATTTGAGCACTTGTTTTGCAAACCACCAATTGAGTCTACAAGCAGAGACATAGTAAGGAGTCCAATGATATTTTTGCAGCCCATATTTGAAGCTAGTTCAGCAAATACTTCAAGAGCCTACAGTTTAGGAGGCTAAATAAATAAATAATAAAATATGGGGCGGGGCAGTGGAAATTTATCTTTTCCTTCCCTCTTACATGGAGAATCAGGTCCTTCTCTTGGTTTTCCCAGGTTTCTTCCCACTTGTTCCCCAAGCTTGTTACTAGGGAAAACTTGAAAAAGAAAAAGATACATTAAGACCACAAAACAAAACAAAAGTTTAGATGTCACAACCATGATCCCATTCCCATGCAGAAATCAATGCAAGATTACCAACCTAGGTCTCTGCACTGCAGTCCCTACATAACCTGTACCGAACCTGAACAAATTAGATGTTAATTGTGTCCTTGCTGAGAAAAACTACTATTTCCAGGCCAAGACCCACAGCAATGGAAGCTGAGATATAGCCCCTTCTGCGCGGCCTGGATCAATTCTGAATCCTGATGCTGAAATGACGTGCTGAAAGACAGAGAAGGATGGTCAAGTCCAGCGTTTACTTCCCACCCTTCAGAGTCGCCTTCCCATTCACCATACGCTCCTCACCCCACCGGACCCCCGCCTCACAGTTTCTCTTACAGTTGGTCGCTGCCAGCCCGAGCGTAGGAACCAAGCACACAAAACATTCCCAGACGCAGAAACTACCCCTTTTGGCACTTGCCTGGGTTTGAGTAGTGGTGACCTGCAGGCATGGCCCTGGCTGGATCTCCATGGCACACTCCTCCAGCATGCTCCCTCTCTCACCGGCCCGCCCCTCTCCCTCTCTCTCCCCCTCGCCCCTCTCTCTTTGCCCGCCCCTCTCTCTCTTTGCCTGCCCCTCTCCCTCTCTCCAGCTCACCCCTCTCTCTCTCTCTTTGCCCACCCCCTTTCTCTCTCCCGCCTGCCCCTCTCCCTCCCGCCCCTCTCCCTCTCTCTCCCGCCCCTCTCCCTCTCCCTCCCGCCCCTCTCCCTCTCTCTCCCGCTCGCCCCTCTTGCTCTCTTTGCCCGCCCCTCTCTCTCTCCCGCCCGCCCTTAGGGCCCTCCCTCTTCTCCCACCCAGCTGCTCTCCTCACATGCTCTCACACACACCCGCCCTCTGGAGACAGAGCTCCTAGAAGGTTCCCCAAACGCGCGGTGCACAAGGAGCCTCAGGCCAGCTTTTCGGCGCACAGAATGAGTGCTGGCAGCGGGTGCGGGCGCTCACTAGCACGCAGGGGGACATCTTGCGGGCGCGAGCTTGGGGAAGGGCAACTCTCTAGCGTGTACCCCGGGGAGATGGAGCGCAGCTCGCCAGCGCGCACAGCCAATACTGAGCTTTACCGTCTCTCAACGTCTCTCGCCTCCCTCCTCGCTGAGAATTCAAATAGCTTTCTGATATCACCAGCCAAAGATATTTTCCCCACCTCTCCTTAGTCACCTTTTGTCCATCAGTACTTATGGGAGATGGGTGGGAGGAGGTAGAGAGAGGAAAGCGGAAAGAGGGAAAAGCATAAGCTTGAGCCTTTCCATCCAACCAGGAGTACTCCTGTAATAAATCCACCAGCCCAACAAATCTGCCTTAGCAGCTGCCACCACCACCACTGGTCTCAGTGCTTTCTTTACTTCTTGGCTATTCGGTTTTGGGGGGGATAGATTTCGTAAAGCAAATCTTTGTTCTTAATCCACTTTCATTTTTTTTTTTGTGTGTGTGTGTTTATTTGTTGAGAGATTTATATCTGTGCACAACTGGGAACATATCTGCCACTTAATGATATAAAAAAGCTAGGGTAGACTTAGGCCTTAGTCCAGCCTTAGACAGTATGCTACATAATTGAAACAAAAACATCAACAGCCAGTGTCACCCTGAGAAAAGCAAGATTGGGACCATTTATATGACACCCTAACTAAACAGTTTTCTGTGCTTTCTATTTTAATTTACATTGTGCTGTGAAAGGATCTACACGTTCATAAGTGCTAAGATCAGAGAAAAAGTGATAGTTGTCTATGTTCAGGCAAGGACCTCCATGGACTTTAACTCCTGGGATCAGGAGAGAGAAGTTAAATCTAAAAGAACTTGGCTTCTACCTTAATGAGTGTTCAGCAAACGAAGAGCTCCAATCTTGGGTTTTCCCCTGTAAAAATCACAAGACTGCCAATTATTTCCAGAAGGAAAAATTTTCATCACTGAATGTATTCTCTCTTAATAGCTTCTGTTCAATGAAAGAAACTAATTGTCTCACATAAAACAAAGATTCCCAACCTACGTGGCAAAAGAATAGTGAGAGGCTTAGGCTGAAGGACCCCAAATATAAAGCCATTTTAAATCCTCAAGCGCTGGGAGTAAGCTTACTGAACACGTGCAAATCTCCCCTAGATCACAACCCAGTCATTTCTCATTGCTGTACAAGTTTCTCAATGGGCTGCTAAAATCCCAAGCAATCGTGCAGAGAAGGTGTTATAAATAATACTTGCCCATTAATCCCCCAAAAGGTTTGTAACACACACTTTCTTTGGCTACATGACAGACTGAACTCTACAATCTTTCATCAGGGATTTGATACACAAGTCAAACAGTGGACAATTGTATACAAAGCACCATTGTTAAAATAACTTTTATCACCAGGCATGGTGGTGCATACCTATAATTCCAGCAGTTTAGAAGGCTGAGGCAGGAGAATTGAGAGTTCCAAGCCAGCCTCAGCAACAGTGAGGAACTAAGCAACTAAGTGAGACCATGTCTCTAAAGAAAATACAAAATAGATGTTGGGATGTGGCTCAGTGTTTGAGTGTCCCTGAGTTTATTTCTCAATAGCCTTCCCCCCAAAAGAGAGAGAACAGCTTTTGTCAATAATTTAATAATAACCAAGACTCAAGAAACTACGAATATGGGAAAAAGAAAGCCCTTGTACACTGTGGGTGAGAATGTAAGTTTAAAAATGTCATTTTTGAAAATAGTGTAAACTCTGAACCATTTAAAACACAACTAAATATAACATGGTTAAATTGATTCTGGGTGTAATTTCAAGGTATTAGAATCAGGAAGATAAAGAAACAACTGCATGCCAAATTTTATGTACCAGAATTGTCAGTAGTAAAAAAAAAAAAAGAAGAAGAAGAAATAAAGTTTCTTCAAATGAAGGTTGTACCAGGAGATTACTTGTAACTGCAGGGCATCTAACTACTCCCCTGTTAACCCTTACACCATATTTCAGACCATTTTCTCTTGGCAACAGAGGACACTGAGACTCAAATTAGCTAGACACTCCAAAGTATATAGACATGAGAGCTGTGGATAGCTCAGAAACCTCTGAGCCAAGAGAAAGTATAAAAGTGACACGAGGACACATCATTCTGTCAAGTCTACAATGGGGAATCCCCACTCAAAGACTTTCCAATAAGGTATCTGTATCTATGGAAGACAAAGAGGGGGCAGAAATGAGCATTGTTTTACAAATGAGCCAAGTGATCTTCTCTTTTTTTTTCCCTCTCATATAAAGTACAACAGAGAAAAATCCCATAAACAGTGCCATCTAGTGTTGGAGAAAATAGTTACACAATACTGTGTCTGTCTGAAATATAATAGGAGAAACTGTTTATTATACTGTGGAGTAATAAAGTTAGCATTAGGAATGTGAACAAGAAAATGAAAATATAGGATATATTCTGAGATACGAATATAAAGCTAAAGATCAGTTCCAGCATTCTGAATTTGATGTTCTGCTTCTCAGAAATTTCAGGAAGAAAAAACAACTCAATCACCTATATACCAGCAAAGCCTTATGCAAAGAAACAAAAATCACACCTGGATTTGGGATTCTCTCCTGAAAATCACAGCAATCATTAGCATACAGTCTGGGGAAATGCCAGGTTGCCAGAACAAAGCTATACACATGGGTTGGGGCCATGATTGAAGATACCATGAATGGAGAAAACAGAATTTCCAAAATTTCAGCTGCTGGTATATTTCCCACTTGATTTCCCAGAGGAAACTCAGAAATGAACTGCTCCATAGGAGGATTTATTTTGTCAGACACTAGAGACTAACTGTAATGGATCCACAATTTTTTTTCATATGTAAGACCATTTTATTTAAATGACCCATAGACACATTCCAAATGTTTCATTAAACTCCTTTGTCCTCCCTCCCCTTCCCCCCTACCTCATGATCCTGGAGATTGAATCCTGGGCCTTATGCTTACAAGGCAAACACTGTACAAGCTTAGCAATACCTCCAGGCCCATTTGAGGGAAGGAAACAAGGGAATGAAATCAGGGGCACTCCACTGTGAATGACTTTTGTTTTCATTTTTTTTTTTTTAGAGAGAGTGAGAGAGGAGAGAGGAGAGAGGAGAGAGAGAATTTTTAATATTTATTTTTTAGTTCTCGGCGGACACAACATCTTTGTTGGTATGTGGTGCTGAGGATCGAACCCGGGCCGCACGCATGCCAGGCGAGCGCGCTACCGCTGAGCCACATCTCCAGCCCTTGTTTTCATTTTTAATGTGAATAGTAGAAACTTTAAAATTATACTTATTGAGTCACTTTTTTTGAGGGGAGGAATATGGGAACATTGCTGACTCAGGGAATTACTAATGAGTTTAAATCTTAAGCTGTTTTTTATAAGAGCAGAGAACAGAAAAGTTAAATAATTTTTAATGTAACTGTGATATAATTTCCATAAATAAAAATATATACATATTTATTCACAAATTACTTTAACCATATATACAGTGATAAGTGTCAATGCACTTCTCTATGGGCTGAACTCTAGCAGCAGCTGGTCAATCTCCTTGAATGCTGAGAGCCATTAGCCAAGTAGGTATGACGCATGGCAATTTCCTTGTCAGCATACCCCATGTTGCTTAGAAGGACTCTCCATTGTGGAAATGGGCTTGCCTTGGTCTTTTGCAGTGACATTGCATGTAAGGTGACCTTGCTCAAGGACCAGGGCAGATCCGGGTTTAGGGCGGATTGGGGTTTAGGGCGGTTCCAGGTTTAAGGTTATTCCTGCTGGGAATAGGGCGTATCCTGCTGCCTGAGTTCCCGTTGAGTTCTCAAGGGATTCAGAGAGTGGAGGTGGAATTTGGCCAGAATGTGGATTTCCCCAGAATGTGTCTGTAGAGTGCCAGTGAGAGTTTCGAGAATAAAGAGTTGCTGTTTGAATCTACAAGGTGTGAGTGGCTCATGATTTTGTGCCCAGCCAGACTGTAGCACTTGAAGCCTCCATCCTGCTGCCCTCGTTTTCTTTTTAAAAAATATTTTGTTTTTTTAGTTGTTGATAGAACTTTATTTTTATTTATTTATATATGATGTTGAGAAACAAACACAGTGCTTCACACATGCTGGGCAATTGCTCTTCAACTGAACCATCACTCAACATCTCATTGTTTTCTTAAGTGAATGAAATTTGACACAATCAACCAGACCTTGTATTTTTTTTTTGTAACACATGTGATTTTATTTATTGCCCATTTATTTCATCTGGAATCTAAACTTGGTTTACCTGTTGATTTGTGTGATAAATTTCACAAGGCCTTAGTTGTCACTCCTGCTTTGTATGTAGTTCATTGATGGAAACCATTCTTATTTGCACTAGTACATAGATCTCGGATCTGAGACTAGAGATAATAGATACAAGATTTTGCTGAAACAACTAAAAAATCCATATTCATCTTTCTCTCTGACATATAGGACATATATCAGCATGTGGAAAAATAGGTTTTTGAGATGGTAAGCAATGGCAATTTTTTGTTCACCATCTGTACTCCTCTGGGGCTTCATCGGGTAGTTGGGGGAGGGGAAAAAAGGGTAAAATCTTTGGCTGCGCTCCTAGTTTTTTCCTCTACTTTTCATAATCAATTTCTACAACATAACATTTTCCCCTGCTTCATCTTCCCCATCCTTGTAGCTTTGATTCTCACTGACATTGCATTTCCTGTTGCTAAAGCCTGTTATTCTTTATTCCTGGCTTTCCTATACTGTTGGCCTGGAAGAAGGTACAAGGTTAGCCCAGCTGGAGAATGACTTGGTTTCTGGACATTTCCTCACACTAGGTTAGATTGTGTGGCCTCCTATGGAAAACTACTTGAGAACAACACAAGGTGTGATATATTTGAAACTTCTTTATGTGATACTAATCATCACTCACTATTACTGAGGTCTTCTATGTGCCAGGTGCTGGGCTAAGTGGCTTGCCGCAATGCTACTATCTTGGGTGAGGATCACAGCAGCCTTTAAAAGAGGCAAGCCCTGCCATTCCCATTTCATAACGGAGGGAAGCGAGGCTCCCAGAGGTGCAGTAACGGCCCAGGTAGCAAGGTAAAACCCCCTCACCTTGACTCACTGTGCTCTCCCTCTTTTGCCTGGGTAGTGCCCATTCATCTTTGGGAGATGTGTCCCCTCCCCTAGGCTGCCCTGGGAGCCTCAGACGCTGCACTGCGGTCACACACTGGAATCTCTGGGTTCAGTCTCAGTGCTTCTCAAGGCAAATCTGGCATACGTCACCAAGACTCGGGTCAGGTTCTTCAAACTAGACCACTGGACTGACTCGCGGCTCCCAGAAAAGAGGAGATATCAGCAAGCACCACAAGTCACTGCAAGCCAAGAACTTTTATGACAGGTGTGTGTGTGTGTGTGTGTGTGTGTGTGTCCGTGTGTGTGTGTGTGTGTTTGTTGGTGCACACACACTTGCTTGTGAGGGGTGCTCAGGGCATGGGGGAAGGGGCTGTCTAACCAAGAAAAGAGTAGTTTGCTCAAGTTGTGGGGAGGCCTCTTCCTTAAGGAATGGGGGAAGCAGGTGGGGGGCTTGGCTGTGGGTGGGAACATGGCTGGCACTCTCCCCAGGGCATCCCCCAGCCCAGGCCCCTCCTACCCTGGCCCCCACCCTTGACTCCCACTCTCCCCAGGGCTGAGTATCTTCACGGGAAGCATGGGGTGGACATGGAAGTCCAGGGGCCACAAGAAGCACAAGATGAGCAGCTCCTTATCTGCCTGGATTTGAACCACAAGGAGGTGCTGACCCTGAGGCTCCTGAACAGAGGAAACAAACCTGCTACCCTCAGTCACCTCTTTCCTCTCTGCTGGACACCCCAGTTTGCCTTCTACTATGGTGACCAGAAGCTGCCCTGCCTGCTGGGCCCTGGTGAGTAGCTTTCCAAAGGAAAGAACTCTGGTAGGCAGGGCTTGTCCTTGCAGGGCTGCAGCTTTGGAGCACACACTGTGGCTGTCCAGTGGTCTCCTCTCAGGATGGGTCCGGCTGCAGAGTGTCGGGGTCAGCATGTTGGTGGGAGGGTCTCTTCCTTCCCTCCCCCATCCCATTCACTCAGCCTTCTTCCTGCAGGTGAATGCTATGAGTTGCATGTGCAATGTAAGACCAGCTTTGTGAGCTACTTCCCAGCCACGGTGCTCTGGGAGCTGCTGGGACCTAGGGAGTTGGGTTCAGAAGGAGCTGGCACTTTCTACATTTCCCGTTTCTTTGCTGCCATCGCCCACAGCCCTCTGGCTGCACAATTGAAGCCCACGACTCCCCTCAAGCACACCTGGATCACTGGAAACCCTGTGTTGACCAACCAGATAGAGGAAGGAGAAAGACCTGACTTGTAAGCCCTCCGTCCAGACCTGATGGGTCTTGGCATGTCCTTATCACAACAGTGTGGGCCCTTGGGAAAAGCCCAGACCTGGGAACCAGGGGCCCCTTTATTCCCTCCTCTGGGCTCAGAAAAATTTTTCTGCCTAGGAAGCAAATTGCAGGAGAGTAGCAGGAACAAGGACAGTATGAAAACATATTTTAAGAAGTGTTTTCACTGTGTAATGAATTATCAGGCAGCCCATTATAGACAGACACACCTCTCTCTCTCTCTCTCTCTCTCTCTCTCTCTCTCTCTCTCTCTCTCTCTCATAGCATTGGGGATCAAAACCATGCATGCTAAGCCCATGTTCTACCCAGCCCCCTCTCTTCTGTTTTTAAATTAAAAAAATGGTAGTACTGGGAATTGAAATCAGTAAAGTAACACTTTACCACTGAGTTAGAGTCCCAGTCCTTTTTATTTTGAGACAGGATCTTGCTACATTGTTGAGACTGGCCTTTAACTTTTGATCCTTCTGTCTCAGCCTCCTGAGGTGCTGGGATTATTGGCATGCACCACCGCACCCAGATCTCTCTCTTTTTTAAAACAACTTTACTGAAATAATTCACATATCATACAGGTCAGTGATTTTTTTAGTATGTTCACAGATATGTGCAACCATTATTACAGTCAGTTTTAGAACATTTTATTATGCCAAAGAAGAGTGAACCAATACCCTTCAGCTACCACCCTTTTATCACTCACCCACCTGCTCAGTGCTTAGCAGCCACTCACTTTATCTCTGTCTCCATAAATTTCCCTATGCTGGACATGTCATGCAAATGGACTCATGTGTAAACATCTTTTCGACATAGTTAGCTAGTTACAAAATACTGTAGGACTTTCACAGTTAGATAATTGTTCACTTTTATTTAACAATATATAGGTGCCAGGTGCAGTGGCACATGCCTATAATCCCAGTGACTTAGGAGGCTGAGGCAGAAGAATTACAAGTTTGAAGCCAGTCTCAGCAACTTTGTGAGGCCCTACGCAACTTACTGAGACTCTGTCTCAAAACCAAAATTAAAAAGGGCTGGCTGGGGATGTGGCTGAGTGGTAAAGTGCCCCTGGGTTCAATTTCTGGTACCCCAAAACAAAAACTATATATATATATAAATTAACCTGGAAGCCTGAATACCCCCCAAAATTAACATTGGCTGTCTCAGGATGGTAAAAATGTTATAATATTTTGCCAGATTCTTTTTTAATAATGAAAATGTATTATAAATAATATTTTTAAATATTCCAAGTATTGGGCTTTCCAAAATTGGTCCAGCCATGGACCGAGCAGCCACATGAGCTAGTGAGCTTCATGTCCTTGGGCAGAGGCTGCCGACCACCCTTTGGCAATGGCATCACAGGGGTCCTTGTGCATCCTCCACGGAGGGGCATTCCCAGAGTCTTGAAGGTCACAAGTTCAATGTTTATGACAGCTTTCCCCCCACTTCTGCAGTGCTAAAGGCTATGACTTGAAGCTAAGTATGGAACTGGAGATCTACTACCTACCCCCACGCCTCAGGCAGCTGCTCCCCATCCTTCTTCAGGGAACAAGTATCTTCACTGCCTCAAAGGAGATTGCTGAGATCAAGTAAGTACCTCCCCTCGGTACCCCACTCCCATCTTCTCTCTCCCTGCTGGCCTCTGCCTGTTGCTTTGGATGTCTGTCCAGCCTCCCAGGCTCTATTATTTCACCCTTGCTGAGCATGCCCACTTGCCAGGTGCTGTTCCAAATGGGCCTTGCCCATTATGGTGGGGAACAGTGAGCACTGATCATTTCTTTTATTTTATCTTGTACATTCCATATTCTGGTGAGTGCTTTGAAGAACTCAAGTAATGCTAAAGTAAAACCAAAGCAGGACAAGAGGATGAATTGGTGATGTTTTACAGAGAGCAGTCAGTCCTGACCTCTTTGAGGAGGTGACATTTGAACAGAGAATGACTTTTGAATGAGGTTAGGGTGTGAGTCATGGAAGGAAGATCTGGGGGAGAATGTTTCCGTCATAAGATCTACCGCGGATACTCAAGTCAGGTCTGAGGTTGGGTCAAGGACATCGGAGGAAGCAAGACTTGGGGCTCCCTTCTTCAAGGCCTCTGACCCAATCCATTTCTCTGTCCTTCTGGTCTTCTCTGATTCCTGGTGTGTTCCTAGTTGCAAATGGGAGAGGGTAGATGCTCCTGGTCATGGGGGTGCTTGACCTGTCCCTTTCCTGCCCTTCCCACTTCATCCCCCAACCATCACTGCCAGGGCCCAGCTGGAGACAGCCCTGACATGGAGGAACTATGAGGTGAAACTCTGACTGCTGCTGCACCTGGAGGAGCTGCAGATGGAGCACGACATCCGGCACTATGACCTGGAATCGGTGCCCATGACCTGGGACTCCATGGACCAGAACCCCAGGCTGCTCACTCTGGAGGTTGGGGCTCAGATCAGGTGCATGGAGGGCAGACTCAAGTCAGCCAACCTCTATAGGCCATTCCTAAATACAGGGCAAACTAGAAGGATAAAATGGTTCCTGTCACAGAGGGGCCAGCAAGGGGTAAGGTGGGCATCCCTTGCCGAAAATGGTGTCAGAGCAGGACATTGGGGTTTTAATCTAGACTTTGCTACTACTAGCTGTGTGATCTTGGGCAAGATCCTTGCTTTCTCTGAGCCATAGGTTCCTTATCTAAAAAGCATAGAGCTGGACTGGATAATTCTTGGGCCCCTTTCTAGCACACAGATTTTGAATGTGTGTACCTTAGACCATAATTACCCATGAGAATGAATTTCTCCACACAAATGCAGGTGGGAAGAGAGAACAAGGATGATCAGGGCAAGATGACTACAGGAGATGAGTTTTAACAAGATTTTAAAGGCAGAGTAGAACGGAGCTGGTGAGAGGGCAGCTGAGTAGAGTGGGAAGCGGCTGCCAGGCCTTAAACTAGCACCCTGGAGTTCTGCACCTGTGAGCAGCTGGGGAAGGTTGTCTCCTTCCTCTCCCCACAACTCCTGTCTGGTGGGAGAGGAAGGGGGACAGGGAAAACGCAGCTCTCTGAGTCTTGGGTTAGAAGGCCAGAGCCTCAGTTTTCATCCCTCAGAGGTCTGGAGAGCCTGGGGGTTGGGTCCTTCAGTGACCATGCTTGGGACAGAAGTTGGTTAAGTTCACACCCTGTAGGTTCCTGGTGTGACCGAGAGCCACCCCTCAGTGCTGCGGGGGGACCACCTGTTTTCCCTTCTGTCCTCTGAGACACACCAGGAGGACTCCATCACCTACAAGGGCTTCATGCACAAGGTGGAACTGGACCATGTCAAACTGAGCTTTTCCATGAGGTGGGTGTTGGGGAAACCCTTCTTCAGGCTTCTCCCTCAGGCCAGGGGAGACGAGAGGCTTTCTCCTAAGATGAGTGGATCCCAACCACAGGGCAGGGGCTTTTCTTCCAGGGAACTCTGAGCTACTCCAGCAGCTACCTCTCCTAGGGAGCTTTTATGGAAGTCTTGGAAAGAGGGAGTGGAGCAGATTGAGGTGGAGGGAGGTCCTGGCTTTTTACTGTCTGGCCCATCTAACTGGAGCTCCTCTACCTTTCTCCCTATCCAAACCCTCCTGAGCCAATTTGTGGATGGGCTGACTTTCAAGGTGAACTTCACCTTCAACCGCCAGCCCTTGTGGGTCCAGCATCGGGCCCTGGAACTGACAGGGCGCAGGCTGCTGTGGTCCATGCTTTTTCGTGTGGCCTCCAGTGGGGTCCCGCTGCTGCCCTCAGATGTGAAGCTCAAGTGAGACGGAGGGCAGGGGACTCCAGTGCTGGTTGGAGTGTGGGGTTTGAGGATGGAGTCCTAGAGGCCTCTGGGATTCTGGATAAGTTGAAGTTCGGATTCCTATCCTCCCTGCCAGGCTGTATGACCGGAGTCTGTAGTCAAACCCAGAGCAGCTGCAGGCCTTAAAGCACATTGTTATGGACACCACACGTTCAGCCTCCTACATCATCTTTGGGCCTCCAGGCACTGGCAAGACTGTCACATTAGTGGAGGCCATTAAGCAGGTGAGGCTTGAGGATAAACCTAGGACCTATATCCTTGACTCCCCCAGATGGAGCTTTTTTCCCCAAATTCTGATTTCCTTCATCTCCCTGAAAGTTCTTGTTTCTCAGCAGCCATCAAAAGGAGGTGGGGAGGGCTGGGGCTGTAGCTCAGTGGCAGAGCACTTGCCTAGCATGGGTGAGGCACTGGGTTCAATCCTTAGCATCACATAAAAATAAACGGATAAAATAAAGGCATTCTGTCCATCTACAGCTACTTTTTTTTTTTAAAGTGGGGAGCTAGAGTCAGTGTGGCTGTTGAGCACTGTTGAGTAGGTTGGGCACTGTGTGGCTCTTGCAGTGACTTTTTTCATTTCAGTATTCATAGACTTGTGTGTTTTATTGCAGTTGTTGTCCCACGTCAAAGTGCTAATTGGACTAGCAGGGCTCCAGGATAGAACTTGTCTTTTATATCACTGCCTCCCTTGGCTGTGGGAGGCAGATGCTGCACTGCCCCAGTGTGAGTCACCAGAGTTTGGGAAACTGCTTCCCACACTCTACCTGTCCGCATCTCAGGTGGTGAAGCACTTGCCCAAAGCTCACATCCTAGCCTGAGCTCCGTCCAACTCGGGTGCTGACCTTCTCTGTCAGTGGCTCTGGGTCCACCTTCCCAGCTCCATCTGCTGCCTCCTGGCCCCCAGTAGGGAGATCCGCATGGTACCTGAGGACATTAAGGTAAGGGAAGTGCAGAGGGTCAAGGGATGGCAGATGTCTGGGAGACTCTAAGGGTAAACCAGAAAACTAGGGAGACTTGGTTACTCACCTTTGGGTGGGTGAGAACCCTCCCTGGGCCTCAGTTTTCTTGTCTATAAAGTGGCCCAGTGCCAAAGTGAGGGGGGACATGGGTAGAACCAAGCTGATGCCTCATGTTGCTTCACAATCCATAGCCCTACTGTAACAGGGATGTGAAAAATGGGGAGTATGAGTTTCCTGCCAAGAAGGAACTGCAGGAATACTGAGTCTTAATTACCACTCATCATGGCCAGCAGGTGGGGAGTGTGTGTGTAAATAAAAGTGTAGTGGGCTGGGAAGATGGGGAAGGGTTCTCAGTGGGTGAGTGAGGGACCAGATTGGATGAGCATTCAGGTTTGGTAGTTGGGTGCCTGGGGATGACCCTGCCTGGCCTGACACCTCCCAGGTTGGTATCAGCCCAGTTTCCCATCCATCTCTTCACACACATCTTCATTGATGATGCTGGCCACTGCATGGAACCTGAGAGTCTGGTGGCCATAGCAGGGGAGTGGCTCAGGGTGGGGTGCAGGTGTGCCACCCTGCATGGGGAGATCCCATCACGTACCTTTCTCCTCATTCCACCCTTGCCTTCTAGGACTGATGGAAGTTAAGGAAACAGGCAATCCAGGAGGGCAACTGGTGCTGGCTGGAGACCCTCGACAGCTGGGACCTGTGCTGCAGTCCCCACTGACACAGAAGTATGGGCTGGGGTACTCGCTGCTGGAACGGCTGCTCACCTACAATGCCCTGTACAAGAAGGGCCCTGATGGCTACGACCAAGTTCATCACCTCAGTTAATAACCAAGCTACTATGAAACTACAGGTATGCCCACACCCTCATCTCCCTCCACTCCTAGCCCATGCCTCCGCACCCACTGCGCAGGAGGCTCTGGTCTGCATTCCTGGTGCTCTGCGCCTCTGTGATGCAGAAATGACTGTAGACTGGAAGGTCGGAGGCCTCCTTTAGCTAGTGGTTTCATTCTGGACTAGTGAGATTATCTAGATATGGGGTGGTCAGACACCAGGATGTGTCTGATGTCTGTCTCAGATGGCATTTCCAGGCAATCCAAGGAGAAATGAGAAAATGAATAGTTTTTCATAAAAATATTATCAAATTAGAGGGCTAGGCAGGGTTGTTTGTTTTGCAGTGGTGGGGATTGAACCCAGGCTCTCACACATGCTAGGCAAAAATTCTACCACTGAGTTACATAGCCAGCCCTGTTTTGTTTTGTTTTTTTTAAGAGTCTCTTTGTTGCCCAGGCTGGCCTCAGCCAGTCTCCTTTCTCAGCCTCCTGAATAGCTAGCTGGACCTACAAGCACACAGAGCCATACCCTGTTTATATACTTCTTTTAGTGAATAAGTTTAGACATTAAAAATGCTTGGATGAGGGCTGGGGATGTGGCTCAAGCGGTAGCGCGCTTGCCTGGCATGCGTGCGGCCCGGGTTCGATCCTCAGCACCACATACCAACAAAGATGTTGTGTCCGCCGAGAACTAGAAAATAAATATTAAAAAAAATTCTCTCTCTCTCTCCTCTCTCACTCTCTCTTTAAAAAAAAATGCTTGGATGAGTACCAATAGGACAGTTGCAGAAAGGAAATGTTATTGTGTTTTTACTACTTTTATTTTTGGATTTAACATATTATCTCAAATAAGGGTAATGGGAAGTGATACATTGTTTTCATACTGACCTTCCTTGGCAAAATTGAAAGCTGAGTCCCTAATTTCTTAGTTTTTTTTTTCTTTCTTTTTTTTTTTTTGAGGGATGGGGTGTGCCAGGGATTGAACTGGGCACATGACCACTAAGCCACATCTCCAGGCCTATTTTGTATTTTTTAGAGACAGGGTCTTACTGGCTTTGAACTGGTCATCCTCCTGCCTCTGCCTCCAAAGCCACTGGGATTACAGGCATGCACCACCATACCTGGTAAATCTTAGTTTTTAAAAGTAATTTGAAAAAATAATAATAATTTCACTGGTCACTGGATCCCTATGGACCCACAAG
Source organism: Urocitellus parryii (assembly GCF_045843805.1). Taxonomy (NCBI): domain Eukaryota; kingdom Metazoa; phylum Chordata; class Mammalia; order Rodentia; family Sciuridae; genus Urocitellus; species Urocitellus parryii. The sequence continues at coordinate 6,201,532 of NW_027553327.1, read as the reverse complement.
TTCTGCTTTATGTGGTGTGAAATGCCTGGCAGGAGAACTTGCAGGTGAATGTGTCCTGCTATGCAGGAAGCAGAAAGCAAGACGCTCGTGTGTGGGCCTAAAGCCTGTCCCCTCAGGGGACAAAAGTAATCCAGGCCTTGGTCTAGCTCTCCCTCCCTCCTGCCTCTCAGGTCCCATTCCACCATCCTGGACATTCCCAACCAACTCTACTACGATGGAGAGCTGCAGGCCTGTGCAGATGTGGTGGATAGAGAGTGCTTCTGCTACTAAGAGGGTCTGCCTCAACAGGTGAGGCTGGACAGAGCAGGACTCAGGCCCCCACCCCCATATCTTGATTGTTTACTGAAGGTAGGAAAAGGCTCGACTGGACACCAGGGGTCCCTCCAGTTGTCACCTTGGCCTAAGCTTCCTTATTGCTTGCAAGGGTTTTGGAGTGGGAGGGAAGGGAAGCAGGGAAGTCCAGCTGAGGGTTTCTTCTAACCCTGTGTCCAGGGATTTCCCATCATCTTTCATGGTGTGATGGGCAAAGATGAGCGTGAGTGCAATAGCCCATCCTTCTTCAACCCTGAAGAGGCTGCCATGGTGACCTCCTACCTGAAGCTGCTCCTGGCCCCTTCCTCTAAGAAGGGGAAATCCCGCCTGAGCCAACGAAGCATTGGAGTCATCTCACCATACTGGAAGCAGGTAAGGCCCTCAGTTCCCAGCAAGGATGGGTCCTCCCCCAGGTGATACCTCTCGAACAGCCCTGGCCTCTGCTGGCCCTATATCTCAGAAGAGTGCAGAGGTCAGCCGCCTCCTCCCTCTTTGCTCCCCAGCTCTCTGGCCTCCTTTCTGCCTGGTTCCTCTTGAATTGAGGTGACTGCATAAGAGAAAGATGCCTTTCCCTTCATTCCAGGTGGAAAAAATCCATTATTGCATCACCAAACTTGACAGGGAGCTTTGGAGACTGGATGACATAAAGGACTTGAAGGTGACACACTACTTCACATTCACTCTCACCTTCTTTGTACCCTTCTTTTTCCCAAATCAGAGACCTCAGCTCCTGTGCCACTGCTTCAGTCTGGCCCATGTCTGTGTCCCACCTCCACTGCCTTGGACAGAACTGGGTTTTTCCCCATCCTCTTGCTCCTCAAAGCTCCAGCTTATAGTTCTGGCATGGGATCAGGAAGCCTGCATGTTTAACAACTTCCCATGTCACTGTGATTGGGCAGTTTTGAGGTCTTTGCCCTAAGAATGAAGTCCAAATGCCACAGCCTACCCCCGCCTGTCATGTGATATTATCACCTCATCTCCACCCTCAGTAGCTTAACACTTGCTCTGAGATGGTGATTTGAAACTCTTAGTACAGAGAAAAATCACCTGGAGTGCTTTTAATACTGCCAGGGCCAATTAACACTGATATCTCTGGGCAGAGCCAGGGCACTAGTATTTTTTGCAGCTCCTCAGGTGCAAGCCTGAAACCTACTCTTTTGAGATTTGGAGACATCTGCCTTGGAAAATTCTGATCAGGAGGTCTGGGTTAGGGCCCAAGGTTCTATAGTCTTAACAAGTACTTGCTGATTATCTCCAGGAAAGTTTCAGAAACACTGTTTGTAGTTACTGTATTCTTTGCAACACTGTTTGCTTTGTTCTGATGGCTTTACAGGCTCAATCCCAGAGTTAGCTTCACTCTTGAGGCTTGTGCTTCCAGAGAATGCCTCCTGTCCCCTGTAGCAGCACTCACCCACTGATCGACAATTGCCCAGTGTACCCTCCTTGCAGCTCAAGCGCCATGGGGCAGACGTTCCTTAAGTTCCCCTTGAACCCACCTATTCTCAAGCCCTGCCTCTATCTTTTCTAGGTGGGCTCTGTGGAAGAATTCCAAGGCCAAGAACGTAGCGTGGTCTTTATCTCTACTGTGTGAAGCAGAGATTTTTGCAGCTGGGTCTGAACTTTAACCTGGGTTTCCTTAAGAACCCCAAGGTTGGAGGGCTGGTGGGTGTGGCAGTAATTCTTCCTTCCTCTGGCCCTTCCTTCCCATGACCCCACCACTTCTTCCTTCCAGAGGTTAAACGTGGCTGTGACCTGGGCCAAAGCTTTGCTCATCATAGTGGGCAACCCCATTCTCTTGGGCCATGACCCTGACTGGAAAGCGTGAGCATTCCTGCCCTGTAATCCTTCATGGTGGCCACAAGCCCCAGCTTAGGCAGCTGTATCTTCATTACTACCTGCTTATGGCTCAATCCTCAGGATCAGTTAATCTTCATAAAACCTCCATCATATTTGTAAGTGAGCTGACATTTAGAGCTTGAGCAACCAAAGCTCAGATGTGGCAGGACCCAGGCCTGGCCTCCAGCCTATGCTGGTACTCCTCATCCAGGCCTGCACAGCTCTGTGTGCCAACACCTCTGTACCCCACAGATTCCTGGAGTTCTGTAAAGAAAACATAGGGTATACAGGGTGTCCTTTTCCTGCCAAACTGGACCTACAGAACGGACAGAACTTACTTCAAGATCTGAGCAAGCTCAGCCCCTCTACCTTAGGTATGGTTGGGCCAGGGTGGGCCAGGCAGGGGACAGTGGTGGAAGAGAAGGTAAAGAAGACAAAGCATACCTCCTTTCTTTCTAGGGCCCCATGGTCATGACTACCTCCCCCAGGAGTGGGAGAGTGAAGGGGGCCTGTCCCTGCAAGTGGAGCTCGAGTGGAGGAATGAGCTCTGAAGATACAGCTGCCTGCCTTCTCACACCAAGCGAAGCCTTAGCCCGCTGCACCCAACCCTGAACCAGAACCCAGCTGGGCTGCCCCTCTAAGGGACAGGAAGGCTGGGGGAGGGTGTTTACAACCAAGCCATTCCACCCTTCCACTCCTGGGGAGAATGACACATCAAGCTGCTTGTTAGCATTGTTATGGGGGAAGGGGAAGGAAGAAAAACTCTGAAAACAAAAAAATCTTGTTCTATGCAAAAGTTTCTTGATCGTGTCTCCTCATCTTGGCCCCAGATTCCTGTATCCCCAAGCTGACCTGCAAGAGGGTGAGACTGTCACACCCTGTCCAGGGCCACATCTCTTCACAGCCTCCATGTCCAGGGGAGGAAACTCAGTGGGCAGGGAAGCCACCCACCGGTTTCTAAGTTTAGTCCAGGCTAGAGACCATGCCCATCACCCGCCTCCCAGGCTAAGCCAGGCATGACCTCATCTCTGCTCTAAGACTCCACACTTCCACTTCCTGCCTTTGCCAACAGGGAGCCAGTCTGGCAAGCAACTTGGAAATGAAGAGAGAGATGGGACTCTGGGCTTGTAGCCAAGATAGGAACCAGACAAAGGAAACAGGAAGCTGCCACACACATGTTGGAACCTGTGGCCTTTATTCATGCCCCCCACCAAGTGCAGTCAGAGACAAGGCCCCTGCCCCAAAGAGAAACCCCAATCCACCTACCCTAGAAATGCTCCTCTGAGCCAGAAGTATATAAAGTGCTAGTGTGTGACCATCCTCTGGGGAGGGCCAAAGGGAGCAAGAGCCCTACCCCTGGACCAAGGCAGCAGGGACAGGGACTGCTCAAGAAGGGCAGGCCACAGGCCCAGCTCCCAGAGGACAGGGAGGGAGGGCAGGCCTGCCACCACTCTGGGGGCTAGGGAAACGATGCAGTCCTGGGCATGAGGGAACTGTAAAAAGGAGCCTTCAGCATGGAGTCCTAAGGGTGGAGCTCAAGGGCAAGTGGGTGATCCCTAAGACCCTGTGAAGAAAGGTGGCATCAGGAGCCGTGGGGATCTCAGAGAATGGGACAGCCCCTCCGGCGCTTATTCTTGTGGACCTGGAGGCCAGCTCGAGTGGCCATCTCGAAAACCTCTGGCACTCCCTCATAGGTTTTGGTGGAGCACTCAAGGCACTGATATGATTTGCCATATCCCAGCCTTCCTCAGATCGGACGGGTTTCTGAGAAGACAGAAGATAAGGCAGAGGAATCTGGTGGCTAGGTGCACCTCTCACCACATGACCTATAAGTATAGTAACTATAACAAATACCTCCTCCAGCCTTGAGCCCACAAAGCATCCAGAACCCGGCTGCCCAAGGCAGGGATCTAAACCTCATATTTACATTCAAAGTTGTCCCCAGACTAGCCCCTCCTCTCCCACCAAATCGCAGACCCTATGGTCCACATATGTTTTGCCTAAATGTGTGTCGGCTACCTCCTTAATGACCTACCTTCTCCATCATCCCTCCAACCCATCCTGTGCCTGCTGTTTCCATTTTAAAACCTTGCCTTATATAATTATCCTCTCAAGATAGTCTCTATTCCATACCCTGGCAGCTTCCTGTAATAAACTCTTCCTCTGGTCAGTGGACCGCTTAGTGAGACCCTGAATAAGCCAGCTCCCTTGCCCTCTAAGCCTTTTTTCAGCCATTGATGATGCCCTTCCTCCCCAGGTACACTGATGGTGCAGTCTGCATACCCTAAGTGAAACATAAGCTGTCTCCCCGTGGACAAGGACTTCCTTATTCATCTTAGTAGCCCCAATTCCAAAGACAGAATAATAAACTGGAATAAATGAAAATGCCAAGTGACCTTGGACAAGTCACTTCATTCTATGATCATCTGATTTGATACTGAGGTTCCTTCAGATTCTTAGCAGGGCACACACATGGGAGAGGAGGAGGTAGATATCACTATGACTGCTTAACACAGGACAGTCGGCTGAAGAGAGAGCTCATTTCTGCCCCAGCCTGCAACCCCTCAGAGGGCACCTTCCTCCCCAGGGTTCCCCATCAGGCAGCCCCACCCACCTGCTTCATCTTGGCCAGCTCTCTCCTGGTATGCTCATCTTGCCTGAGTCCTTCTTATTCCCCACAAGGATGATGGGCATGTTGGGGCAGAAGTGCTTCACCTCCAGGGTCCACTTCTCAGGAATGTTTTCTGCACAGACATGTCCCAACAGGTACCTTGGTTTAAGCATGTGAGCACTGGTCTTCCTTCCCATAGCAGTCTGAGGCTGATGGTCTCCTTCATACCTCAAAACCCCATCCCTTGTAGCATATCCTCCCCCAAGCTCTTCCAAACACTGGAGATGCCACAACAAAGGAGCCAGCAGAGAATGTGTGGCCCTTGTGACTCCATCCCCACAGCCTCTGAAGATGGCTGACTCCAAAGCATCTCCACCCCCTCTCTCCAAAGTCCTCACCCAGGCTGTCAGGGCTGTCAATGGAGAAGCACATGAGGATGACATCTGTGTCCATATAGGAGAGGCGCTGCAGACATTCATAGTCTTCTTGCCCTGCTGTGTCGCACAAAGCCAGTTCCACCTGACAAACGGGCAATGCATAGCTGACCCCAAGGGCCCCAACCTACTACCCAGAGATCCTCTCAAACCACTGGTCCTGCTGTGTGCAAGGCACCATATTAATCACAGTCATAACAAACTCAATTGAGTTTTTCTTTAAAGTTCTAAGATGTAAACTGGGTGTACTGGTGCATACCTATAAACCAGCTATGTGCGAGGCTGAGACAGAAGAATCGCCAAGTTCAAGGCCATCCTGGGGAACTTAACAAGATGCTGTATCAATTTGTTTAAAAAAGTAAAAAGGGCTGGGGATGTAGTTCAGTGGCAAAGTGCTGCTGGGTTCAACCCCTAGTAACCCCTCTCCCACAAAAATCACTAAAATGTGTTTGATTTTTGTGATCTCAAATGAATAGCTATCGTGAATACCACTTTAATTCTCACACTCCTTTAGGGTAAGTCATGCCATCATCACCATTTTGTGGTGGTGGGGAGTTTAAGCCCAGAAGCAAAGGGACTTGGCCCTGATTACAAAGCGAGTATGTGGTAGAACCAGAGGATATATCCAGGTTTTCTTTGGGGTACTGGGGATTAACTCAGAGCCTCACACATGCTAGGCAAGTACTCTACCAATAAGCCACACTCCAGCCCTTTTTATTTTAGATAGGGTCTGGATAAGTTGCCCACACTGACCTCAAACTTGTGATCAATCTTCCTGCTTCAGTCTCCTGAGTAGCTGGCATGATGGGCATGTAACATCACACGTGAATATATCCAGGTTTTCTAAAAGTGCAGTTTCATTTCTCAAATTTTACTTGTTCCCACAGGAAAATAAAACAAAGATGTGAGAGAGTGGTAAGGAAGGACATACTACATGACCAGGAACAGGGTTCCAAGGCAGGATAGGAAAGGGCTCTTGGCCTTACCTGCTTGCTGTCCTCCTCAATGTCTGTAATATAGTTCTCAAATACAGTAGGGAAGCAGACCTCTGAAAACTGATCCTTGCTGAAGACAATGAGGAGGCAGGTCTTTCCTCAGGCACCATCCCCCACAATCACCAGCTTCTTTCTGATTGCAGCCATGGCTGGGGCTGGCAAACAAGAGGCAGTAGGGATTTGGGGGAAAAAAAAAACTAGTAGTACAAAAACTGCTCTGTGACTGCCAAAACCTCTCCACAAACCTGGGCAAAGGAAGAGAAAACAGAAAAGGGGGCTTGCTTCGGCACATTCTTGCCAAGCACCAATCCTGTAAGAAACAGAGTTTAAGATTTTTAATTTCTGGGGCAGGGACAGGTCTTCTCCAATGGGTTAAAATATAGCAGTGGGAGGTGGAAGAACCCACTTGGGAACCAGAAAACGACTTTCAAAGTTATACACTCAACTGAAGGGAAACAGTTCAGGGATGCCTCCAGAAAAGCCAGCCTTTATCTGCTTTGCATATTGGAGTCATGAGACAGATTTCATTTGTAACAAGATTTGATACATTTAAGGTTTAATAATTGCTAAGGTATAATCTAGAACAGATTGTGCCTTGGCTTGAGTCACGCTTGCCTAGTCAAAAATAAGGAGTCCCTCTACAAAACCAGATACTAGCAGAACCACTTACTAGGAGGCTGATAGGTAAGAGAAGGAATATTTATAAAGCCCCAAGGTACCCACTCTTTGTTGGGTATTTTGACAAAAATTATTTACCTCAGGTTCCAGTGGCTTGTTAGGTGAATGGTGCACTTCCCATTTTGACAACAAGGAAACTCTCTGAGGGTTAGATAATCAGAGTGTCAAGGACAGCACTCAAAGCAGGGCTCTATGCCTCCAGAGTCTCTGCCTTTCTACATGTCACCTCAGAGGTGGAAAGGAGAGCAGGAGGAGGAAACCCCAGACAGAGGACAGAGGCAGCAGCCAGCAGCTTCTCTGACCCACCCCACCCTGTCCCCAAACCCCGGGTCACACAAAGGAGGCTCAGTCCAGGCAGTACCCACAGGTCACATTAGGGCAGCCTGCCTTCCTCCCCTCTTCCTGCTGGGCCTGGCGGCAACACTAGGTTACTCAGCCCCCAGTAGGGGACAATGACTACACTGTAGGGAATCACACATCCACCACAGCAGAGGGACAGAATAATCCACTAGGGAATCACCTCCACCCACTCTGGAACAGCCCCTTCCTCCCTCTGTCCTGCTCACTTTTATGCCCTGCCCACCCCTCCCTGTGACTCAGGGCAAGGAGTCAGCTTCCCAGGGTTATCATGTGTCCCTCATCACCAACACACATGAAGGAGCAGTTCATCACACCTGCAGTTCGTCACACCTTCACAGCTCCCCTCACTTCCTCCTTCCCCAGGGAGGGGAGCCAAACTCCACCCAGCTAGATTCCCAGCCCTGCAGTCAGGGAGAAAGAGAGGGTGTGCTCTGGAGCTGAAATGAAATCTAGGCTGTTGGGAAGAGGGAGGGAGCTAGAGCCTGGGCTGGGAGGAGCCCCAAAAGAAATGACAAATGAGGACCAGTCCCTCCACCAACTAGGCAGGGAGCACAAGGTATGGTAGGTAACCTGATCTCTGCCTCAAACCTAGGTTTTCCTCAGTCCCACATCCTGTCATGCTGGGCTGAGCTCTTCTAGTCCCTGCATTCCACCACCTCACATTATATAGCCTGGGTCTGCTTTTTAGGAAGCAGAATACTCCAGCCCCAGGCTGTTTCTCTTCAACAGTGGGATGCTAGGTGGCCCCTCCCTCTCCTCCACTTACACCTCCAGAAAACTGGGATGTGGAGGAAGAGGACATAAGTCACTGAGAATTTATCCAAACCACTCTCCGGATCACAAAAGGGCTCTTGCTGATATCCCAAATGACAGGGAAGATGTGCCCTGCCGACACATCCCTTCCAAACAGGAGTTCATTGAAGTCTACCCAGGTGACTGACACTAGGATTTCTTCCAACTCCCCCACCTACTCCCATTAGTTCAACTCATGCAACTGTGTAAACATGGGCTGGGGTAACTCCAACACAGGCAGTGCTGATAGAGAGCAATAACTACTGATCTACCAGTCACTTAGGCAAGAGTGCGCCACTGCCATCCCCTAGCAAGGCAACTGGCACCAGATGGTGGGAGGCAGAGGCCAGAACTTCAGGACAAGGACATGAATTAAGTGACCTGAAACCTCCAGCTCAGAAGACTTTCCCTCCAGGCTCTGGTTGGGCCAGAAGAGCAAGCAGCCCAGGCCAAGCCAGGACACAAGGCCCAATGCCAAGATGGCATGAACAATAGTTCCCTGTGAGAGGAAACCCCAGAGGAACTGCCCCACTGACCCTAAAACGGGCAACCAAACCCCACGCAGAGACTGAAGTGGAGCTGGAATGGAGCCTGGAACTTCTGGTGCCTCCCCTGAGACAAGATATGTGGGATACCTAGCTCATTCTCTTGATTTTCCCGAAGATCCAGTGGGCCTCCTACCTGGCTCACTTCCCCTGAAGTTTGGGAAAGACTCACTCTTCAGTTGACACCTCTTCCTCAACTTTAAAGTCAGATCTGAGAGAACTCTTTGCCCCGGGCTCCCCAGCTGACATCCCTAAAATAAATCTTTAGCCTAGATGGGGAGTGTGGAGGGTAGATTCCTTCACAAACTCGCATGAATGAACACACGAACACACAAGGGCTGGATTCTTCCAGGTCTCCCCTACCCCATGCCCCAGGCAGTTTCCAAGGACTGTCGAGGGCAGCGTCCAACCCGGGTCCAACCTCCGCTGAGCAGTGGCAGCCCCCAAGGGTCACACCGCGCCCTTATTCCCGCCATTCCACCGTCGGGGCCTGGAAGAACTCCCAGCCCATCCCCAGCACCCCAGGCCAGGTCCGCGCTGGGCCGTCCAGCCTGGGGCTAGCCAGGGCGTCTGGGCTGGGTTCCCTTGCGGAGGGAGATCAAGGCCGCTCCCTTGTTCCACGGGGGAGGCTCGGAGAAACCCGGAGGGTAGGGAAAGGGCTCCTTTCGGGGCCTCAGCAGGAGAGAGCCCCTGCCAGGCCGCTCCTGGGGCCCCTCGCTGCAGTCCGGGGAGGAGCCCAGCAGGCCGGACCCCAGTGCAGCCCGGACGCTGCGTCCAAGGGGAGGGAACGGGCCAAACCCCTCACTGGACCCGCCTGAGTTCTCGGCTAGTGGAGAGGAGGAAACTGTTCTCCCGGGAACTGGGACGCCCTTCTTCCCCTGCCAGGACCTCTGTACCTTCTGCTCCGTTGCCTCCAGTTGCGCGGCTGGTGCAGGAGGCTGAGACTGACCCTAGGGGCCGGGCCCCGCCCTCCTTCAGCCCTTGGCTCGGCTGGCCTCCGGCCCAGCCCCAGGCGGCCAAGGGTCGCCTCCGCTGCGGCGAGGATTGGGGGCGCCTGTCCCTGGCTGGGTGAGAGGCTGGAAGGAGAGTCGCTGTGAGCTGCCAGAACTGCAGAGGAGTGGGCGGTGACCGGAGCGGGTGGGACCCCGGAGGACTCGGCCTCTGCCCGGCCTTCCAGCCCCTAGGTGCAGATGGGCGTTGAGAAAGTTGAGAGGCTCTGGGGTGGCGTCAGGAAGGGCCGCTGCTGCCCTCCTGCGGCCAAACAGCACCCGCTCCTGCCCCACCAGGGCGCTCGCGGGAGGCAGGACTGGGAAACCTGGGTGCCCGCGTGGGCGATGGAGTGGGACGTGGTGTGTGCAGAAGACCACTCTCTGCCACTAGAATCCTTGCGGAGCAAGCATAGCCTGACTTCATCCCTAGTCTGAAGGCCCTCCAGAACCTTCTGGGACCTGCAGAACCAGACCACCGTTCTGCCTCGTATTCCCTTCCATCCATTGCCTGGAATTTCCCTGAGACCAATTCCTACCTACTTCTCCAAGGTTACTCTTGGAAGTGCTTCTGGATTCCCAACCAGGAATACAGTTCCCACTCCTATTGTATTACTGTGCCGTTAGCGACACTAGCCCCTTCTGATGTGTTACATACCGTATTTCCCTACATGTAGATCTTCCTTGTAAAAATGATTGAGGAGGTGGACAAAGAAGGAGGAAATCTATCAACATTTTATTGACTTGTATATTCTAGGAACTACATAACTCAACCTTTTAAATACTTGTCACAATCCTTTCGGGGGAAGTATACCCATCTTCTTTTGCCTGTAAGGAAACTGAGATTTGAAGACACAGCTTAGCAAATGTTTGAGATTTCTGATAGCAAGAATTCGTACAGTCAGTCCTGTGTGACTACAATGCTGGTGCTGTCTTCTGATGACTACCGTGCTCCTCCAGTCTTCCCCTCCCCTTGTCTACCACAGTGTGTGTCCCATGATCGGTTTTCAAGAAATATTTGCTGAATAGATGCATGTTAGAAGTCTTACAGACTTTAAAGATCTAAGTACAGCCAACACATTTGGTAAATGAGCAAACTGAGTTCAAGAGCAGTTTGGTCCCCAGGCCTCTTAATCCACTCAGTAGTTCACTCAGTATGAAGTGAGAGTTATGTGCTGAAGATTGATTTATGCCTTCAAATAATTTGTAGTCTAAATGAGGAATACAAACTATCTCAAGATATCTAACGCTTATGGAACCTGACTCTATATACATTAACTATTTCAGTCCTCACAATAACCTGATGGCCTAGTAGTGTTATCTCCTGATCTCCTAGTAGTGTTAGCTCTGAGGGAAGTGTTACCAGCCAGTTATGTTCTGGTCCCAGTAGAGCATCCTCTGCCCCAACTCCTTGGGCTGAGCTCTGCAGGGGAACTCAAGATGGGTGAATTCACCACCTAGCAGCTCTGGTTTCAGGAAGCCCTGGGGTTGAGAATGGCCAGACAGAGCAAAGGGCCAGGGGATGTTACACTCACAGCGTACCCTAGTACAATATATAGATAATGTTAATTTTTTTCTTCTTTTGAAGTAATGGGGATTAAACTGAGGGGTACTTTACCACTGAGCTACATCCCCAGCCCTTTTTAATTTTTATTCTGAGACAGGGTCTTGCTAATTTTTTGAGGCTGTCATTGAACTTATGCTCTTCCTGCCTCAGGCTCCCGAGTTGCGGGAATCACAGGTGTGCCACACTGTATCTGGCTAGATGATATTTATTATAGCAGACCTTTAAGTAAAGGTCCACATGCTACACCCTATTCTGATACACACATTAACTCAGTTACTCTTCAAAACAACCCATGGGGCAGGAACTATTACTGCACAGAGAGGTTAAGGAATTGTCAAAGGTCACATAATTAGCAGAGAACAACAAATCAGGATTCAGTATCCAGGCAGTCCAGTTCCAGAGCCCAGGGGCCTTTTCTGTTCCCTCCCCTCACCTCTGATTTTACTTCCTTCCTCAGCTGGGGCCACAGTGGGTGCTGCAAACCATCTCAGGCTCCTTCCTTTAGCATTATCCCCTGGGCTCAGCCCTGCATTCAAGAGCCCACACAGCTTCCCAAGAAGCTCCCAGTAGGGATTGTTCTGTGTTTGGTGGTAGTGGTGGTGGTGGTGGTGGTGGTGTGTGTGTGTGTGTGTGAGAGAGAGAGAGAGACAGAGACAGAGAGAGGGTAGGGTTGGGGGGATGTTCTCAGGGACAAGAGTGCAGAGAGGCACAAGAGCCAGTAAACGATGTGGGTAGGAAGTTTGGTTTCTACTTACAAGCAGCTGAAGATGCTGGCGCTCGGTCTCTGGGGTAAACTCCGGGAACATTGGAATGATTTCACCATTCTGGACAATGATGGCCTTGCCCAGAGACAGAAAAGGCCTGGCTCTCCTCAGCCCCCTTCATGGATAATTCCAGAGGGACCAGGCCTTCTGCTTAGGATTCCTTACCCAGGACTCCATCTTTCCTCTCCTTGTGGATATATCAGGCCTTTCTTTATATCTATGGTCCTCCAAGCTCCTTCAATCTTTGGGGTTTCTTTAAATATTTTATTTTTTACAGTACTGGGGATTGAACCCAGGGCAGCTTTACCACTGAGCTATATCCCCAGCTGTTTTGATTTTATTTTGAGACCCAATTTATTATAGGGTCTCACTAAATTTCTGAGGTTGATCTTGAGCTTGTGATCCTCCTGCCTCAGCCTCTTGAGTTTCTGGGATTACAGGCATGTGCCACCATGCCAAGTCCAATATTTGACTTTGAACCCCACCACCTCACTCTTCTATCCCCCCATCCTAGAGAGTATGGCCCCTTGTAGCCACTTTTAAAGCCCTTCTCCTTCATACCTGCTGTCACCTGCATTGGCCACATACACCTTGCCTAGCAGGTACACCACAACCAGTGCACAGCAGCCCCCTTCTACTTGGTGGCCAAGACACTCCTGCTCCCGAGCCATCTGCTCACCTGCCAAGTGAGGAAGGGTCAAGAGTGAGGAGAGTAAAAGAAGAGTTTGCAGACACCGAGTCGCCCTCCCCACTCCCATCTGCAGAAATTATCTGGCACAGCCAAACCACAACTGGAAAAATAGTGAAACACATGGGGGTAACTATCCCTTCTGCCTCCCCTCAGAACCAAACTCTGCTCTGGCTCTCAATAGTGTTGTGGGTTCTCAGGGTAGGTCCCTGAGGCCACCTGACTCTCACACAGAGTTGGCCAGAGTGTCTGCCTAGCCAGCCTTTGTCCTAGGCCACCCACTCACCATGAGCTGGAAGGCATTCTCAATGGCCCCTACTACCAGGCTTTCATGGGTCACTTCCTTCTGTGAAGACCAGCAGGACTGAGGACCAATCAAGTGAGTAGAATCAGAGGAACCTGGGGTCCCTGAGGTGCACGGGAGGCAGAGGGGAGGTGGTGAGTGGTCTTGAAGTGTTTCTACTAGGTCCTTTAGTTGCTCCCGGATGTGGCGATGCAGGAGCCGTGAGGCCATTTCAGCAGCTCCACCACCGGCATGTCCATCAAACAGGCCCCAATAATAGAAGCAGAGTCCCTGGTGGGGGAAAAGTTGAAGGTGAGTAAATCTGTGTGTGTGTGTGTGTGTATGTGTGTGTGTGTGTGTGTGTGTGTGTGTGTGTGTGTGTGTAGTATAGTATAGGAAAAAGAACAAGACTGTAGGCATCCAATAAATATTAGAGAGGTTGACATTACAGGCAAATTAGATTTATTCACTTATTCACCCAGGGCACACTATGTGTCAAAAGAAAGGAGACCCTCAAAAAAGCCAAATTCTGAGGATAAAAGATGCAAAAATCAGTATCAGTAATTAATTAAATTATCCATAATACAAGAACATCTACATTTGAAGTAGAAAAGTAAACATTCATCTGACATGGCAGGAATCAATGCCACATAAGGGTTCTGTGGCAAACACAGAAAGCTAGTGAGTTAGGAGGCAGTTTTTCCCAGTCTCAGAAATAAAACCAGATGCCTGATATCCCTCAGGACGAGTGTCTGTGACTCTGGAGGCTAAGAGAAAGGGTGAGGTCTTACTGGGCTTTGGCTAGGCTCCCTAGGGGCCCCTGTAACACCCCTCCATCCTTCCACATACACCACTTCACAGCAAGCCTGGTCCTCATTGTGCCGGCTCTTGCCAGTGTTGATGACACTGCCAGGCCAGAGTGACCACATCAGGTTGGACACCAGACCAGGTCCTGGAATAACCCCCACCTTAGACATATACACATCCTCCCCTGTGGGCTGGCCAAGTTGAGAAAGGTCACAGCCACCTGGTATCCAGGCTAGAGAGAAAAGGAGCAGGGAGAGCTGACGAGGAATACTGTCTTGGTGGCAGGCCCTACTTCATAGAAAGGTAGACAGTAGCACCTGCCTGCCTCAGATTCCCCCTTACTTGGCAAAAGAGGCTCCCTCAGGGGTTCTGCTGGAGGAGGCAAGATGAGGGTAAGAAGCTTTACTTCTCTGCTCACCAAGACCCTACATTTCACCTCCAACCTCAATCAGTTCTCCCAGTACTTTGTGCCCAGCGTTCCACAACTCATGGGCACACTCACCCTCACCCTAAAACTACCCAGCAAAAGTTTCTGCCTGTTTGGCAGTGAGGAAGTGCTTCAGCCCAGATCCTGAAAGAGGAATTGAAAGTAGAGTAAGAGTATAGGCCCACCTGGACTGGGAAGGAGCCACTTAACCACAAACTTCTCCCTTGTAGGAAGTTAAAACAGGTGGTGGTGGGGACATGAGACCACCAGCCACCTTTCTCAGCGATCTCAGTGTCCCCATCTCCCTCAGGGTTAGGTTTTCTGGTAGATGCATTAAAAAATCCATGTAGCCTAGGAGCATGCCCGCAGTCCTGATCAAGGGGTGTATTTCCTTTATCAGCTGCACCAATAGGTCTACCCAGAGAACGCAGTCCAAAGGGTACCCTCCCACTGCAGTAGGCTGCCCAGTCCCCCACCCTGGGAGGCCGGCTGCCTTCTGGTGTTGGGCTATTTCTGGGTGTGGAAGGGGAGGGGAAAGGTAAGAGGGACAGGGAACTGGGGCTCTAGGGCTGGAAGCTGCTGATAGTCTTTCCAACCCCTATCCCCTGGTTAGAAGGAACTCCGCTCCTTTTTGAACAACCGCCCTCACCCCGAAGTTTCTTAGCCTTTAACCTGCAGAGCTGCGATGAGGACCTGGCCAACTCATCCTTGGCACAGCCCCCCCACCCCCTCATCTCTGGGAAAAAACGGGGTTTTGAGGGGAGAGAGTGAGGGTTATCAACAAGTTACAAGGTCCTGAGGAAGGTGATTCAGGCTGCACCCGATTGAAGAGAGGGCCCGGAGCGGGTGGTGCCCAAAGCTCAGACGATAGCAAAGGTCCCAGGAAACGGGGGTTCATGGCTCTGAGCGCTGCACGGAGCGCATCCCTGGAGCGGGGATGCAGAGTTGGGGAGAAGTGGTAGTCCCATCCAGGTTTGGGTGCCCTGGGAGGGCGTTCAATCAGTGTAGCCAGTGCTCCAGGGCAGGCGGCGGCCCCTGTCCGGAGGGCTTTGCACAGCCCAGCCCGCGTGGTCCTCGGCGTGTCGCAGCCCCCTGGGACTCAGATGCAGAAAGGTTGGTCTGGAGAAGCTCACTGGAGCTTCTACGGTCTTGGCTGACGCCCAGCTCTCACTCCCTGGCCTCGCTGGAGGGCTCTTGGGCGTTTCTGTAGCAGAGGCCAGTGGCGCGGAGGTCATGCTGGGCAGGTCTGGGGATTTGGTGCGCGGAGGTGAAGCACCCCTGGAGTAGAGAGCACCAGTTTTAGCCTGCTGCTTCTTGGCCCCGCCCTCGGCTGCGGCCCCGCCTCTCTCAGGCCCTGACCCTAGGGCTCAGCGTGGGCGGTGCTTACCCCTGTTGGTCCCTTGAGGCCATTGGCTCCCTGCCTGGTTGGGACTGTGCCCGGCAGAACTTCCCCTAGCTCTAGGCCACCCCGGGAACTGCCCCACTGGCTCCCGATCTCTTCTCCACCTCATTCTGTCTTCTTCCAGTCGCAATTTCTCAGAGGGAGATGGGTTTGTTGTGGGAAAGGTCTGAGAGAAGGAAATTTTACTTCACTCGTGCTGTAGGAGAGACATCAAATAGACCTTTCCTATTGTGACGAGGGTGGGGGAGGCGGTCTCCCCGCTCCTGGTTCAGGGTGGTCAGGCTGCCTTCAGGGCAACGAAGCTGATGACCTCAGATGGAAACAGCCGCTTCAGGGCCACTGGGTGTGAAACAGCTGGTGTGACAACACCTCTGGAGCTACTGGAGTGAGAGCGAGAGCAGCAAGCTGGTGCAGAGTGGAGGCAATGGTAACCATGCAGGTCACAGCTGATCACCTTGGATCAGAGAGCCGGGGTAAATTCCTGGGCTCTTGATGGTACTGTTATCTCTGAAGGCCACTTCCACATGTGGGAGAGCGGTTGCCACTCCTACCCCACTTACTTTCTCAGAACCTTTCCCGTACACTCAGATTTAGACTTCTCATCAGTTAATAAGGATAACAACGTAATATAATAAATAAATACCATTTATAGAAGACCTACTGGGCAGTAGGCCTTTTACAAAGCGCACTCTATACACCAATTTATCACTCCCATTTTACAAATGAGATGGGACTGGGTGTACCTGTCATTTAATATGGCATGCCAGAAGAGATCATACGGCCATTGAGAGATTCATAACCACGTCAGTCTCCTGATACCAAAATCCGGTTCTGACTTGAGGATCAAGTTGATTTCTCTCAATCAGGGAGGGAGAGTTAGGGAGAAGATGACAGCAGTTAGAGGGATGAAGTTCCTCCTCTGCCTTCCTCCTCTTTGCGCAGAGGCTGGGAAGTCCTGGAATGCTGGGCAAGTTCTCTGCAGCCAGGGGGAGACAGAGGCCAGGTTAAACTCGTGCCTGGATGGATTAAAAGCCCACTTGCTCCAGGACTGAAACTAGACCAAGTACCAGGTGGGATGCTTATTCTTTCTGCTTTCTGACTCCTGGGGGAAGGTGGTACTGACCTGACCTGGGAAGAGCTCTATTCCTACACACGGTATCAGGGAATAGATCATTTTAGGTCCCAGGTACACCCACCCAACACACAGTTCAAATGAGGTCAAGGTCTCTGTGCCCTAATGCAAGTTGGGCTAGCCATCACAGGACACTGGAATCAAGTTCATTATAGGGACCCTACCTCTGAGCTCTGTCCACTGAGTGCTTCCTGAAAACAGCATACTCTGTCCCCCAGGCTAAACTGTGCTCCCAGAAGGGGTGGCTTTCCTGGCCTACAATAGTCACTGAGGTGTATGGATTTGCTGTAATTATGCCAGAGATTTGGGCAGAAAGCCAGATCAAATGAAGTCACAAGAGGGAGAAAACATCAGACCCCACAGAGCAGCAAAAACAGGGACAAAGAAAACGCTGCTGCTTTTTATGGGTGTTCCCCTCCTGTTTGAGGAAAAATGGGAATCAGCTCTCTCATAAATGACATAACATCACTGCCAGGTCAAAGACTGAAGAAAAATATGACTACTAGCTATTTTTATTATTCAATGTTTCTGGGACAGTTTACTTATCACTTCTCACTGTCACACAGCTCCTTATTCCCTGCTCTTCCCAGCATCTATGGAGTGGCTGCAAAAATAGGCCCCAGAGCTAGGGCCTGGAGACCCCTTGCTTCTGTACCAGATAATCCCCAGGGAAGTTGACAGCATCTGTGGGCTGTTGCACAGCACTCCAGCCTACCCAGACCCTAAGACTTTCATCTCCCTGAGCCACCCGCCCATCCTGACACTATTGCACCTCCTCCATCCTCAGACTGTCCCAGACCTGGTATTGCAGTCATCGCCCTTACCCATCCTAAGGTGGCAGAAGGTGAGAGGAGAAAGGTAGCAGGCTGGGAAGAAGCAAATCTGTGGGATATTTTCCTTAGTTTAGACTGATAATGTCTAGCCATATAGGGGGACTGGAGAGCCTCAAGGCAGGCCCCTTTTTCACAATCCACATGCAGGGGTTCAGGGCCTATTATTTTTATTTTTATTATTTGGTGTTTCAGGAATAGTTTGCTTACCATTTCTTCCTCCTTGCCTTTTCCCTCCACATTATCCCAACCCCAGAGCCCTGTTACAGTAAGAGGTATGTCCTTCATATGAAGAGAAAAACTCACAGAATCTCTTTGCCTTTATTTTCCTAGTACTTTTCACATACAAAACATAACCTTACAAATAATTTTACTATTGCCAGGCATAGTGGTGCATGCCTGTAATCCCAGTGGCTTGGAAGGAAAATGGCAAGTTGGAGGCTAGCCCCAGCAATTTAACAAGGCCCTAAGCAACTTAGTGAGAACCTGTATCAAAGTAAAAATAATTAAAAAGGACTGGGGATGTATCTCAGTGGTAAAGCACCCCTAGGTCCAATCTCCAGTACCTAAATAAATAAATCTACAGTGGAAATTATATTACAATTTTTTTTTTCTGATGAAGACACTGGGTCCCAGAATTTGGTTCCCAAGTTGAGACGCACACCCATCATCCATAGGGACCATTCACCAGTCTATTATAGTCTTCCTGCATGTCACTAAGGGTACCATTTCTGGGGTAGAAATATTGCCTTCCATATATCAATCTAGGAGAGGACTGCTGAAAAGAACTTTGTAGCAGGGTCTAATGGTGATTGTTTGTAATCCTGTTGATTCCAGAGACTGAGGCAGGACAATCACAAGTTTGAGGCCAGCCCTCATCTATACACCCTACTGTCATGTATATCTAAAAACAAATTTTATATATATATATATATATATATATATATATATACACACACACACACACACATACATCCACATACATATATATCCCCTTCAAAAAAAGACCTCCTTTCAAAATAAAAAGGACCAGGGATGTAACTCCAGTAGAGGGCCCCTTGATCAAGCCCTAGTAGGAGGAGGACAGGGAACAACTTTGTGCAACCGTGGGAATGTTCTATATCTGCTTTGCCCAATACACTTGTCCCTAGTTTCTTGTGGCTACTGGACACTTTAAATAGCGTTTGAGTGCTAAGCAAAATTTTAATGAGTTTAGACTTAAATTTAAATAAAATGCGGCTAGCGACTACCCCACTGGACAATGCAGTTCTGGAATCTTCAAAACTCAAGACACCTTGCAGGTCCGGGCAATGACTCCTCACTTCCAGCGCCCCACTGCCACCTCCACCCCGCCGCCGCCCTTCACCTCCGACCATCACCTCCTTCCCTTGAGCCACAGAACTAGGCGTCAGGAGGCCTGCAGGTTTGGGAGGACTTCCTCGGGGTTACCTGTCTGACCATAGGGGCCAGTAGTTCTTCCCTCCCTCCGTCTGTCTTGAGTCGCCAGGGGCCGCTGCGGGCCGGCTGCGACCGCCAGCCCGCCCATCGCCCTGCGCTGTCCTGAAGGAAGCAGTGGTGCTGGCTCAGGGTGGAGGAGTGGGGCAGCACCTGCGCCAAGGCTGCAGCAGCCGTAGCACGCTCCCCAGCCTTCCGACGGGAGGATCGGAGAGGGTCCGACTGATCAGAGCAGGGCCCAGGGCTCTCATCACTGCCGAGTCGGTGATGCGAGTTTGGCCAGAGCCCTGCTGTCCTGGGGGCACAGCAACTTGGTGAGGGACGCAGACAGAGCCCTGGACTGGAGGGCATTCAACCTGGCCGCACCCAACAGTCGTCTGCTCTCTGAGTCTTGGTCCCAGGTTCAGAGGCAGCACGGACCTCAGGCCAGCAGGTTGAACAGTGGTCACCGCTGTAGGGCAGTTAGGTCCCTGTGAGAGTGCTCAGAATTTTTGAGGACTGACTGGACACTGGAGTTGGGTGAGGGTAGGTTGGGGAAGGTTGGAGGTTCTTGTGGTTCACATCTTCAACGCTGCTCACTCAGTCTCACTATAGCATGGGTTGGAGCAGGGGGGGAAACAGGCTGGGAAACTGAGGTAGAGCATAGAAGTTGAAAAAACATTCCCAGAAGCTTTCTGCAGCTTCCTCTAGCCCCAATCCTCTCCCCTCCCCCAGGTCTTTTGAGTCTTGGGGTTCATAAGAGAGACCAGGTGAGTGGGATTGAAGGGTCTGTAAGCTCAGAAACAAGATCACCTGAGACAGGCTGAGGATGTAGCTCAGTAGTAGAGCCCTTGTCTAGCATTCCTGAGGCCCTGGGTTCAATCCCCAGCACCCCTCACCTGGGAGAAGCTGCATTTCTAATAGTTGAAATGGGGTTTCCTGATAGGGGCAGAGAGAGGAGAGACCTATTCAGGAAAGAGATACATCCAGACAGGCAGGAGCTTACCTATCTCCAGGATATTGCCATCACTTCCTCTGAACACCTTCATTCCCCTTTTTAGGACCCTTGTTGCTGGGAGCTAGGAGGGAGGTTCTCTTTCTTCCAGGGTCTCACCATCCTGCGTTTCACTTCTGTCTCCTTAGGAGGCTGAAAAAGGAGGAGTACTTAGGAGGTGTTGGGGAGCTGTGGCCTGCAGTTCAGAGACCTGCTGAACCCCCATTCTGGCTCTGTGAGGTGAAAGAGGGTGACAGTGGCAGAACTGAGCCAGCTGTATGTAAGTCCAGGAAGCAAGTGCCATGGGACATTGGTGGTAGAGGCAAAGAGGATTCAGGGCTCAGGAATCCTCCCCAGAGGTCTATCCCAGCAGGAATCTATCTGGCAGATTCTGATTAGAACCCTCCCCTGATCCTCAGCTCTGTCCCAAATCAGAGAGATGACAGTGCTGATTCTTAGACCCCTCCCACCACTACTTCAGTCCTGTGATATTGAAGCTCCCTGGCCACTGGTCCCAGTCTCATCCTGACTCTGTAAGGGCCATTCCCAATCCAGAAGAAGAGACTCTGCCCCTGCCTAGAACAGCTTCATAACTGGACTCCGGCCAGCCCACCCCCTTGCCTTCTCCCAAACTTTCCTTTACCCAACCAGACCAGGGCCCAGGCTCCCTCTGGACCTCACAACTCACTGAAATCTTTCCTACTTGTCCAGGTGGAGTGAGTCTGAGACCAGCAGATGAGCAGACTGAAGCTAAAAGTTCCTAGCAAAATGTAAGTGAAGAAACAGCTGAAGATTTGAAGTGTGAGGGGTGGGCAGACATCGGGCATTTTATTCTAATATGGCAGCAGGTTCCTGGCATTTGGTTGATCCCTAATACTCTCAGAATTGTGCTGGCACTTGAGGGAGGTCAGCAGTGACCCAAGGGGCTAGGTGAGCAACAGAGGTAGTGACCCAGGTCTAACCCTGAGCTTGAGACTCTGATGCCTTCTGAGATTGATTTTGCCCCCATCTGTGGCTGGGCAGCTCCCAGCCTTTGTGTACCTCCTCAGCAACATAAGGAGGCTTTAAGCAATTTAGCAAGACCCTTTCTCAAATCAAACAAACAAACAATAAATAAATAAATATAAAAAGGGTGGGGCAGGGGATGTGGCTCAATGGTTAAGTATCCCTAGGTCCAATCCCTGGTACAAAAAAGGAAAAAATAAATAGGGAGTAAAAAAGAAATTAGTAGAAAAATAAGTCATCTTCTTTCTCAGCCAACCACTTTTCCTTCTTAATGGCAAACAATGTTATTCCTGTTTTTTTCCATAGCTAATTTTTTGACATTTTTATTTGGTGAGGTTTGGTTTGGTTTGGTGTTGTGTGTGTGTGTGTGTGTGTGTGTGTGTGTGTGCGCGCTCGCTCGCTCGCTGTATTAGTGATTGTACTCAGGGCTACTCTATTGCCAGCTACTTCCTTGGCCCTTTTTATTTTCAATTATTTATTTTCTGAAATTGTCCTTTATTTTGTTTTACTAAAACTGATACAAAGTAACATTTTAGTACAGAACCTCCCAGGTTGTCAGATCCTATATCTGCCTGCACACCACCCATCACAGCCCAATCTGCCTGCAATATAGAAAATCAACGTGTAACCAATGCCTCAAGAATGATCTATAGTTTTTCTCAGTTGTCTGAGCTAGAAAACTTGTACCTGAAAAAGAAAAGTCAGCATTGAGAACCAAAGCTTGTTTCTCTTTTGAAGCGCTGTGCAAGAAATCATATCCCTTTTTTAAAAATATCAGTAATGGCTAAACTACAATCTTGTTTCTAGAATTACAAAGAATAAAATCAAGTCAAAGACATCTTGGTATTAAATGAAATTTTAGGAACAGTATTAAAATATGGATCCTACACCAATGACATCGGAGCCTGGTATAGAACCTACTAGCAGGACTCCAGGACACACCATTTAAGGAATCTTCAGCCAGACTTATCTGGCCTCCGAAATGCATGCCCTTTTTATTGTAAGACAAGCTCTCACTAAGTTGCCCTGGATGACCTCCAACTTGCAATCCTGCCTCAGCCTCCAGAGTTGCTGAGATTTACAGGTACAGACCACCACATGTGGCTCCAGAGCTAGTTTATGCCTATTCAAGCAGCATAAATAATCCCTCTCTTTTACACATTTTATACACATCGTCCCACATGTTGCTGCTCCCTCTTAACAGTGGATTATCATTGGAGATCACTGAATGCATCATTAAATAAAGCATTTTCCATTGTGTTTCCACAGCTGTTTGGAAGAGACTTCCCAGATTCTCTTCAAAGCATTTAGCCAGTCCTTCACTGGTGGCTGTTTGTGTTGTGTCCAGACTTTTTGAGTTTCCATTTGCTCATCTATAAAATAGGTAATAACTATCCTACTTTTTGGAATAGTCATGAAGGATTCAAGAGCATGCCTGGGTTAAGAACTGAAAAAAAAATGGGAGTTAGCATGATTGTTCCTTCCACACCACAGCCCATTTTTTGTTTTAATTTTGGGAGGATACCAGGGATTGAACTCAGGGGCACTCAACCACTGAGCCACATCCCCAGCCCTATTTAGTACTTTATTTAGAGACAGGGTCTCACTGAGTTGCTTAGCACCTGGCTTTTTGCTGAGGCTGGCTCTGAACTCTGGATGCTCTTGCCTCAGACTCGCAAGCAGCTGGGATTACAAGTGTGCCACTGTGCCCAGCTCTAAGACCCCTTTTAAATGTCACTTCCTCCTCAGGTCCTCCCTTCCTGCTCCCCTGTTCTCTGTGGCATCCATCGCTTCCTACAGTGACTTTGTGCCAGGCTTTGAGCTGCTTGGGGACAAGGTGGGCATCTTACCCACCCTTGCCTCCCAGAGGGCATAGCACAGAGAAGCAACTGGGGCTGGGCACTAGGAGAGCTCCTCCTGTCTGGAGCTATGCGAGGTGTGCCCTTCTCTCCACAGGATGAGTGAAAGGGCCGTGTAGAACTGGAACTCAGGCCACTGGCTGCTGGCACTGTGCCTGACGTGGCTGTGGACCCTCCTGGCCTTTGCTTCCTCGCAGCCTCCAACTGCCACAGGTTAAGGGGAGGCAGTAGGGACTGGGAAGGAGGTTTTCCAGCACACCTGGTTTCCAGCCAGGTGGCTGGCACTATGCAGGCAAAGCCCTCCTCTGTGGATGGTGAGTGAGAAGCTAGGCCCTGGTCAGTGAGACTCTGAGCAGAGAGATAAGGAGGTCTGGTTGGGCCTTTTCATCTTCTGGGGATCCAATTTCATACCCATCTCAGGGCTTTCATGATCAGAGTCTCAAATGATGGGGTACCCTCTAGGGGACAGGAGGGCAGATATGACTATCTCTGTGTTATAGACAAGGAAAGCTCTTGTTGTGTGCTGTCCCTCACTGCCCAGCCCACACCGACAGATAAGTTCCCTCATACTTTAGGTTTTCTGCCACACACAGCCTTTCAGACATGGGCTCTTCACCTACTGCTCTCTCCCCAGCCTCTTCCACATGCTCTACTCTCAACCCTGCCTTTACATGAACACTTGTGTTCCTTCACATCACCCTTTCCCACCTACCCACTCTGGCTTCTGTTCTCACGCTTAAGTGGCATCTGAGTAACCATGCCCAGTGTGATCACATGCATGCCAGCTTGTGCCCTCCTGGTCTGTGGACCTCTGCACATGGTGCATAGTAGCTCACACACACCAAGCTGAAGATTGGTACCTCTGTGCCAATGACATGATTGCCTCAGAGACGACTTCACCTGCCTCCTTTCCCCCTCAATGTTTTTGGTGAGATGCTGGGACTTGTAGTATTAAAGTTGGTAGGGCTATGTCCCCAGGCCTCAACATTTCTTCCTCTCTGGGTATCCCAGAGTAGGCAGAAGACAAGGAAAACACTGGACTCCATGCCAGGGGTGTGTGGAAATGTGTACCTCATTCACAGACCCACCCCCCCCTCTTGACTGCTTGCAGAGAGCTTAGAGATGCACTCCTGCCTCCTGCCCCAATAGCCTCTATCATCCTGCAGAGGTGGTGGTGTCAGATGGAGCCCTGCCTGCCAGGGGAGGAGTGTAAGGTGCTCCCGGATCTGTCGGGATGGAGCTGCAGCAGTGGACACAAAGTCAAAACCCACTAAGGTATCCAGGTGGACACCTCATTCTACTACTCTTCTTCCTCTTTCACCTGGGGCATCCAAGGGGGCACAGGAGCCCTGGGGATCCAGGATGGCATGACCCAAGTTGGTATCTGTGAGCAGTGAGATACTCACTGCATCCTCAGGTGGTCCATCCATGTACAGTCAGACTCTGAGGACTGGTGTTAGGGCTCTGGATCAGAAATCCAGGAGTGTCTTTCTGGCAGATTTTTTGATGGTCCATATGCCTTGTTTTCTCTTCTTTGCCTATAGTGAGTTTGCTTCTGGAAAACATCAAGTCTATACAAACAAAGTGGGGAATTGGGGAAGCTATCTAGATAATTCAGGGAGGAGTCTCTCCTCCTACCTGAATTCCAGGTATAGTAGTCACTCTGCCCAACACTTCTCCATGGACTGTCCCTCCATTCCCACAATTCTAAACTCCAAACAGTTCATACCTCCCTTCCTCTAGTCAAATTGTTCTGTCTGCTGTGACAGCACCCAAGAGGATTATTATTTTCATGGTTTGTTGCCTATCCCATGAAACAAGGGGTAATTAAAATTTTATTAAAGTTGTTAGCAATTCCATGCGTGTCATGGTTAATTAGTTGCATCTCTTTGTCATCACCATTTGTACAGATGAGTGACAATGTGGGGCAAGCCAAGGCACTGCCTTCTACATTCCGTGCCCATCACCACACACATCAAACAGACAAACAAACAAGAAGAGAAAGAAAGGCAGCCTCAACAGTTTTGAAGAAAGCAACAATTTTCCCAGAGCACAGAACAAATGGAGCAGGGAGTTTGACTAGATATAGAGCATCTTATCTGTAGGCAGAGAAAGGAGACAGCCATTCTGAATATACCTAAGCCTAGATGAGAGTGAGACCCACCAAAGAGCTTGTGACATTTGTCACCACATTATATGTTTAGGTTTGTAGCCCATAAAGCCTACACTGCTTGCAATTTGTACAGTGACCTGGAAGCAAATAGTGGGTAAAGCGTGCCTGATTTATGTTTGCATGGTCCAGCTGGGCCACTTTTGCAGCCTGGACTGCTTCAGGAGCAAGGGTCCAGCAGCAATGTGACCTGCGTATCCTGGAGAGTCTCTGGCACAATGGAATGGATCCACCTTGTCTTCTATTGTTTGCTGTTTAGGTAACACGATAGCTCTTAGGGATCACAGCCTGGACAGGAGAAGCTTGATTGAGCCTTGGACTGAAGAATGGCATCCAGTCATCACCCAGCAAATTTAGAGATTCACTTACCTGGACTCATGCTTCATGTCAAATTCAGCATTAACTCTCTTGATTTTAATCAAGTCTCTAAGCAGATATGGATGGATCTCCAACCACATATCTTGAAGACTGTGCTCTGCTAGAGACAAAGAAGTTCAAGACACAATTCCTGCCCTTAAGGAATATCCAGTTGGGCTGGGGAATTGAAGACAGATAATTTAGGTCATTGAGAGTCTATGGAACCATGACTTCTGAACCACCTGCTGAGGGCATGATAGGAGTTTGGGGATGAAATTTTCGAAGCTCTTTGGCTACTCCCTGGTCACAAGGCACAAAGATGAGAATTCACAATCAGCGCCTTTCCATCCACCCTGATTCCATGGTAAACTGCTAACAAGTTGAAGGAAAGCTTTCTTCCTTATGCCAGGCCAGTAATCTCTCATTTGGATGGGATTGGATTGACTTGGGGAAGGAAAGCAATGAAGCATCTGTGGAGTAACAGCATGTTTGAGCTGTTTGTTGTGTATGGAATGCACAGGTCCTTAGACTCATCCAAGCACCTCAGGTTTCTGTTAATTTGTTTATTGTAACAGATAAGAAAGCTGGATGTGGTGGTGCACACCTAATCCCAGCAACTCTGGGACTGAGGCAGGAGGATCACAAGTTTGAGGACAGCCTGGAAAATTTAGCAAGTCCTTGTCTCAAAATAAAAAGAGCTGTGGGTGTAACTCAATAGTAGAGTACTTGCCTAGCATATGTGAGAGGTCTGAGTTTGATCCCCAGCATTACCAAGAGAGAGAGAGAGAGAGAGAGAGAGAGAGAGAGAGAGAGAGAGAGAGAGAGAAAGAAACTGAGCCCCAGAGTGCTGAGGTTGAGAGGATTATCCCATGAGCTCACAGCCTGGTCTCTCAAATCTCTAAGACTGCAGCCTTTCACTAGTGTGGACATTGGAATTCCAACCTAGACCTTCCTTATTATACCTGACCCTGTAAAGCATTGGCTGGACAGTAGCAACATATTTCTTGGAATATGCTAGACACTTTGACCAAGTTTACTGTTCTCCTATCTGCAATAAACCAGAATCTTTACACACCAGGATGTAGAGTCACTTTGTCTCCACTCTGCCCTAAGCCCCCCAAATTCCAAATAGGCTCCATGATAACACAGAGGTCACTCAGCCCACTTGCAGTGGGGGTGATCGGTTGGCATCCCCATTGCCTGCTCTGACCCGTCTCTTTTGTGGTCTTTAGCCTGTGATGCTCTCAGAGGTTCTGGTTCTAGGAGAAAGTCTGAAAGGAGTGTAGGGCTGGACAAAGTCCTGTCACTTCGAATTCACCTGCTGAGGTGGTAGGCTGGAGCCTTTGTCTAGGGCTGAGGATCAGCTGGCACCATATGATAGCTTGGATGCAGCCTCTGTGATGGTGGGGATCACCAGGGCTTTAGGGGTAGGGTGTCATCAGAAACCAACTGGGATGATGCCACTTTCTGATACTCAAGTAGGCAAATTAGATGATTTGGGACTAGTTTCAGTTCCTCCCTCTCTGCCTACCTCTTTATACAGTAGAATCAAGACTGATGTCTCCCTCACCCCACCCTAGTGTATTTTTTCTTTTTCTTTCTTTTTTGTTAATGGGGTGAACAATGGTGCCAGCTTCTTGCTGGACTGTAAATATCAGTGCTCTGACAACTATAATCTCTGCATAGAGTGGGCTCTCAGGTGGGGTTGTCAGTGAGCTGATCAGAGCCATTCTTGCCTCCTTCAAGGCTGGGAAAGGACCTGGAGGAGGGGAGTAAAGGTTGACATACTATTCCTGGAAAGAGTTGGAGAGTAAATATTTTAGGCTTTGCAGACCACAAAAGTGGGACACCTTCTCTATCAGATTGAGGACAGTTTGTTGCACATTCTTTGTTTTTGCTGTTTGTGTCATTTGGTTTAAAAAAAACTTTCAAAATTGCAAAAAAACTTTAGCTCAAATACAAAAAGCAACTCTTGGCCTTTTTCAGAAGGTCACTAACCCCAGTGAACCTCTGAAGTCAGGCCATGTTTGCAGCTTGGGATAGCTTCCCAGCCTCCTGGCCTGCCCTGGGTGCCGTGGAAACCTGAACTTGAGGGCAGGGGTGGGTTTTGTTTTTCTCTGAATGCTCCTTTAGAGATGGGTAAGTTAATTATTTAGACTACAAGTGAGACAACTTTAGCAGAGTCAGGCAATAAAAGCTCAGAGGAGACTGCTTTCCTTTGACACATGCTTGGATCTGGTAGTTTATTTTATTAGCTCCTCAAAGACACATTTCCTTCAAACCTATTCATATATTTATCTGAAGGGCTTTGAAGGGTATCCTTTGCATGGCCAGAAAAGCCCCACATGAGAGGATCTGATGGAGAAGTTGGTCCACTTTCCAATAGTAGTTACCTGGGATCTTGTTTCCAACTAAGTCAATATTTGTGTGCATTTTGTAGCTGTACAATGAGAGCCTAGAATGTAAATTGGTTTCCATGGATTGTCTTCCTCATCTCCCCTTAGTGTGCTGGGTCTCACATCCTCTGAGTTCACAGGCACCCTCTGCCCCTCAGCTGTGAAGGCCTTAGGAAGGTTGCTAGTTACAGATCATGTAATGGATTTCTGTTGTCTCCTGGCAGTTTCCTTAAGGTCTGTGAGTGACATCTTAATTAATGGCCCTAGACAGTTGCACAGAGTTGATGCTGTAGCTTCCTAAAATCACAAGCTCACAGCTGGAAGGGATTTCAGGCCAGTTAGTTAACTCGCTCATTTATTAGATAAGGAAAGGGTGGCTTGGAGAGCTTAGATAATTTTCCCAAAGATACGCAGCAGACTGCTTGCTTGTTCTGCCCAGGGAACCACCCAGACAAGTGATCTTTTCATTACTGCTCATCACTTTTTACCCCAGAACTGCTGAGGGACCTGGGAAGTAGTTAGCAAGAATGAATGTGAAGCTAGGTGCTGTGGTGCACACCTGTAATCCCAGCAGCTCAGGAGGCTGAGGCAGGGATATCTAAGTTCAAAGCCAGCCTCAACATTTAGCAAGACCCTAAGCAACTTCCTGAGACCCTGTCTTTGAATAAACTATAAAATAGGCTGGGGATGTTGCTCAGTGGTTAAGCACCTCTGGGTTCAATCTCCAGCACAAAGGAAGAAAAAGAGGAGGAGGAGGAGAGAGGGATGAAGAAGAGAAAGAAAGAGGAGGAGAATTATTAACGTGAAAGAGCCTGGACACTTTCATGGCTTGAGTGCAAGAGGACAGAAGAAAAATGGAAACATTTAGAGATATACACACAGAAAGAGGGAAGAAGCAGCCAGGTGCAGTGGGCACACATGTAATCCCAGTGACTGGAGAAGCTGAATCGGGAGGATCACAAACTTGAGCTCAGCCCAGGCAATTTAGCAAGATTCTGTCTCAAAATAAAAAGTAAAAAGGGGTGTGGATATAACAGTGGTCAAGTGCCCCTGGGTTCAAGCCCAGTACTGTATCACTTCACCACAACATCAAAACACCAGAGCACAGGACACAATAAAACAAAACTAATGCCATTACAAAAAGAATTGATTTTTGCCTTTTCTGGAGGAAATGGAATGGAGCCCCTGTCAACCCCTGAAAGCTGAGAAGCCAGCCCTGATGGCTTCTAGTTTCTTACAGTCTGCTACAGGAGTCTGTAAATGAAACTCCTTGGTCACCTTTCCTTGTTAATAAAGTTTTGTTGCAACAGAACCATGTTTATTTGTTTATTATTGCCTACTTATTATTGGCTACTTTTGTGCTATAATAGCAGAGTTGAATTTTTTTAAAGAGAGAGAGGATAGAGAGAGAGAGAGAGAGAGAGAGAGAGAGAGAGAGAATTCTATATACCATTATAACTTGTGGAAGTGTCACAGGAACATGGGGTAGCCTCCATCTATGGGACCCTTGGAGGCAACTGTTAGGACAACGTGGTTGCCAAGGCAGTGACCTCATTCAGTTCCTTGAAGGAAGTGACTTCACCTCACTTCCTTGGTGATGGAACTCTCTGAACTTGGGATTTGGGTAGTGAAGCACCCAGAGCCAGTCCCAGTCCCAGTCCCATTGGGCTCACTTGTTTGGATTTACCAAGGACAGAGTCAGTCTTTCTTTGTACCTACTGATGTGAGGATGGCCAATTGACAGGAAAGTTCTGAAGAGGGAACTTTCCTGAGAAAGAAGGTATTGGCTCATGGCCGGCACCTGACAACTTCACAGATTTGGCCAAAGAGACCAGATCTGAGACAGGACAGGCCACTGCTCGGGAATATAGTATGGCCCACCAGTCAGAGGACACTCCGGATAGTCAAAGACGTACTTGGGGTAAGGAGGTTCCTTTGTGGGTGTATGTGTGAATTTGTGGTTCTGTCTCATATTCTGAGAATATGTAGGAAAGGTGTTTGGTTCTGTTTGAGTGGATTGTTTCTAGTGATTCGTTTGCACACGGTGAGTGTTTCTATGTCTATGTATCCCACTGTGTCTGCAGTTGTAGACATTAGCAAACAGAATGCATGAATGGATATGTCCTGTCTAGTGGAAAGCATCCCAGCATTCATCCTGCCAATTTATGAATGAACTGCAGCTTGCCTTATCGATGGGCAACACCTACTATCTTCCTAAGTTCCTGTATTCTTCCTGAATTCTGGACACTGTCCAGAACAGGCTCATGGTTTTGTGTCCAAGATGCATACCACCTCCAAGCTCTGTGACATGGCCATGTACTGGATAGCTGAAGGGATTTCCTAGCATCTCAGAAAACTCAGATATCTGTGTGACCAGGAAAGTCTCAGTGGAGAAACTTTGCTTAGGGACATTTTCTTACCTATTGTTCTGTTGCCCTGAATGTCAGGAAGGTCTTTGCCTCAGGCCACCCCTTTGTGAAGCCTAAAGAAAACAGTTTCCAAATGGAAATGAAGGGGCATCACCTGTGGCTCTTTGGTTAATTGCTTTGTAAAGGGATGTGTCTGAATGAGCCTCTTGGCCCTGTGTGAGGCTGTGGCTTAGATTCTCAGCACCTGATGAAACTAAATAAATATCCCATGTGTGCATCCAAAACAAAAATGGCCCAAAGAGCAGTCATTGTGGATGAAGTCTCTCGCCTTCCTGTGTAAGGTTCCTGACCTCCGTGAAGTGAAAATGGGGATCCTTTGGGTCAAAT
Organism: Urocitellus parryii; assembly: GCF_045843805.1. Classification (NCBI taxonomy): domain Eukaryota; kingdom Metazoa; phylum Chordata; class Mammalia; order Rodentia; family Sciuridae; genus Urocitellus; species Urocitellus parryii. Next base: position 6,171,112 of record NW_027553327.1, on the reverse strand, counting down.
GAGTTCTTCAAAGCCCTGCAGAGGCTAGCCCATAGCTTTTTGGGTTTTCTCATGACTGCAATTCACATAAAGAATCAAACCCGACAGTAAGTAGGCCTCAAATTTGAGTAGCAGAGCAGTATTAAGGGAAGGCCTATTTGATCTCTGCTGGTTCTCAGGAAGGTTGTGCAATCCATCCTGACTTTAGGCAAATGAGGGGCATGAGAGCATATTTTGGACACTGTCTTGGGCTACACCCCTCATGGAAAATTCTAGCCAGAGGTTATGATGAATGTGTATGTGGAAGAAGATGAGGGCCATGTGGGAGTGTTTGGTTTTAGTTGTTGTCTTTTGTGTGGCGGTTGGAAGACATGACTGGGTCAACCACATCTTGAACTCTGGTGTGATCCCCCTTAGAGACTGAGTTTTGGAACTTACCTCAGAGAAGTATTGCCATGATTGTGTTGGAGTTTTAGGAGGCCATGCATGAGTCGCCCTTGGAAACTGAGATCTAGGCCCAGTGTGGCTTTCCACACAGCACTGGGAATCTCAGACAGGATATCACATAATTTTACTCTTAAGACTTGGCAGGCATAGTTGAGAGTCAAAACACACATGGACCTCATATGGTAGACCTCAATGGGACTGGCTTCATGTGACCTTTTGGCCACTCTTTGGGAAGCCTTGCCTGCGAGAGTTCTCCAAAGCTTTCATTGAGAGGAGATTCCTCACCATTTAATGGTTCCTGTATGAGTTGAAACCCACAGTGCCTCCTCCTTCATCCTTGAAATATGTCTAGATAAATACCATGAAATTTTTGATATTCCCATGAGCAGGTGGCACTGGAGAACCTTTAGATGTCCTGTTGCTGATCATGAATGTATCAGACAGTGCCTTGATTGACTGGATTTCATCAAAACGGTGTAGAACAGAGATTTCAGTAAGTTGGAGCCTGCTAAGAAGTGGGCCTGGAGCAGTGGAGTGGAGGTGTGTGATAAAACATCTGCAGTGGGGCCATGAGGATCTGCCATTGGCTTCCAAATGACTTGTGACTGACATGGTGCAGCCAGCAGACTTTTATATGTAACAACATCTTGTTATGTGGAAAGGTTTCAGGTCAATGTTCAGAATCAGGTTGCTACGGTCAAGGGGGAAAGCTGTATGGAAAAGCAGCCCGGTTGGTGTATTCTTTTGTAGACTCTGACCAAGCACACTTGAGAGAACTTCCTGATGCCCTGTGTTTCTTTTGTACTCCTTGTATTTTGTGAAATAAATACCAAATTCACAGTAAACCTGACGAAACACCATGAAAAATGGAAGGTGACCAAATGGCTTCACAGTCCACACAGGGAGACACTAAGCCCCAGTGGCCACAGTATAACTACAAAGAGAGGATTCAGCACTGCAGCTTCATGTTAATTGGAAAATAAGAAACCATGTACTCCAGGTCACATAGATGCAGACCCAGCTTTGAGGGTCTCACTACAAAGGAAGCTAAAGCTCCTGACAACAACATATATTTCAAGTGCCCAACCTAAGAGGCAGTTTCTCAAGAAGTCATTAAGCCTGTAGAGCTGCATGTTTGTGGAGTGTTTACCCTTTCCCTTACTTTTAAAATCTCCTCTACCACCTCCAAGGTTGTGAACTACAGAGCATTTTCCATTCCAGATATATCTTCACAGAGTTTCTTCCTCTTTTCCTATAACTTTGTCTTACTTGGGGTGATGTTAAGGTCAAGAAAGTGTTCTGGATAATAGTTGGAAGATTTTTGTGTAGCACATTTTTGCATACACATTGGGTTCATTTTCCTCTTTTACATTTTAAATACTTAATCCCTCACACCAACCCATACTGTACTAGACTCTGAATACTAATCCTAACATGATGGAGAAAAATAAACCTAACAGAAAAGAAGTACAGGCAGTTCATAGGAGGCCTGGTGTATACTTGGACTTGCATTTTGCTTTATCAAGGTTATGTGTTATAAATCTAGTAAACTTTTCATTGTAATAATTCTGCATGAGTTTTGAAAGTTAACAAATATGTAAATTCCTGTCTCCCTTTTTCTGTAGCCTATTCAAAACATGTATTTTTATATGCATATATAGAATCCTACCTAGTATCCCACGTACATTCTTGTGAGATCACTGACTTTGGCAGATACAAATTGTGAGATCACCTACCCTAAATGCTTATCAAAGTGAAAATTCAACCTATTGGTGAACTTCCTAGTTGAAGAACATTATACATAAAACCATGTTCAGAAAAATGAATATTTTTGGATCTAGGAATGATATATATTCCATGATGAATTTTGTTAGGCATGTATATATATATATATATATATATACTCGAGATTTTTCAAAATATGAAGTATATGTGTCTTATTATACACTCCTTAAATTAATTCATGTTAATGCATGTGGAAATATAATCAACTTTTTACAAGATTATTCTCAGAAATATTCATTTTCCTGAAATACATATATGTTTCCTACTACTGAATACTAACTTCAGTGAATGGTGCATACAAATCCTAATATTTCTACAGTAACTGACCCCAGTTTAACATCAACACAAGTAGATTCCTATGGGACATGATGTGTATTGTGACATTATTTTTTATTCAACTTTGGTACATTACATTTTCTTCAGTTTATGTACATCATGAAATATATGCTTTCTTCCACAAGTTCACAAAATTATAGACATTTGATTCACTTTCAATTACTTCTTGCATCAGAACACATGTATTTCTCCATATTTCTTGACTGGCCTTTTCATGATATTACTTTCCAAATACATTATTTTCGATGTCCATAATCATTTTTGAAGCAAATCTTACACATCTTCATGATGAACAGTAACCCTAATATTACTAAGAGATGTATAACTGGTTGGAATGAATGTATGTATATCAATATGAGATTTCATGTATATTTTAAGATATCATTTCAATCCATTAAAGTTGGAACCAGTTATATTATTTATTCACAGTATGGTCTATTTATGCATCATCTCTATATTCTTAGACACAGGGTACACCTATTTATATCCCCAATACTGATTTGTAGGTCTTCAAAATATTGCTCACAGAAATGGTGGAAGAAATAGACATGTCACCTGATCTACATATTCATTTCATCACAGTAATACTCTTGACACTAAATTAAAGATCACACTTAGGATTGTACCAAAGCCTAAATTGAAGGTGAGCATGGATTACTAAAACATCCATGTCCATGTAGCCTAATGCTTTGAAATTTCATTCCTGTCGGTGACTACATATTTGTTTCTTCCTAAGATTATGTATTCAACCTCCCCCTGTTGAAAATATCTAATCCTATCACTCACTTTATACTTTGCCTGATTTCCTAATGTCTATATTGATATCTGCTTTCCTACATATTTTCCCCAGTTCATTAATGTGACTGACTCTTCACATGTGCTGATATTTACATTCACTGTCTAACCGAAACCCTATTGCAAAAAAACCTTTGGTCCAAATCCTATAATCACTCTTCTTTCTAAACCAATCAACTATCTTCCTAATCCTACCAACTATCCCTTTTTGACTGGATGTTCTCTTCTACATTTAATAATCCGAGGTACAAGATCCTATGCCATTGTATATTGTTTTATATGATACAGCTGTGGAAAACGTAATTCAAACCTATGTATCCCAATCAAGGGCCCAATGCCCTTCTGTGCTTCAAATCTTACCTAGATTTCTGTTTTCATACTTACATTTCACCTATATATTCTTATAAATATCACAGGTTCTTAATACCAGTATTCATCCAGCACAATTATTCCTAACCCAAATCGAACATGATATTAACCCTAACCATACACTGTTTCCTCAAATAACTTTACAGAAAAGCAGGTACAGAGTTTATCTTACAATAAAGGAATGTAGGGGATCCTAAACCCTCTGAGAACCTCAAAGCTAGAAGCAAAACTTTTTTTCTGGAGAAGATGTAGGCAGCTATGTAGGACCTGAGAGAGCAAAAGTCATCTTCCATGGCAAAAAACCCGGTCAGGATGAAGGGATGTGTCTAAATCAGCCTCTCTATTTTCAATGCAGGGAAGATGGTCCAAACCAGGCCTGTGTTGTTAGCTGTAACCTGGAGCCTATGGTTTATATACCATTCTAACTTGTGAATGTGTCACAGGTAGATGGGGCAGCCTCTATCTCATGGGACACTTGGAAACAATTGTTAGAAAAAAGTGGTTGCCAAGGCAGTGACCTCATTCAGTTCCTTGAAGGCAGTGACCTCACATCACTTCCTTGGTGATGGAAATCTTTTAACTTGGGATCCAGGTAGCCAGGCACCCAGAGACAGTCCCAGTCCTAGTCCCATTGGGCTTACTTGTTTGGATTTAACAAGGATAGTGTCAGTCTTTCTTGATACCTACTGATGAGAGGATGGACAAATGCCAGGAAATTTCTGAACAGGGTCCCTTCCTGAGAAAGAAATTATTGTCTCATCACTGGCTCCAGACAGCTTCACAGATTTGGCCAAGGAGACCAGATCTGAGACATCACAGGCCTCTCCTCGGGACATAGTATGGCCCACCAGTCAAAGGGCACTCCAGATAGTCACACACCTACGTGGGGGAAGGGGGTGCCTTTGTAGGTGTGTGTTTGAATTTATGGTTTTGTCTCATGTTCTGAGAATATGTAGGAAAGTTGGTTTGTTTGGTTTGGATTGGACTGTTTCTAGTGAGTCGTTTGCACATGACATGTTTTTCTATGTCTATGCATCTCACTGTGTCTGTGGATGTAGACATTAGAAAACATAATGCATCAAGGGATGTGTCCTATTGGAAAGGTTCCAGGATTCTTCCTGCCCAATTTATGAATGGACTGAGGATTGTTTTATCAATGGGAAACACCTACTATCTTCCTTAGTTCCTGTATTCTTCCTGAATTCTGGCCACTCTCTAGAATAGGCTCATGGTTTTGTGTCCAAGATATGTACCACCTCCAACTCTTTGACATGGTCATGTAATGGATAGCTGAAGGGAATACCGAGCATCTCAGAAAACTCAGATTTCAGTGTGACCAGTAAAGTCTCAGTGGAGAAATCCTACTTTGGGCCTTTTTCTTACCTCTTGTTCTCTTACCCTGAATGTAGGAAGGTCTTTGCCTCAGGCCACCCCTTTGTGAAGAGAGAAGAAAATAGTTTCCAAATGGAAATAAAGGGACATCACCTGTGGCTCTTTGGTTAATTGCTTTGTAAAGGGATGTATCTGAATTAGCCTTCTGGCCCTGTGTGAGGCTGAGGCTTAGATTCTCAGCACCAGATGAAACTAAATAAACATCCCATGTGTGCATCCAAAACAAAAATGGCCAAAAGAGCAGTCATTGTGGATGAAGTCTCTCGCCTTCCTCTGTAAGTTTCCTGACCTCCGTGAAGTGAAAATAGGGATCCTTTGGGTCAAATGAGTTCTTCAAAGCCCTGCAGAGTCTAGCCCATAGGTGCTTGGATTTTCTCATGACTCGAATTCACATAAATAATCTATACCCCAGAGTCAGTAGGCCTCAAATTTGAGAAGTGGAGCAGTATTAACAGCAGGCCTATTTGATTTCTCCTGGTTCTCAGGATGGGTGTCCAAGCCACCCTGACTTTAGGCAAATGAGGGGCATGGGAGCTTATTTTGGATACTGTCTTGGGCTGCAGCCCTCATGGAAACCTCCAGCCAGAGGTTATGATTAGTGTCTGTATGGAAGAAGATTAGGGCCATGTGGGAGTGTTTTTTTTTAATTGTGGTCATTTTTGTGGTGGTTGGAAAAGATGACTGAGTCCCCCTCAGCTTGAACTCTGGTATGATTCCACTTAGAGACTGAGTTCTGGAACTGATCTCAGAGAAGTATTGCCATGAATTAGGTTGGGATTTTAGGAGGTGACTAATGAGTGTCACCCTTGGACACTGAGATCTAGGTTCAGGGTGGCTTTCCACACAACACTGGGAATCTCAGCCAGGATATCACATGATTTTATTCTTAAAGATTTTGCAGCCATAGTTGAGAGTCAAAACACACATGGACCTCATATGGTAGACCTCAATGGGCCTGGCTTCATGTGACCTTTTGGCCACTGTTTGGGAAGCCTTGCCTGCGAGATTTCTCCAGAGCTTTCATTGAATGGATATTCTTCACCATTTAATGGTTCCCAAACGAATTGAAACCCACAGTGCCTCCTACTTGAACCCTGAAATATGGCTAGATAAATACCATGAAATTTTTGAAATTCCCATTACCAGGAAGCACTGGAGGACCCTTGGATGTCCTGTTGCTGATCATGACTATACCAGACAGTGCCTTGAATTGACTAAATTTAATGAAAATGGTGTAGAACAGAGATGGCTGTAAGTTGGAGCCTGCTCAGAAGTGGAGAAGTGCAGTGCATTGGTGTGATAAAACATCTGTGGTGGAGACATGTAGATCTGCCATTGGCTTCCAAATGAATTTTGACTGAAATGGTGCAGCCTGCAGACCCTTATATGTAAAGGCATCTTGTTATGTGGAGAGGTTTCAGTACAATGTTCAGAATCAGATTGCTACAGTCAAGGGGAGAGATGTATGAATAGCAGCCCGGTCGGTGTATTCTCCAGCAGACCCTGACCCACCACATGTGACAGAACTCCCTCTAGCACTGTGTCCCAGTTGAACTCCTTGTATTTCATGAATCAAATTCCAAACTCCAGTCCAGTTTTAGAAGCACCATGAAAAGTGGAGGATGTCCAAATGGCTTCACAGTCCACAAGGGGAGACGCTAAGCCCCCAGTGGCCACTGTTTACCTACAAAGAGAGGATTCAGCACTGCTGCCTCATATTCATTGGAAAATAAGATACCATGTGCTGCAGGTCACATAGATGCAGACCCAGCTTTGATGGTCTCAGTACAAAGGTAACTAAAGCTTCTGACAACAACATATATTTCATGTGCTCAACCTCAGAGGCAGTTTCTCAAGAAGTCATTTGGCCAGCAGATGTTCATGTTTGTGGAGAGTTTACCCTGTCCCTCACTTTTGGAATCTCCTCTACCACCTCCTTGGTTGTGAACTCCTGAGCATTTTCCATTCCAGATATGTATTTACAGATTTTCTTCCTCTTCTCCTGTAATTGTGTCTTACTTGGGGCAATGTTAATGTCAAGTCAGTGTTCTGGAAGAGAGTTGGAAGATTTTTGTGTAGCACATTTTTGCATACAGATTGGATTCCTTTTCCTATTTTCCATTCGAATTACTGAGTCCCTGACACTAACCCATACCCTACTAGATTCTGACTACTAATCCTAACATATTGGAGAAAAATAAACCTAACAGAAAAGAAGTACATGCAGTTCATAGGAGGCATGGTGTATACTTGGACTTGCCTTTTGCTTTATCAAGGCTATGTGTTATAAATCTAGTCAACTTTACATTGTAGTACTTCACCATGAGTTTTTAAAGTTAACAAATATGTAAATTCCTGTCTTCCTTTCTCTGTAACCTATTCAACACATTTTCATATGCATATATAGAATCCAAACAGGTATCACAGGTATTCTTGTGAAGTCACTGACTTTAGCAGATACAAATTGTGAGAAAAGGTCACTCCCCCTAAATGCTGATGAAACTGAAAATTCAACCTATGGGTGAGCTTCCTAGTTGACCAACATTATACATAAAACCATGTTCAGTAAAATGAATATTTTTGGGCCTCTGGATGATATATATATTCCATGATGAATTTAGATTAGCATATATACTGATACTATTTAATGGATATTAAATAGTATTACTAAGAGATGTATAACTGATTGGAATGAATATATGTATATCAATCTGAGATTTCATGTATATTTTAAGATATCATTTCAATCCATTAAAGTTGGAACCAGTTATATTATTTATTCACAGTATGGTCTATTTATGCATCATCTCTATATTCTTAGACACAGGGTACACCTATTTATATCCCCAATACTGATTTGTAGGTCTTCAAAATATTGCTCACAGAAATGGTGGAAGAAATAGACATGTCACCTGATCTACATATTCATTTCATCACAGTAATACTCTTGACACTAAATTAAAGATCACACTTAGGATTGTACCAAAGCCTAAATTGAAGGTGAGCATGGATTACTAAAACATCCATGTCCATGTAGCCTAATGCTTTGAAATTTCATTCCTGTCGGTGACTACATATTTGTTTCTTCCTAAGATTATGTATTCAACCTCCCCCTGTTGAAAATATCTAATCCTATCACTCACTTTATACTTTGCCTGATTTCCTAATGTCTATATTGATATCTGCTTTCCTACATATTTTCCCCAGTTCATTAATGTGACTGACTCTTCACATGTGCTGATATTTACATTCACTGTCTAACCGAAACCCTATTGCAAAAAAACCTTTGGTCCAAATCCTATAATCACTCTTCTTTCTAAACCAATCAACTATCTTCCTAATCCTACCAACTATCCCTTTTTGACTGGATGTTCTCTTCTACATTTAATAATCCGAGGTACAAGATCCTATGCCATTGTATATTGTTTTATATGATACAGCTGTGGAAAACGTAATTCAAACCTATGTATCCCAATCAAGGGCCCAATGCCCTTCTGTGCTTCAAATCTTACCTAGATTTCTGTTTTCATACTTACATTTCACCTATATATTCTTATAAATATCACAGGTTCTTAATACCAGTATTCATCCAGCACAATTATTCCTAACCCAAATCGAACATGATATTAACCCTAACCATACACTGTTTCCTCAAATAACTTTACAGAAAAGCAGGTACAGAGTTTATCTTACAATAAAGGAATGTAGGGGATCCTAAACCCTCTGAGAACCTCAAAGCTAGAAGCAAAACTTTTTTTCTGGAGAAGATGTAGGCAGCTATGTAGGACCTGAGAGAGCAAAAGTCATCTTCCATGGCAAAAAACCCGGTCAGGATGAAGGGATGTGTCTAAATCAGCCTCTCTATTTTCAATGCAGGGAAGATGGTCCAAACCAGGCCTGTGTTGTTAGCTGTAACCTGGAGCCTATGGTTTATATACCATTCTAACTTGTGAATGTGTCACAGGTAGATGGGGCAGCCTCTATCTCATGGGACACTTGGAAACAATTGTTAGAAAAAAGTGGTTGCCAAGGCAGTGACCTCATTCAGTTCCTTGAAGGCAGTGACCTCACATCACTTCCTTGGTGATGGAAATCTTTTAACTTGGGATCCAGGTAGCCAGGCACCCAGAGACAGTCCCAGTCCTAGTCCCATTGGGCTTACTTGTTTGGATTTAACAAGGATAGTGTCAGTCTTTCTTGATACCTACTGATGAGAGGATGGACAAATGCCAGGAAATTTCTGAACAGGGTCCCTTCCTGAGAAAGAAATTATTGTCTCATCACTGGCTCCAGACAGCTTCACAGATTTGGCCAAGGAGACCAGATCTGAGACATCACAGGCCTCTCCTCGGGACATAGTATGGCCCACCAGTCAAAGGGCACTCCAGATAGTCACACACCTACGTGGGGGAAGGGGGTGCCTTTGTAGGTGTGTGTTTGAATTTATGGTTTTGTCTCATGTTCTGAGAATATGTAGGAAAGTTGGTTTGTTTGGTTTGGATTGGACTGTTTCTAGTGAGTCGTTTGCACATGACATGTTTTTCTATGTCTATGCATCTCACTGTGTCTGTGGATGTAGACATTAGAAAACATAATGCATCAAGGGATGTGTCCTATTGGAAAGGTTCCAGGATTCTTCCTGCCCAATTTATGAATGGACTGAGGATTGTTTTATCAATGGGAAACACCTACTATCTTCCTTAGTTCCTGTATTCTTCCTGAATTCTGGCCACTCTCTAGAATAGGCTCATGGTTTTGTGTCCAAGATATGTACCACCTCCAACTCTTTGACATGGTCATGTAATGGATAGCTGAAGGGAATACCGAGCATCTCAGAAAACTCAGATTTCAGTGTGACCAGTAAAGTCTCAGTGGAGAAATCCTACTTTGGGCCTTTTTCTTACCTCTTGTTCTCTTACCCTGAATGTAGGAAGGTCTTTGCCTCAGGCCACCCCTTTGTGAAGAGAGAAGAAAATAGTTTCCAAATGGAAATAAAGGGACATCACCTGTGGCTCTTTGGTTAATTGCTTTGTAAAGGGATGTATCTGAATTAGCCTTCTGGCCCTGTGTGAGGCTGAGGCTTAGATTCTCAGCACCAGATGAAACTAAATAAACATCCCATGTGTGCATCCAAAACAAAAATGGCCAAAAGAGCAGTCATTGTGGATGAAGTCTCTCGCCTTCCTCTGTAAGTTTCCTGACCTCCGTGAAGTGAAAATAGGGATCCTTTGGGTCAAATGAGTTCTTCAAAGCCCTGCAGAGTCTAGCCCATAGGTGCTTGGATTTTCTCATGACTCGAATTCACATAAATAATCTATACCCCAGAGTCAGTAGGCCTCAAATTTGAGAAGTGGAGCAGTATTAACAGCAGGCCTATTTGATTTCTCCTGGTTCTCAGGATGGGTGTCCAAGCCACCCTGACTTTAGGCAAATGAGGGGCATGGGAGCTTATTTTGGATACTGTCTTGGGCTGCAGCCCTCATGGAAACCTCCAGCCAGAGGTTATGATTAGTGTCTGTATGGAAGAAGATTAGGGCCATGTGGGAGTGTTTTTTTTTAATTGTGGTCATTTTTGTGGTGGTTGGAAAAGATGACTGAGTCCCCCTCAGCTTGAACTCTGGTATGATTCCACTTAGAGACTGAGTTCTGGAACTGATCTCAGAGAAGTATTGCCATGAATTAGGTTGGGATTTTAGGAGGTGACTAATGAGTGTCACCCTTGGACACTGAGATCTAGGTTCAGGGTGGCTTTCCACACAACACTGGGAATCTCAGCCAGGATATCACATGATTTTATTCTTAAAGATTTTGCAGCCATAGTTGAGAGTCAAAACACACATGGACCTCATATGGTAGACCTCAATGGGCCTGGCTTCATGTGACCTTTTGGCCACTGTTTGGGAAGCCTTGCCTGCGAGATTTCTCCAGAGCTTTCATTGAATGGATATTCTTCACCATTTAATGGTTCCCAAACGAATTGAAACCCACAGTGCCTCCTACTTGAACCCTGAAATATGGCTAGATAAATACCATGAAATTTTTGAAATTCCCATTACCAGGAAGCACTGGAGGACCCTTGGATGTCCTGTTGCTGATCATGACTATACCAGACAGTGCCTTGAATTGACTAAATTTAATGAAAATGGTGTAGAACAGAGATGGCTGTAAGTTGGAGCCTGCTCAGAAGTGGAGAAGTGCAGTGCATTGGTGTGATAAAACATCTGTGGTGGAGACATGTAGATCTGCCATTGGCTTCCAAATGAATTTTGACTGAAATGGTGCAGCCTGCAGACCCTTATATGTAAAGGCATCTTGTTATGTGGAGAGGTTTCAGTACAATGTTCAGAATCAGATTGCTACAGTCAAGGGGAGAGATGTATGAATAGCAGCCCGGTCGGTGTATTCTCCAGCAGACCCTGACCCACCACATGTGACAGAACTCCCTCTAGCACTGTGTCCCAGTTGAACTCCTTGTATTTCATGAATCAAATTCCAAACTCCAGTCCAGTTTTAGAAGCACCATGAAAAGTGGAGGATGTCCAAATGGCTTCACAGTCCACAAGGGGAGACGCTAAGCCCCCAGTGGCCACTGTTTACCTACAAAGAGAGGATTCAGCACTGCTGCCTCATATTCATTGGAAAATAAGATACCATGTGCTGCAGGTCACATAGATGCAGACCCAGCTTTGATGGTCTCAGTACAAAGGTAACTAAAGCTTCTGACAACAACATATATTTCATGTGCTCAACCTCAGAGGCAGTTTCTCAAGAAGTCATTTGGCCAGCAGATGTTCATGTTTGTGGAGAGTTTACCCTGTCCCTCACTTTTGGAATCTCCTCTACCACCTCCTTGGTTGTGAACTCCTGAGCATTTTCCATTCCAGATATGTATTTACAGATTTTCTTCCTCTTCTCCTGTAATTGTGTCTTACTTGGGGCAATGTTAATGTCAAGTCAGTGTTCTGGAAGAGAGTTGGAAGATTTTTGTGTAGCACATTTTTGCATACAGATTGGATTCCTTTTCCTATTTTCCATTCGAATTACTGAGTCCCTGACACTAACCCATACCCTACTAGATTCTGACTACTAATCCTAACATATTGGAGAAAAATAAACCTAACAGAAAAGAAGTACATGCAGTTCATAGGAGGCATGGTGTATACTTGGACTTGCCTTTTGCTTTATCAAGGCTATGTGTTATAAATCTAGTCAACTTTACATTGTAGTACTTCACCATGAGTTTTTAAAGTTAACAAATATGTAAATTCCTGTCTTCCTTTCTCTGTAACCTATTCAACACATTTTCATATGCATATATAGAATCCAAACAGGTATCACAGGTATTCTTGTGAAGTCACTGACTTTAGCAGATACAAATTGTGAGAAAAGGTCACTCCCCCTAAATGCTGATGAAACTGAAAATTCAACCTATGGGTGAGCTTCCTAGTTGACCAACATTATACATAAAACCATGTTCAGTAAAATGAATATTTTTGGGCCTCTGGATGATATATATATTCCATGATGAATTTAGATTAGCATATATACTGATACTATTTAATGGATATTAAATAGTATTACTAAGAGATGTATAACTGATTGGAATGAATATATGTATATCAATCTGAGATTTCATGTATATTTTAAGATATCATTTCAATCCATTAAAGTTGGAACCAGTTATATTATTTATTCACAGTATGGTCTATTTATGCATCATCTCTATATTCTTAGACACAGGGTACACCTATTTATATCCCCAATACTGATTTGTAGGTCTTCAAAATATTGCTCACAGAAATGGTGGAAGAAATAGACATGTCACCTGATCTACATATTCATTTCATCACAGTAATACTCTTGACACTAAATTAAAGATCACACTTAGGATTGTACCAAAGCCTAAATTGAAGGTGAGCATGGATTACTAAAACATCCATGTCCATGTAGCCTAATGCTTTGAAATTTCATTCCTGTCGGTGACTACATATTTGTTTCTTCCTAAGATTATGTATTCAACCTCCCCCTGTTGAAAATATCTAATCCTATCACTCACTTTATACTTTGCCTGATTTCCTAATGTCTATATTGATATCTGCTTTCCTACATATTTTCCCCAGTTCATTAATGTGACTGACTCTTCACATGTGCTGATATTTACATTCACTGTCTAACCGAAACCCTATTGCAAAAAAACCTTTGGTCCAAATCCTATAATCACTCTTCTTTCTAAACCAATCAACTATCTTCCTAATCCTACCAACTATCCCTTTTTGACTGGATGTTCTCTTCTACATTTAATAATCCGAGGTACAAGATCCTATGCCATTGTATATTGTTTTATATGATACAGCTGTGGAAAACGTAATTCAAACCTATGTATCCCAATCAAGGGCCCAATGCCCTTCTGTGCTTCAAATCTTACCTAGATTTCTGTTTTCATACTTACATTTCACCTATATATTCTTATAAATATCACAGGTTCTTAATACCAGTATTCATCCAGCACAATTATTCCTAACCCAAATCGAACATGATATTAACCCTAACCATACACTGTTTCCTCAAATAACTTTACAGAAAAGCAGGTACAGAGTTTATCTTACAATAAAGGAATGTAGGGGATCCTAAACCCTCTGAGAACCTCAAAGCTAGAAGCAAAACTTTTTTTCTGGAGAAGATGTAGGCAGCTATGTAGGACCTGAGAGAGCAAAAGTCATCTTCCATGGCAAAAAACCCGGTCAGGATGAAGGGATGTGTCTAAATCAGCCTCTCTATTTTCAATGCAGGGAAGATGGTCCAAACCAGGCCTGTGTTGTTAGCTGTAACCTGGAGCCTATGGTTTATATACCATTCTAACTTGTGAATGTGTCACAGGTAGATGGGGCAGCCTCTATCTCATGGGACACTTGGAAACAATTGTTAGAAAAAAGTGGTTGCCAAGGCAGTGACCTCATTCAGTTCCTTGAAGGCAGTGACCTCACATCACTTCCTTGGTGATGGAAATCTTTTAACTTGGGATCCAGGTAGCCAGGCACCCAGAGACAGTCCCAGTCCTAGTCCCATTGGGCTTACTTGTTTGGATTTAACAAGGATAGTGTCAGTCTTTCTTGATACCTACTGATGAGAGGATGGACAAATGCCAGGAAATTTCTGAACAGGGTCCCTTCCTGAGAAAGAAATTATTGTCTCATCACTGGCTCCAGACAGCTTCACAGATTTGGCCAAGGAGACCAGATCTGAGACATCACAGGCCTCTCCTCGGGACATAGTATGGCCCACCAGTCAAAGGGCACTCCAGATAGTCACACACCTACGTGGGGGAAGGGGGTGCCTTTGTAGGTGTGTGTTTGAATTTATGGTTTTGTCTCATGTTCTGAGAATATGTAGGAAAGTTGGTTTGTTTGGTTTGGATTGGACTGTTTCTAGTGAGTCGTTTGCACATGACATGTTTTTCTATGTCTATGCATCTCACTGTGTCTGTGGATGTAGACATTAGAAAACATAATGCATCAAGGGATGTGTCCTATTGGAAAGGTTCCAGGATTCTTCCTGCCCAATTTATGAATGGACTGAGGATTGTTTTATCAATGGGAAACACCTACTATCTTCCTTAGTTCCTGTATTCTTCCTGAATTCTGGCCACTCTCTAGAATAGGCTCATGGTTTTGTGTCCAAGATATGTACCACCTCCAACTCTTTGACATGGTCATGTAATGGATAGCTGAAGGGAATACCGAGCATCTCAGAAAACTCAGATTTCAGTGTGACCAGTAAAGTCTCAGTGGAGAAATCCTACTTTGGGCCTTTTTCTTACCTCTTGTTCTCTTACCCTGAATGTAGGAAGGTCTTTGCCTCAGGCCACCCCTTTGTGAAGAGAGAAGAAAATAGTTTCCAAATGGAAATAAAGGGACATCACCTGTGGCTCTTTGGTTAATTGCTTTGTAAAGGGATGTATCTGAATTAGCCTTCTGGCCCTGTGTGAGGCTGAGGCTTAGATTCTCAGCACCAGATGAAACTAAATAAACATCCCATGTGTGCATCCAAAACAAAAATGGCCAAAAGAGCAGTCATTGTGGATGAAGTCTCTCGCCTTCCTCTGTAAGTTTCCTGACCTCCGTGAAGTGAAAATAGGGATCCTTTGGGTCAAATGAGTTCTTCAAAGCCCTGCAGAGTCTAGCCCATAGGTGCTTGGATTTTCTCATGACTCGAATTCACATAAATAATCTATACCCCAGAGTCAGTAGGCCTCAAATTTGAGAAGTGGAGCAGTATTAACAGCAGGCCTATTTGATTTCTCCTGGTTCTCAGGATGGGTGTCCAAGCCACCCTGACTTTAGGCAAATGAGGGGCATGGGAGCTTATTTTGGATACTGTCTTGGGCTGCAGCCCTCATGGAAACCTCCAGCCAGAGGTTATGATTAGTGTCTGTATGGAAGAAGATTAGGGCCATGTGGGAGTGTTTTTTTTTAATTGTGGTCATTTTTGTGGTGGTTGGAAAAGATGACTGAGTCCCCCTCAGCTTGAACTCTGGTATGATTCCACTTAGAGACTGAGTTCTGGAACTGATCTCAGAGAAGTATTGCCATGAATTAGGTTGGGATTTTAGGAGGTGACTAATGAGTGTCACCCTTGGACACTGAGATCTAGGTTCAGGGTGGCTTTCCACACAACACTGGGAATCTCAGCCAGGATATCACATGATTTTATTCTTAAAGATTTTGCAGCCATAGTTGAGAGTCAAAACACACATGGACCTCACATGGTAGACCTCAATGGGCCTGGCTTCATGTGACCTTTTGGCCACTGTTTGGGAAGCCTTGCCTGCGAGATTTCTCCAGAGCTTTCATTGAATGGATATTCTTCACCATTTAATGGTTCCCAAACGAATTGAAACCCACAGTGCCTCCTACTTGAACCCTGAAATATGGCTAGATAAATACCATGAAATTTTTGAAATTCCCATTACCAGGAAGCACTGGAGGACCCTTGGATGTCCTGTTGCTGATCATGACTATACCAGACAGTGCCTTGAATTGACTAAATTTAATGAAAATGGTGTAGAACAGAGATGGCTGTAAGTTGGAGCCTGCTCAGAAGTGGAGAAGTGCAGTGCATTGGTGTGATAAAACATCTGTGGTGGAGACATGTAGATCTGCCATTGGCTTCCAAATGAATTTTGACTGAAATGGTGCAGCCTGCAGACCCTTATATGTAAAGGCATCTTGTTATGTGGAGAGGTTTCAGTACAATGTTCAGAATCAGATTGCTACAGTCAAGGGGAGAGATGTATGAATAGCAGCCCGGTCGGTGTATTCTCCAGCAGACCCTGACCCACCACATGTGACAGAACTCCCTCTAGCACTGTGTCCCAGTTGAACTCCTTGTATTTCATGAATCAAATTCCAAACTCCAGTCCAGTTTTAGAAGCACCATGAAAAGTGGAGGATGTCCAAATGGCTTCACAGTCCACAAGGGGAGACGCTAAGCCCCCAGTGGCCACTGTTTACCTACAAAGAGAGGATTCAGCACTGCTGCCTCATATTCATTGGAAAATAAGATACCATGTGCTGCAGGTCACATAGATGCAGACCCAGCTTTGATGGTCTCAGTACAAAGGTAACTAAAGCTTCTGACAACAACATATATTTCATGTGCTCAACCTCAGAGGCAGTTTCTCAAGAAGTCATTTGGCCAGCAGATGTTCATGTTTGTGGAGAGTTTACCCTGTCCCTCACTTTTGGAATCTCCTCTACCACCTCCTTGGTTGTGAACTCCTGAGCATTTTCCATTCCAGATATGTATTTACAGATTTTCTTCCTCTTCTCCTGTAATTGTGTCTTACTTGGGGCAATGTTAATGTCAAGTCAGTGTTCTGGAAGAGAGTTGGAAGATTTTTGTGTAGCACATTTTTGCATACAGATTGGATTCCTTTTCCTATTTTCCATTCGAATTACTGAGTCCCTGACACTAACCCATACCCTACTAGATTCTGACTACTAATCCTAACATATTGGAGAAAAATAAACCTAACAGAAAAGAAGTACATGCAGTTCATAGGAGGCATGGTGTATACTTGGACTTGCCTTTTGCTTTATCAAGGCTATGTGTTATAAATCTAGTCAACTTTACATTGTAGTACTTCACCATGAGTTTTTAAAGTTAACAAATATGTAAATTCCTGTCTTCCTTTCTCTGTAACCTATTCAACACATTTTCATATGCATATATAGAATCCAAACAGGTATCACAGGTATTCTTGTGAAGTCACTGACTTTAGCAGATACAAATTGTGAGAAAAGGTCACTCCCCCTAAATGCTGATGAAACTGAAAATTCAACCTATGGGTGAGCTTCCTAGTTGACCAACATTATACATAAAACCATGTTCAGTAAAATGAATATTTTTGGGCCTCTGGATGATATATATATTCCATGATGAATTTAGATTAGCATATATACTGATACTATTTAATGGATATTAAATAGTATTACTAAGAGATGTATAACTGATTGGAATGAATATATGTATATCAATCTGAGATTTCATGTATATTTTAAGATATCATTTCAATCCATTAAAGTTGGAACCAGTTATATTATTTATTCACAGTATGGTCTATTCATGCATCATCTCTATATTCATAGACACAGGGTACACCTATTTGTATCCCCAATACTGATTTATAGGTCTTCAAAATATTGCTCACAGAAATGGTGGAAGAAATAGACATGTCACCTGGTCTACATATTCATTTCATCACAGTAATACTCTTGACACTAAAGATCACACTTAGGATTGTACCAAAGCCTAAATTGAAGGTGAGCATGGATTTCTAAAAACATCCATGTCCATGTAGCCTAATGCTTTGAAATTTCATTCCTGTCGGTGACTACATATTTGTTTCTTCCTAAGATTATATATTCAACCTCCCCCCTGTTGAAAATATCTAATCCTATCACTCACTTTACACTTTGCTTGATTTCCTAATATCTATATTGATATCTGCTTTCCTACACATTTTCCCCAGTTCATCATTGTGACTGACTCTTCACATGTGCTGACATTTACATTTACTCCGTAACCGAAACCCTATTGCAACAGAACTTTTGGCCCAAATCCTATACTCACTCTTCTTCCTAAACCTACCAACTATCTTCCTAATCCAACAGACTATCATTTTTTGACTGGATGTTCTCTTCTACATTCAATAATCCGAGGTACAAGATCCTATGCCATTGTGTATTGATTTATTTAATACAGCTGTGCAGAATATAATCCAAACCTATGTATCCCAATCAAAGGCCCAACACCCTTCTGTGCTTCAAATCTTACCTAGATTTCTGTTTTCATACTTATATATCATGTTCAAGTGTTTGAATATCTGCTTTCAGTTCATTTGGAAATATAGCTAGGTAGGTCATGGGGCAATTCTATGTTTAAAATTTTAGCAATCATCATTTATTCCTATACCTACTATACCATTTTATATATCTAGAAGAAGTGTGGGTGACTTCCAATTGTTTCACATGGTGCCCAACACTTCTATTTTTAACATAATGAATGTTCATAAAGTACTCTTTCCTGTTACAAATCTCCTTAAAATGAAGTCTGTTAATTAAAACAATCAAAGAAGGCTCAGTGGTTTTCCTAGCCTCATACATGCCCGGCCTAGGACTGGCCCTCAAGAATAAAATTGTTACTGAGAATAAATAATTTCCAACAGCCTTGTTTTTCTTTCTTTTCATTCTTTTTTTGTATATTTTTCTGTGAAGTGTTGCTGGTGTTTTCCTACAAAAAAGTCAAGAAAATCCATTTCTACAATTTTAATTTTTACCATTTTCATACTTTCTTCTCCTTACCCAACTAATCTCTGGTTGAAATAAATGTAGATAGTCCAAGTAAAGAGGTGTGCTTATACACATTAAGGGGCAGATAAATTGTTGGTGATATTACTGAGAAACACAGTTTTATTGACCAGATAAATACTAGGCATTTGGTGATACTGAGAGTTCTATATTCTTATTTTTTTTCATAACTTAACCCTTCCCAAGTAGATCTTGCATTTATTAGCTATGGTAGTTACTAACACTAACCTACCAGAAACAGATAACAGGGTCTGTGAGTAATTTCTGTCCAGATTAAGTTCCATTATGCTCACAACTATATTTAGTAGAGTTGGACATGACCAGGCCAGTCAGGACCTTTTTTACATTTCCCAGCCAAGGTTAACAGAAAAGAGGTTCTCATTTTGGTTCCTACAATGGGAAAGAGAAAATTCTACATGATTGGTATCTACATTTCTTTTTTTACAGTTCTTAAACTACCTGGTCATGGCTAAGATGAACTATATAGTAGCTAAAGAAATTATCTTCAAGCACAGATTGGTTCATAATGAAAATGTATATCTGCTAAATATTCAATATGATGAGGGTGAGAGAATGAGAAGATGGACTACAATGGGAAGAGGTAATTGTGAGAAAAACTGTCTCCCTCAGGAAGAAGGTGCTTTAACCTGTCTTCATTCCCAGATGAGAAAAACCATTATTCAAATGTTTTCCTTCCTTTCTCTCTTCTTTTCTTTCCTCCTTCCTCATTTTTATGTTATTTCCTTCTTATCTCTTACTCTCCATCCCTTCCTTGATTTCATTCTAAGAGAAGATGTCTCAGTTCACTCTCCATATTTACTTCTCACAAACATTTGGAAAATTAAGTTATATGGGAGGGATATGCATTTATATTGGTTGTCATTACTCTGAATTGTTTCCAATTGAAAAAATCTGAAAAATATATTTTAAGAGCATACATACTCACATAAAACATTAGTTCAAGTTTTTTAAAAATTTATTTTCTTATACAACAAGCCATACATATCTGTGGTCTAGTGAGAGGCCTAACATTGTTTTTCTAAAAACAGAACCAAAAAAAATAGCAATAAAAACCATATTATTTTCCATTACATTACTGACTTTTCTGTAATAAGAGCAGTTTATAATAATTTAGAGAAAGTTATTTTATTTTTTCCTGAGAATATTCAAATTTTCAAAGGAATTTTCACTGATTTTTTTTACCCAAATATCAAAGGATGATTTTGCTCACTGAAAACTTTAAAGAAAAAAATGTTTTGAAAAGACAATTTAAATTCATTCAATGAATGACAACAGAATTGGGGTGTTCTGGTAAAGTAAGCATTTTCTACAGAAATTTTTGTAATTTTAAAGGAGAAAGGTAATTGGATCATCAGAGTACAGCTTTGCCACGAATATATGAATCCACACATTGATGTCAGGATATCCAAAGCTTGGGAAAAAAGGAAATTTTTCTTGAAGAAGACTTAAAGCTTGGGGTATCTATTTCTTTGTACTCATGAGTCTTTCAGGCTCTGAGTGACTATTCTGTAGAGGTGCCAGAGTTAATGAATATTGCAGCATTATTCAAAGTGTAGCCATTTACCTAAGAAGACTTTCTGTTATTACTGAATCAAAGACAGATTAACAAGTTGAACTTGACAGTTGCTTTTACCACAGCCTGGTTTATTAGTTTCCCTTGAAATGAAGAATTTTACTGAATTTATTAAACATATATGTGTAAACTATTACCTTCTACACTGTCCTCAGCAGAAAGAGAACTGATGATCTATTTGCTTAAGTTAGTTGCTTTCTACAAAACATCTCTAGGCTTCACATTTGGGTTTCCGGCTAAATTCAGCATGATGTTTATGATAGAGTTCCTCTTATTTACCTATTTCTTAATAGTGTAATAGTATCTTATATTCTCCTACTCTACAAAAACCTAAATATCTTAGTGTAGTAATTATCCCAATACACACACATGAAAAATGCTGATTTCACTTTTCATGGAACTTAGCTTTTAATCCAGAAGTATTTCATAATGTTCATCCTGCTCTCATGGGGGCTCTGTCACTTCCCTTGACTGATCCTCTTGTGTTTTATTTATTTCAAAGGTTTTTGCATTTATTTTAGGAGCATTATGTCAAGAGTATGAATGACATTACATTCCAATAGCAATAAGTTTTGTAATATTGGAGAGTTAGAATGTTAAAATATTTTATCCCATCATTTCATACTTCCATGTAGAGACTCTGATAGAAATTATAGCTACTTTAAGTGTTTTATGGGTAAAAAATTTAAGATGTGGGCTAAAAAGCTAGAGTAAAATACTCAAATTGAATTCATGGCTGTGTTATTTAATGCAGTTTTCCCAAGTGGCCATAAAACACTAGATAACACACACACACACACACACACACACACACACACACACACACACATGTATTTAAAGAAAGGAGTCTTGGAGGTGTAAGTCCTCTCCTGGAGAAAACAAAAAATATTTTTAAAAAATATTGTTATTTGAGGATTAACATTTGTCAAAGCAGGCTAATGTTAAGGTAGGCATTTCTCCTCTAAAGTATGAAGTCTTGAGTGTACTACATTAATTCTCCCAAGGAAGGGTTTATCACAAACCTAACAACTAAAAAAAAAACCCATTATCAGAGAATATCTCAGCCCAGTTCTACACAAAGTTGAAAAAATAATGAACACCAATTCTTCTAAAATTATTTTATGAAATAGAAAATAGCAAAACCTTCTAACCTCATTCTGTGAAACTAATATCAACCTGATGCAAAACCTAGACAAAGACACATCAAGGAAAGAACATTTCAAAGAAGTATTCCTGGTGAACAGAGATGTAATAATTCTCGATAAAATTATGGCAAACAGCATACAAAATCATATTTAAAAGATAGTACAGTGGGCTTTGTCCCAGGGATGCAGGGTTGGTTCAACACATGGAAATCAATAAAGATTTTTTAACATAAATAAATGTAAAGAAAAGAATCAAAAAAATATCTCAATAAATGCAGAAAAAGCTTTTGACTAAATATATGTTCAAAACACTAGAAAACTATGTATACTAGAAATATGTCTTAACATTATAAAAGCTGTGTATGGTAAATGCAAGGGAAACATTCTTCTTCTTTTATGGAGTATGGAGACTTTACTGAAAACAAAACCGGGCAAACAGAGGATTACAAACAGGAATGTGGACTTGTAGCAAAACAAAATCAAAAACAAAACAAAACAAAAGGGCAGGGGAAAGGGGTGTCAGGAGGACAGAAGTGGGTAGTGAGAGCAAGGAAAAGGCTGAGTAGTTTTTGTTGTTGTTCTTCCCATTTCTTTAAAAAACCAACACAAGAACACACACACACACACACACACACACACACACACACACGCACATGCACACGCGCGCACACAACCTTGTGTTACCGAGTAGAGACATAAATGGGGCAGAATGGAACAGTGTGTTCTTCTCCCTTCCAAAGGCAAAAAAAAAAAAGTTACAAAAAATCAGGCTGGAGGCTGCTTCCTACAGAGCCCCCTTCCGCAGTGGTGTGTACAAAAGGGTGGATGGGGCAAGGGACAGGCCAGGGCAAGGGTCTGTGCAATATGGGGCAGAAGCGCAGGGAACAGGGGCAGCTCAAGGGGGGACAAAGGCAGCGCGAGGGGAGGGATAATGTGCTGTCTCCCTCCCCCCAAGGAGCAGTGGATCCACCTTGTCAAGCCTTGGGCGCCCTCTCCAAGTTCTTGGCACCTTGGCATATCCCTGGGAACCGCACCCTCTCCAACTGCTGGGCGCCCACGCCCCCGCACATACGCCCTGGGCTTGGGCTCAGTAAACGGGCACCTGGTGCTGGGGCAGCAGCTGGCCGCTTCTGTTGACGTGGCTGAGGGCTTTCTGCTTGAGCTGTGCCACCTGCTCACACAGCAGGCTCTGCGGTAGACGCCTGCTCCGTGTTCTGGCTGTTGAGCTCTTCCCTTTCTCCTCCAGGTGCGATGCACTCCAGCTTGCGCTTGCGGCACTTGGAGGCTGCCATGCAGTTGAGCACTGCCTTGATATGCTCCTGCATGTTCTTGTGGATAGGCGAAAGTGGCAAGCTCTTGCCAAAGCTTGGCACGTTGGGCTGGGAGCAGTGGCCCCAGGGCACTGGGGGCTGCGGTGGGAAGGGAATGGACTCAGCTGCGAAGGCGAACGTCCCAGCTCCTCCAGCACCCTTGGTGGCACCGGCATAGTTTTCATTGTAGAGGTATTTTACCTCTTTTTTAGATTGATTCCCAAGTAGTTTATTTTATTCTTTTTTTTTCTTTTTTGAAGCCATTGTTAATGGGGTGGTTTTCCTAAAGTTTCCCCCCCCCCCAGTGGATTCATTGCTTAAATATAGAAATGCTTTTGGTTTATGGGTGTTTATTTTATATTCTGCTATTTCGCTGATTTTATTTATTAGTCAAGAAAGTTTTCAGGTGAATTTTTTTTTCAATTTTCTAAATATACTAGCATGTCATTAGCAAATAGTGAAAGTTTTGGGATCCTCTTTTTCTATTCACTTGTCTTTAATTCTTTCTTCTTATTGTTTTGGATAGAGTTTCAAGGATTATGTTGAATAGAAGTGGCAAAAAAGGGCAATCTTTTTTTTTTTAATTTTAGAGGGAATTCTTTAAATTTCTCACTCTTAAGAATAATGTTTCTGAGGCAGGAGTAGTGGTTCAGTAGTAGAATGCTGGTCTGCCATGTGTGAGGCCCAGGACCTGATTTCTTGAACAAGGTTCCTAAAACACAAACAGTAAAATTAGGAATCAATAAATAGGATGAATTCAAACTAAGAAGCTTATTGTCCACAAAGGAAACAATCTATAATATAAAGAGAGAGACTACAGATGGGAAAATAAAACTTTACCATACACACATCAAATAAAGCAATATTCTCCAAAATATATAAACAACTCAATAAACTTTAATGCCAAAAAAGAGAGACATATGCATCAATAAATAGACACTTCACAGAAGAATAAATATAATTGATCAACAAACATATAAAAAAGACCATCATCTTTAGCAATTAGAGAAATGCAAATCAAAGCTATTTCAATTCACTGCAGTTATAATGGCAATTATCATAAATACAAGCAATAATAGTGTTTATGAGGATGTGGGAGAAAAGGATACATTGCTGGTGGCCACATCAATTTAGAGTAGGTCAATTCACAATAGCTAAACCTTGGAACCAACCTAGGTAACCTTCAACAGATGAATTGATAAATAAAATGGATAAATAAAATAAGTGTGTGTGTGTGTGTGTGTGTGAGAGAGAGAGAGAGAGAGAGAGAGAGAGAGAGAGAGAGAGAGAGTAATATTATGCAACCCTAAAAAGAATAAAATTATATCACTTGCTGGAAAATGGATGGAACTTGAGAATACCATGCTAAGCTAAATAAACCAATAGCAAAGTTCCAAAGGTTGAATATTTTATCTGAAGTGCAGATATTAATTCACAATGGAAGACATTAGGGAAGAATAAATACACTTTGGATTAGAGAGAGGGAAGTGAAGGGAGGAAAAGATGTCTGAGGTTTTGAAGGATAATTAAATGGATCAGATATTATTACCTTGCATGCTTATACAATTATATGACTGGTGTACTTCTACATCATGTACAACAAGAAAAATATGGAGTTAGACTCCATTTATGTATGCTGTACCAATGCATTATACTGTTATGTGTAGCTAATTGTAACAATGGCAAAAAAGATAGAATCAAACAAATTACAAACTATTAACAAATTACAAACTATAAGACTTAAACACTGTTGTACTGAAATAGAAGGCAACATACAGACCAATGCACAGAAAAGAGAACAAGGATAAACCCAGACATTCACGCACACTCATCTTTGAGAAGGGGGGCCAATAATACAGAGTGGATAAAGGATAGTTAGTCTCTTTAACACATGGTTCTGAGGACACTCAATAACCACATGAGGAAGAAAGAAAACCAAACATTATTTTACACCATATCAAAACATCAACTCAAAGAGGAAAAAATGTAACAGTGAGACATGAAAGTGTAAATTTCCCAGAAGAAACTACTGGGGTCCCATTTACCAATCTCTTCCCATCCTACTAAGGTGACAAATATGATCTTTACTCTGACTTGATCATTAAACAGTGCTACATGTATTAAAATATCATGCTATACCATACAAGCTGATGAAGTTACTATTTTTCAATCTAAAATATAAAAAAAAGAGAAGCATAAATTTGTGAGCAAAATATAAAAAGAAAACACAGAAGAAACACTTTACAACATTGTTTTATGATATGGTTCTTTGGCTATGACAGTAAAAGGACAGGAGACAGAAACATAAACAGATAAGTATAATTTCATTAAACCAAAAGCTTCTGCACAGCACAGTAATGCATAAACAGGAAAAAGATTCACCTGCAAAGAGTATAAAGTCTAAAACACACAAAAAAAATCCCTATGAAAAACCAGTAAACAAGCTGGATACAGTGAGACACACCTTGAATCCTAATGGTTTGAGAAGCTGAGGTGGGATGATCACAAGTTGAAAGCCAGCCTCATCAAGTTAGCCAGACCCTAAGCAACTGAGTGAGACCCTGTCTCTAAATTAAAATTAAATAAATACATAAAACTCTGGGGATGTGGCTCAGTGATTAAGTGCTTTGGGTTCAATCCCTAATGGCAAAAAAAAAAAAAATGAAAACAGAGAGTAGCATGCTGTTTGCAAACAAATGTGGTTAAGGTAAAATGGGGTGCTGATCTACAGTGGATATAAAATTTAAATTGTTTAAGATAAACATCTTCTAGATATTTGCAGAAGAATTCTGTACTTATACTTTAAATTACTATACTGTTCACTTATATGTTTTCAGAGTACATATATCCTACCTAGTGTTCTTATTATTGTGCAAGAGAGAAAGGGAGGATAAAAATGATGGGTGGAGGGAAGGATGATAGAGAGAGAGGAGGACCCAGAAGGAAGGAAAAGGAGGACTAGCCCCATGATGCTCTTCCTTCACAATCAGGATTCCTGACATTAGGCAAGAGACCCTAGGCCTATTACAAGACAAGACATGTCCAGTGCTCCATGTTGTCAGTGTAGGAACTGAATTCCTCAAAAAGACTCTTAAAGCACAAGAAATAAAATAAAAATCAATAAATGGGGTGTTATCTTTATATCAAAGGAAACCATGAAGAATGTGAGTAGACAGCCTACAGAATGGGAGAAAATCTTTGTCACTGACACCTCAGATAGAGCATTAATCTCCAGAATATATAAACAACTCAAAAAATTAACACATGTACAAAAAACACCCCACAAAGAATTTTAAAAAACACCAAATAACCCAAAGAAAAAGATGTGCAAACAATTAACCAGTATATGAAAAAAAGTTCATTAGCAATTAGAAAAATGAAAATTAAAACTACACTGAGATTCCGCGTCACTTCAGGTAGAATAATAAATATAAAGAGTGCAAGTAGCAATAACTGTGAGAATGTGGGGAAAAGATTCACTTATACATTGCACCAAGCAATCATTCAGGAAAGCAGTATAGAGATTTCTCAGAAAACTTGGGATGGAATAACCATTTGACCCAGTTATTCTGCTCCTCATTGTATAATCAAATGAAACTATAGTGACACAGCCACATAAATATTTATAGAGCTATTCACAAAAGCTAAGCTGTGGAACCAATCTAGGTGCCTTTCAATAGATGAATGGATAAAGAAAATGTGTCATATATATACAATAGACTCAGCCATGAAGAATCAAATTATGTCATTTGCTGGTAAATCGATGGAACTGGAGACTCTCATGCCAAGTGAAATAATCAAGTCCTCCAACTATGAAGTCTGAATATTTTACTTAATATGTGTATGCTAACACACACAAGGGGGGGAGAGGAAAGAATAGAAGTTTGTTGGATTAGACAAAATGGAATACAGGGCTGGGAGGGGAGAGGAAAGACAGTAGAACAAATCTGACATCACATTCCTATGTTCAAAGGTGAATACAGGACCAGCAAAACTCTGCTAAATTTTTGACCACAGGAATGGGATCTTTAATAGAAGAAGTTATATGCTATGTATATGTAATATGCCAAAACAGCTCTACTATAATGTATACCTAAAAGAATAAATAAAATAATAATAATTCACTATTTTTCATGTTGATCCACTTGTAGGATCATATGATCTACACTTTAAACAGTGAAAAATTCCAAATATTTTATTATGTACCTATCTGTTGGGATGGTTTCAGTGGTAAATAAAAGAACATTTAACTTGAAGAAGAATAAATTTGCAATCTGACACCTCATGAATTCAACCAGCCCATAGTAAAAGCCTTAGCTCTACATCTACTGAGACATACAAAAGTTCCCCAAGGTCTTTTCCCAAAAATATTCCTACCATATTCTGTTTTTTTTTTTTTTATCATTTTGTACCCAGGAATGAGAATTGCATCTATTGATAAATGATAAATGTAGGAACAGCATTAAACACATAATGTATATCAATGAACAATGTATCACAATTCTGAAAAGGAACACAGGCTAAAAACATAGGTAAGGGACATGATTTTCTGAGTCTTTTGCTTCTGCTTCTAGTGCTCATCCACAAAGCCAGTGATTTTTGTCCTGTGAATGGAAATCCACCAAAGAAGGCCTGTGTTTCAAAACACAAATGACAAATGTGGCAAAATGTGTAAGGCTCTACTCAGAAAATCCTGAGATTTCTACTCAGTAGCATTTGTTTCATCTCAGTGAAGTTTGAAACATGAGTCAATATAAAATAAGGGAAATAAACAGATCTTATGTATTAGGAACAAATATTTACCAGTAACTTATTTTTAAGAACATATTATGGTATGCCATTGTTTCCAAAGTTGTTTTGTACTCAAGTAGGAGATTACTTGGAGCAAAGTGTTTGTTTCTCTTCTCAAAAGTGAGAAAATGATATACAAAACCTGGTATTTGCTGGCCTCTCTTTTCCTCCTTTTTAAAAGTGGAAGTAATAATACATATTAACACAACAAGAAAGTGAAGTCACTTCCCCAAAATGGATCTACTATTAGAAGCAAGAGTTTTGAGATTATAGAAAAATCATCTATTCTTGTGAAAAATATTAAGTCTTTTCTCTTTATACGGCTTCTCTGAAAGTCATCATGGGACTGCTGCAGAGAAATAGAGTTGAATTAAGAACACTACTTAATTCAATGGGACAAAAATGCCACCCTCACCTCCAAAATATGTACATTATGGTTATAAATATATGGATTTTAAAAACTCTTTACTTTCCCATGATTAATAGAGTTACTGTTTAACTATGTTACATACACACACACACACACACACACACACTCACTCATTTGAAAACAGAAAAAAATAATTCAGGAAACATTTTCTTCACACATGTCTATCTATTTTTGTTTAAAAGATATATTACTGAAATTTCATATTGTACATTCTGGCATTCTGGTCTCATGGATATTGTCTGTAGGTTTCATTTTTCTCTGCTAAAATCTACAAATTAATTTCAGCAAGGTTTTGACTGTATATCAGCAGGTGATAGCAGTCTAAAAGCTTAATTTAAGAGTGGGAAATTCAACGTTAAAAAATAATTCTAAAAGGTAGATTTATTCTTTATGAGTACATGTCTTACATTTCAACTGCACATATGTCAGATAAATTTGGGTGAGTGAAAACATTTCTTTAATACAGGCAGAAATGTAATTGTGAAACACTTTACAAAAAATGTTTTAACTAGTTGCATAGCTATTTAGTCTGTGTCTTAAAAACTTCTAAAGTGGTATTTATGACAGTGTTTAAATTAAACTTCTTCATTCAGGAAACAACTGCTGAACATCTAACAGAAGCTAAGATTTTCTGTAAATAGTTTTGTCATAAATGTCATAATTTAATTTTAGAATCAGATAACATTGTGTTTAAAATGAAAATAGTAGTTCACACCCCACATACCAAAGCATTGGGAAACAGTAGACTACATATAAATAGAGGTCCTGTAAGTCTGTATTTCCCGGCATTCTGGGAGATGTCTGAAGTGTGTGGAAGTATACACACATGATGACTGCATGTTGGTGAAATTCCCAAAAATCACATTCTTCAGACCACATTGCCATCATTAAGTGAAACATGGCCACATAAAGTAAGTTAAAAGGATTTTATAAATAATGCAGATGAAATAAAGTAAAAATTTGAAACTTACTGAAGGTTCATTTACCTGATTAAAATGAATTCTTGTAGTCTCCAATTCTGTATCTATAGTACAAACAGAGATTCCAGCTTGCTTTCTCACTTGATCCTCTTTGTTAATTCTGTTTCTTTTTCATTTAATGGGTTCTTATTTTTTTCATGTAACATAATTTTTTTCTCTTTGTCTCATCTTCTTTTAAGATATATCTGAAGTTAAATATGGTTACCTTTTAGTGGATTTTTCCAGAAAACAAAAAAGTCTTTTTATGTTCTGGCTCTTTGTATGCTGATTTAGTATACTAATAAAAATTATATGCTCTCTGAAGATTTTCTAGTTTAAAATTTTTAATTTCTCCTTTAATCTTGTCTAAAACATACATAATTTAAAGTCAATAATAAAATTCTGTTTTATTATTTGATAAGTTTCTGTTACTAGCAAATCTTTTAGATACTACAGAAAAGAAATTTTGAAATGATTTGGTAAATTGACAAGTTTAAGTTGATTTTTTTTGAACTATTATAGATCCTCCCCAGTTCAAAAGATAATTTCAAGTAAAATAAGTTTTAAAGACTTATTGTTTATATACAAACTTATGAATTCAGCAGTAATATGATGTATCTTCATAAAATATGTCAGGTATACCTACAATTGGCTTACAGTATAACAGCATATTCAGAAATTTTTCTTTCAATATGTATCTTTTGCGGCTTGGGCTGTAGCTAAGTGGTAGAGCACTTGCCTAGCATGAGTGAGGTGCTGGCTTTGATCCTTAGCACCACATATAAATTTAAAAAAGATATTGAAAATATGTATTATTTGTATTACTATAATCCAAATCTGGAATTAGAAATGTAATACCTGTTATTACACTTTTTATGTCTCTTTTATGGTTACAATTTCAACTCACCTTGTTGATCATTATGTATTTTACAAACAACTTAAAATCCACTTTTGAACAAGAAAGGACCTAATATTTAATCCAATAATGAAGAGTAATGTCTTTCAACAGGTGAATGGATAAATAAAATTATATATATACACAAACACACGCACACACACACACACACACACACACACACATACACACACAGTAGAATATTATCCATAACAAAAATAACTTTATGTCAACATATAGTCTACTGTCATGTATACCTAAAAAACATTTAAAATTTATTGTATGTTATTTCAATGTAAAAATCTGAACAAATTTAATTTATGAATGAGAGTGAATTTGAATAAAATAATTTATAATCAGTTTTCATTTCATTTTTAAATAAATGTTAATGTTAAATGTGTAGCTGAGGGCCTAGCTCAGCACTAGCATACCACACTAGTCACAAAAAACACTGGGTTTGATCCTAAGCATCAGAATAAAAATAATAAATGTATAAAAACATGCTTCAGGGCAGTGAAAAATGCCTCATTGGTGGAATACAAACTTTCTTGAGAGCAATTTAAAAATTCTGAAAATTTTTTAAAGTTTCCCAACTTTAAAAAAATAATTCTATATTGATTTTTTTTTCAAAAGTAAACAGAAATATAGAAATTATTTTTTTCTTTTGTTCTCACCCCCATCTATGGTACCAGGGAGTGAGCCCACAGAAGCTAAATCACTTATCCACATCTCAAAGCCATTTTCATTTTTTTATTTGGAGACAAGATCTCAATAATATTCATAGGACCTTGCTAAATTGATGAGGCTTGCTTTAAACTTTTGATCCTCCTGTATCTGCCTCCCCAGCTAATGGAATTATAAGAACTTGCCATGGTATCTGAGTAGTAAAGGATTCTTTTTTAAATGATATTTTTTGAAACATTAATTGTAATAAAAAGTTATAAACAGATAAAAATCTCAAATTCTGTTTGTTAAATAAATAGATTTCTAGCAGATGGGGTTCCATAGAGCCATTAAAATTATGATGGGGAAAAATATGCACTTAGTTTTTTAGGAGTAATTACATTTAATAATATGCTATCATATTTGTAAGAATTTTATGATTGATTCATGTTTTCTCCCTTGAAAAGTGCTAACAGATGAGTCAGCAATTAAAAAATCTTCTTATTTCTACTGGAATAAAGAAAAGGATTCCACCCCTTCTTTCAATCTAGGATATAATACTTCAAATCGTGGAGTTGTTGATTCAATTCTGTATTTTCTTGCTTAAACTCTGATACCCTCTTTTTGAGCTCATTTTCCATTTGTGCATTTTAAACATGTAGTGAACACTGTGTGCAGTGACTTTTTTGCATTTTATTATTTTTGAAGTGCTTTCTGGGGTTTTGACAGGCTAACAGAGTCTGTAAGGAAAAAAAGATAACAGAAATAAAATATGTGCTTGAAAAATATATTATTTCATGTGTAAAATTGTTGTTGATTAGAACTATTAATACCAGGGCTGGGGAATATGGCTAAAGTTGTAGCGCACTCGCCTGGCATGCGTGCGGCCTGGGTTCGATCCTCAGCACCACATACAAACAAAGATGTTGTGTCTGCCGAAAACTAAAAAATAAATATCAAAATTCTCTCTCTCTCTCTCTCTCTCTCTCTCTCTCTCTCTCTCTCATAAAAAAGAACTCTTAATACCAGAAAAGAAAGCCATGCATTAATATAGCATAGTTAATCTTTGTCTTATATTAATGGGGGCTTTGGAGTTGGAATCAAACTATACTGAGATTCAAATCCTAACCTTATCATTTCATTTTTTTAAGTATGTATTTTTCATTTGTAGTTGAACACAACATCTTTATTTCACTTATTTATTTTTGGGTGGTGCTGCAGATTGAACCCAGGGTCTCGCACGTGCGAGGTGAGTACTCTACCACTGAGCCACATCCCCAGCCCCTGACCTAATCATTTTAATAGCATTGTACTATTAGAATTGATATTAGAAGAGATTATTTTCACCCTCTTTTGCTTGTTATCACTATCATTAATAAAAAGGAGATAATAACAATACCTATTCCAGGGGATTATTTTAAGGATTAAATGAGCTTATATTTCTAAAATTTTAGGCAAGGACTTGACATGTATTGACTTTTCAATGAATGGTACCTATTAGTTTTAATTTTCTAAAATTTCTAATTTGTAAAATTAGATGCTTCCAATTAAACTGTATTGTAAGTAATATAACTTCATGGCATTACTATCTGAACAGCAAAATATCAAAAGAAAATACTATGGCAATAAAAAGCACATGTGACTATAGTTTCCATGGTCTTTTAAGTTGAGTTCTCAGTTCTTATCTGTATTTTCTGTCCTTACAAAACATTTTGTATGTATATATTTCTATTTTTTTTTAATTTGTTTTAATTAGCTACGCTTGAAAGTACAATGACCTTGACATGTCATACATTTGAATCACTTGGGATATAATTTCTCATTTTTCTGAGTATACAGGTTGCAGAATCACATTGGTCATTCATTCATACTAGTATCCTTCCTATCTCTCCAACCCCTCCCCTCCCCTCCTATTATTTCTCTCTATCTAATCTAGGGTAACGCTATTCTTTTTTTTTTCCCTCACATCTTTATACATGTATTTTGTATAACAACAAGGTTCTCTTTCCACCATTCATGCAATTCCCTTTCTCCCTCTCTTTCCATCCCAGCCCTCTTCCCTATGTAGAGGCAATCTTCTTCCCATGCTCCTCCCCTCTTCCCCATTTTGAATTACCCACCTTATATCAGAGAAGACATTCAGCATTTTTTTGTGTCGGGGGATTGGCTAACCTTACTTAAGATAATCTGCTCTAATGTCATCCATTTCCCTGCAAATGCCATGATCTTGTTAGTTTTTAGTGCTGAGTAATATTCCATTATACACACACACACACACACACACACACACACACACACACACATATATATATATATATATATCACATTTTTTAATCCATTTATCCATTCAAGGGCATCTAGGTTGTCTCCACAGTCTAGCTATTGTGAATTGTGCTTCTATAAACATTGATGTGGCTATGTCCCTGCAGTATGCTGTTTTTAATTCTTTTGGGTATAGTCCGAGAAGAGGAACTGGGTCAAATGGTGGTTTTATTCCCAGCTTTCCAAGGAATCTCCATACTGCTTTCCAAATTGGCTACACAAATTTGCAGTACCACCAGCAGTGTATTAGTGTACCTTTTCCCCCACATCCTTGCCAGTACTTATTGTTGTTTGTCTTCATCATGGCTGTCATTCTTACTAGAGTGAGATAATATCTTAGAGTAGTTTTAATTTGAATTTCTCTGACTACTAGAAATAATGAGCATTTTTTCCTATGTTTGTTGATTGATTGTATATCCCCTTCTGAGAAGTGTCTGTTCAGGTCCTTGGCTCATTTGTTGATTGAGTTATTTGTTTTTTGGTGTTTAGCTTTTTGATTTCTTTGTGTACCCTAGAGATTAGAGCTCTATCTGATGTGTGAGCAGTGAAAATTTGTTCCCAGGATGTAGGCTCCCTATTCACCTCACATATTATATCCCTTACTGAGAAAAAAACTTTTAGTTTGAATTCAAACCATTGGTTGATTCTTGGTTTTAATTCTTGTGTTATAGGTGTCTTATTAAGGAAATTGGGGCCTAGCCCCGCATGATGGACATTAGGGCCTATATTTTCTTTTATTAGATGCAGAGTCTCTGGTTTAATTCCTAGATCCTTGATCCATCGAGTTAACTTTTGTGCATGGTGAGAGATAGGGATTAAATTTCATTTGTTGCATATGGATTTCCAATTTTCCCAGCACTATTTGTTGAAGATGCTATTCTTTCTCTAGTGTATGCTTTTAGCACCTTTGTCTAATATAAGGTAGTTGTAGTTTTGTGGATTAGTCTCTGTGTCCTCTATCCTGTACCATTGGTCCTCCAGCCTGTTTTGTTGCCAGTACCATGTTGTTTCTGTTACTATTGCTCTGTTGTATAGTTTGAGATCTGGTATAGTGATACCACCTTTTTCACTCTTCCTACTTAGTATTGCTTTAGCTATTCTGGGTCTCTTATTTTTCCAGATGAATTTCATGATTGCTTTTTCTATTTCTATGAGGAATGCCATGGGGATTTTGATTGGAATTGCATTGAATCTGTATAGTACTTTTTCTAATATGTTCATTTTAATAATATTAATTCTGCCTGTCCATAAGCAAGGTAGATCTTTCCATCTTCTAAAGTCTTCTTTTATTTCTGTCTTTAGGGTTCTATAGTTTTCCTTGTATTGATCTTTCACTGCTTTTGTTAGGTTGATTCCCAAGTATTTATTTTTTTAGGGTATTATGAATGGGGATGTTTTTCTCATTTCCTTTTCAGAGGATTTGCCACTGATATACAGGAATGCCTTTGATTTATGGGTGTTGATTTTATATCTTGCCACTTTTCTGAATTCATTTTCTAGTTCTAGAAGTTTCTTGGTAAAGTGTTTTGGGTCTTCTAGGTATAGAATAATATCATCAGCAAATAGTGCCAGTTTACATTGTCTCTCTTGCATGGCTCTCTTGCATTTCAGTTTTCTTGGAGATAAAAATAGAGATTCCAATGGGTCCTGCCCAGGTAAAGTTTTTGACTTTGTACTGACAGTTAGGATGACATCAAACTCTCAAGTATCCACTGCCATGAAAACTTTAGGTTAATTACATTCATGCTCACATTTTCTAAATTAACTCATACGCATAAATTCTTGCAGATTTTATGGTTAGTAAGAATTACCCTTTTTTCTTTGATTTTTCAGAATCTGGTCTTAAACACAGTCACAGAATTCTCCTGTTCAGGGTAACTTAGGTTGCTCTTATGAACATTATTTTGAAACTGCCTTTCTCCTTCAGATAACAGATTGTTAAGGAATGTGACATATCCTGTCCAGCTAAGCCAGAAAGGATGCAAATAAATTGCTTCTTAGAAAATAAAGCATGGGGACTATATATTGGTCCTATTTATTTATTTATTTATGGTTTATTTGTTTGTTTGTTTATAGTACTGTGTGTTGAAACCAGAGCTAGTCTACCACTGAGCTACATCAACAGCCCTATTTTTATATTTTATTTAGAGACAAGGTCTCACTTATTTTTTTAGTGTCTCTTGGATAAGTTGATAAGACTGACTCTAAGTTCATAATTCTCCTGCCTCACCTTCCCAAACTTCTAAAATACAGGCATGTGGCACCATTACCAACCTACCATTTATTTAAAAAGCACTTCAGTTTTTTTTTAACCAGGTTCTGTAAATAATACTACAATGAAAATGGACATGCAGTGTTCTCTATGATGTAATGACTCAAGTATTTTTTTTTAGATACATACCCAGAATTACTACTAGTGGAACATATGACTTTTTTATTTTAACTTTCTGAAGAACCTTAATACAATTTTCAAAAATAGCTTTATTCAATTAATATTCTCACCAATATATTTGTTCAACTGAGTCTTTTTATATAATGCTTTTATGCACTGGAGTACCTACTATCTTTCAGATTTTTTATTTTTTACTTCTAAATATTTTATTTATTTTTTATTAGTCATAGACAAATTACTTTTATTTCGTTTATTCATTTTTATGTGGTACTGAGGCTTAAATACAGTGCCTCCAATGTGCTGAGCAAGAACTCTACAACTACGCTAGAACTCCAGCCCCAACCTTTGAGATTTTTAGCACAGGCATTCTGACAACACTGCACTAGGTGCAGGATATTTTTAATTTGACTGATACATTAAATTACTGATGTAAGTGTGTTAGATTCCAGGATTTCAAGTAGCCAGAGGAAGAGTATCCTGTAAATACTTTCTGTGATGAAACAGTAATCTGTGATTTCTAAAGCTTTGTTAAAACTACTGCTGAACATTTTTTATTTGGAAGTAGTTATAAACAATGCAAATCCAATGGTTTGAAATATATAACGATTTACCCATGCTCAGTCTCTGTTGCTCATAGAAATTGAAAGTTTAGGATACACTCTCTTGAACAGAAGTTTCTAATGTTAGACATTCAGTGCATGGAGAAACTTCTTCTGAAAAACTATTGGTAGGCCTGGAATTATTACTGGGATGAACAAGGTTAGGTCAGGGATCAGAAAGTGCTCAAATCTTACTGATTCTATCAGGAGATTGATTGATTTTCCCCTTTTGTACCTTAATTGAATCAAGAGAGAAGTAATTCTTCCAGCAAGAGAAGTTAGCAAAACCCTGGAAAAATCCCTTTTTTTGTATAACTGACACCTTTGAGATGTAATTTCTCTGTCCTGACTTCAGGTTGTGAAAAAAATCAAAAGTCTTACTTGGTCATAGAAGAAAACCACTTTGTCATTTTCATACTTATATTTCACTCCTTCTTTAACCAATGAATAACTTAAGATAATAATCACAGAAAATTTTAAAGTCAGTTTAGATATTAACCCCAATCTCCCCTTATTTAAGGTGCCCTCAAATTTCAAGGGATATTTCTCAGATATGTGACACTTCGGTAAACAACACAAATACCCACGTGTACCCTAGGTTTTTCTACTCATTTGATTGTAGGTATTTTTTCACTTGTCCAATGTATCTAAATCTCAGAACTCATTTATGACTTTGTCAAAGTAACACAAATAACATGAGTAGATGTGTATCAATATATCAGTAGATAAAGGTTGGTTAGAAGCCTTCTATTTTGCTATATTTCTGTTATGGTCCAGCTTTGAGGTGTTACCCAAAACTCATATGTAAGACAATGCAGGAAGGTTTGGAGGAGAAATGATTGGGTCATAGCCTTAACGTCATCAGTGAATTAATCTCTGAATGAATTAACTGTGTGGTACCTGAATTGATAGTGTGTGGCTGAAGAAAGTGAGAATTGGGGCTTTGGAATCTAAATTTGTATATTCACCCAAAAATGAATCTGTCTCTTTACTGTGATCACTATATCAGTTGATTCCCTCCACCACACCTTTTTGCCATAATGTTCTGCCTCACCTTGAGCCCTGAGAAATGGAGCAATCTTCTATAGACTAAGGCTTTTGAAACCCTAAGCCTGTAAATAAACTTTTATTCCTCTACAATTTCTATGGTCAATTTGTTAGTCACATTGTTGAAAAAGGCAACTGAAACAACTTTTAACTTGATCTCTCATTATGTCTGTTCTTTGTGATGAGTTTGAACCCAGTACCTTACATATTCTGCACACCAACTCTCAGGAAACTGTGACCCCATCTAACTTTATATTGTATTGTATTATCCATTTATTTCTAGTGTTATTTTTGATATGAATAGGCTTAGACCATTCTATTGCTCTTAACAATACAAAAAATTACATGCACATGGATTCATCTTTGTGTTTGGTTCATACTATGACTCCTTGGACTTTAATATTGTATTATGCATTTATTTTATACATCAGTGTCTCTTAATAATACTAATAGTTCATTTGGTTCTCTGAAGCATAGGTTTTGGAAGTATTTCATATATACTTTTCATTCCATGTGATTTTTTTTCTTTAGTCTCTTTCTTTTAATAGAGAAGCATGCTGAAATTTCTTTGTTAATGATTTTTTTTTCTTAGTTGTAATTGTAATACCTTTATTTTATTTATTTATTTTTACGTGGTGCTGATGATTGAACCTAGTGCCTCACATGTGCTAGGTAAGCACTCTACCATAACCCCAGTCCTACATGCTAAAATATTGATGAAAATTTTACAGATTACATTCAAGGAAAAAGGTTTTCTTTGTAATGATGTGTAATATCTAAACACATGTGTGTAATTGGGTCTTTTATGTCATAATTCAAGTTTTTATTTACCAATAAATTCTACATATTTCCCTTTAGAGTGTATATGCAATGTGTGAAGTAGTATCCAAATGTGACCTTTATATAATACTGATGTGGTGTTTTTCATTGTTTGTTAGGCTGAATGTAGGGGCGCAAAAAATGTATCTTGACAGTAGAAACCACTTTACTCACACTTTATTATTTTTATATTGCTTATGTGCACATTTTATTTTATTTCACCTTACAGATTTCAACTGTATGGAGCACGCAGCTCTTCTTTTATATATTATTATGGTTTTTAAGAGCAGTCATATTTATAAGTTAATGCTACTTGTGGGGAAGTATCATATCCTTCAATAGGCACACATTTTTTTACAAAAATATAGCCTCTTATAATTCATCTGTAATTCATGAGAACTTTTCACTCCACATCTTCATGAATACTGTTTAATTTTATGTATTTGGTTATATTTTCTCTTTTTAAAATTTTTTAAGATGCTAAAATTTTTATGAGTGCAGAATTCTTAGATATCAGAATATTCAAGTCGCTTGCTTGTTCTTCTCTTGGTGTCCTTATCTTTTTCTTACTGAATAAATTTATTCATGCATCAGGTAATTTATCTTACCTGTTACTTTGTACCCTTTAATGGTATGACTTCATTTATTCATTGTTTTAATGCCCAATTTATGAATTTTGTAACATTTTGTTTTGTGCAACTTTGAAAAGAAATGTTTTCCATTGCTGTGTGGTTCTTATGACTGAAATCAAGGGTGCCTTTCCATTCAAAACTAGACTCTAGTCTTAATATTATATGAGTCAGTCTCAGTAAGTTGTTCATCATCTCTGTGAAATTTCTTTTATTATTATTGTTATTATTTATATGAGAGAGTGGAATGCATTATAATTTTTATTACACATGTAGGGCACATTTTTATATCTCTTGCTGTATACAAAGTATATTTACACCAATTTGTGTCTCCATAAATATACTTTAGATACATTTATACATACATAATTGCAAACCTTCTGTCACCTCTCTTCTCCCCCACCCCTCTACCCAATCTAAAGTTTGTCTATCCCTCTCATGCCCTTCCCTACACCACTATGAATCAGTCTCCTTGTATTAAAGAAAACATTCAGCATTTGTTTTTGGGGGGATTGGTTTTGTCATAACTTCTCAAGCAGTTGATAATATGAGCATGTACGGACACATTCACAATAAAACTTTTTTTTTCATATAGTAACTATTGAATGTTTTATAGTTACATATTGACTATCTTTGAAAGACTTATTTTGCTGTATTAAGCAAGATTATAATCACTTTGTGTGTGTGTGTTTGTGTGTGTGTGTGTGTGTGACACAGATATCTCATAGTTAGAGGAACTTTCTTTAGAAAGGATAGCAATTTTCTACTCCTCAGCAGTGGAAACTTTCATTTTTTATTGTCTAA
Organism: Urocitellus parryii; assembly: GCF_045843805.1. Classification (NCBI taxonomy): domain Eukaryota; kingdom Metazoa; phylum Chordata; class Mammalia; order Rodentia; family Sciuridae; genus Urocitellus; species Urocitellus parryii. Next base: position 6,131,742 of record NW_027553327.1, on the reverse strand, counting down.
TTGTAAAGAATATTTTAAAGATTCTGTTTTTAGGGATGGGATTATGGCTCAATGGTAGGGTGCTCACTTAGTATATGAGAGGCATTAGGCTTGATACTCAGCACCACATTAAAATAAAATAATAATAATAAGATATTGTGTCCTCTGCCAACTAAAAAAATTAAAATTATCTTTTTGGTACACTGATCTCTCCAAATTTGTAACATAAAATAATGTGTTGCATAGTGATCTTTTAGTCAGTGATGGAATTTGTATACAACAACAGCTACAAAATGTAGCCTAGGATTGTAGTAGTATACAATCTAAATGTCAGTACACAGTATGATATTTGCAAAAATTGCAAAGTCACTTTGAGTGCATTTCTTAGAGTGTATGCCTGACATTTAATGAGGCATTTTTATACACATACTATACATTACAAGAACTGATATAATTTTTGTATGACTGTTTTATCTCAGATTTACCAAAGCATGCATGCAATTTTATTTGTCTATCAAAGATCAAAAATTTGACATTTTGGCCATTACTGGAGATTAGTTTATTTTGAGTATTATATTATTGTTGTTGTTGTTGTTGTTATTATTATTATTATTATTATTATTATTTTGGTATCAGGTATTGAACTCATGGGCACTGAACTCCCGAACAACATCACAAGCCTTCATTTGCATTTTATTTAGATACAGGCTTTCAGTGAGTTGCTTAGCGCCTCACTTTTACTGAGGCTGACTTTCAACTTTTGATCCTTCTGCCTCTCCTACCTTGTTAGTTTCACAAGATTCTTACCTGCTTTTTTCTTTGACATCAAGTGCCTGTTATCCTCTCATGTTGCTCATTGCTGTACTCAGCAGTTTTAGATGTTCTTCTTTTCACATTTTGACACCATAGTCAGCAGATCCAAAATCTTAAATTAGATAGTCCTTAATACACAGTTTCTCATTTTGATTTCTTGGTGTTCAAGTTCATGAACAACTTGAAAAATGTTCAACAGATAGTTATAAATGGTATAAAATGTGAATTAAAAAAATCTATAAAAAAGTTAAAACAATCTGACATTTTATTTGGATAAATAATAAATTGTGAATGAAGGTAGCACCAGCACTATCTTATGGAGAAAAGTAAGCATCTTCCAAGAAAGGTAAGAAAAAAATAATGAGAGGAAACAGTAGAATAAAAATACATTTTTACCTGGAGGAATTGATTTTTGAGAACTTTCCAGCTAAATCTGGCACATAATTTTATAGGGGTCAGAGACACCCATGAAATTGATGCCTCACAAATATCTAAACTACCTCATGGTAAGGAAATCTTTGAAAGTGATACCTATGAAGCATGAGAATGAATCAAAGAAGGATGACGAATACTCCTCTGTAAAAGTGCTTATAAAATATATTTTTTTCATTAAATCCTAATGTAAATGATTATTTGTGTGCATAGTGATTAGATATTACTTTTTTCAGATGTACAAAAAGGGTCAAATGCTGATTAAAGTCACATCTTCCAGCTAGAATCATATGGAAGAGAACATTTAAATTGTAGAAAAAATGCTGTTTTATTTTCGGTCCTATTATTTATTTTTATTTGAACTTAATCTTCCACTAATGTGATATGCAACTCAAAATGATTCAGTTATTTCTCTGAGTTCATCTTTTTATGACTACAAAATGACAAAATTTGGATTATGTCATTTCTTATATTCTTTATACCAAAAATCAGAGGGCTAAAGATAACTTTAACTATACTTGGAGTTGGGGGTTGTGGTTCAGAGGAAGAGCACTCACCTAGCATGTATGAGAAACTCAGTTCAATGTTCAGCTACATACAAAAATAAATAAATAAATAAATATTTAACATTAATAATTAATGTTAAAAATAACTCAGTGATCTTTACTTAGACAATAATATTTTAGATTTACATCTTTTTATAAACAATTACATGAAGGGGCTGGGGTTGTGGCTCAGAGGAATATCACTCATGTAGCATGTGTGAGGAAATGGGTTTGATTTTTTGCACTATATATAAATAAATAAAGTTCTATTAAAAAAAACTTCATGACACACATCTAAAGAAAATGAGACTATTTAATTATTAGCAAATATTTAATAACACTGACTTCTCAGGAGAGGTTTGATTTACACTTATACTGGCACCAAAAAATTCCAGGGTTCTTCTGACAGAATTATGATTCTTTGTCTTACAAAAGTAGAGGATATACTTGGTTCAGAGTATATTCTTTTATTAGCTTAAAAATAACTATTTACTATGTAATTATATACTATTCTTAAGATTCATTACTTTTTGGTGGTTGAGCATAGATCAATTCATAAAAATGAATTTTTTATTGGAAAAAAATTCTAAGGTAATATTTGTTTTAAAAATATGGTAAACTGGGTAGTCATGGTGGTGCATGCCTGCAATCTCAGTGGCTTTGGAGGCTGAAACAGGAGGATCACATGTTCAAAGCAAGCATCAGCAATGGCAGGACACTATGCAACTCATTGAAACTGTGTCATAAATAAAATACAAAATAGGGATGGGAATGTGCCTCCGTGGTTTAGTGCCTCTGAGTTTAATCTCTACTACCCACCGCCCCCAAAATTGCTAAAATCGCAGGAGCATGCCTGTTAAAGGTAAAGGGTAGAGGATAATAAAAAAAAAAAAAAAAACAGGTTTAGAAACTCAGCAAAACCCCACACAACTTTGTGATAACCCTTTCTGAAAATTAAAATAAATAAATAAATTAAATTTGGGGGATGTGACCCAGTGGTAAATTGTCCTTGATTTCAATCTGTAAATTCTCCAAATGGTAAACTATCATGCAAATGACAACAGCAAAATGTATTTATATTTTTAAAAATCATTTTGTTAATACATACATTCCATTTTCAGATGCCACACACAAGCAACCAGATATCTAAAAACAGGTTTTATATTAAAATTATGACACTTGAAAATGTCTGTCAAAACTAGATCAATTCTTCTCAGCAGACTAGACACTTTTTATTGAGCTGCTTGTGCTATCACTTGGGTGTTTCTTATCTGAACTTTTCCTATATAAAGAAATCAAAACTGCAAAAAAATTATAAAATGAACAGGGATATCCTCCCTGCAAGCCTCATAGATATGAACACATATATGTCTTGATATTATGTACCTCTTTTTTGACACTTCATAAATTATAACATGTTAGTGACAATTTAAATTGAATGGAAGAAAGACTTTTTATTCATATGCCATGTGTGAGCTATATTTGGTCCTCTAAGGAACAAGATTTACCTGCTAAAAATAAGGGTTACCACTCTCTGAACAGAAGGATCAGAAGTGTAATGGAATTCAGACATCCAAATGATTCACTGAAGACATTTTTTTAGGTACCAAGTTTTCTCACTTCTAATCAATCATCTGAACATGTCTCAATTTTTTTTCTCTTTTTGTTAGACTTTTAATCACATAATGACATGAGACAGCCATCAAGTCACAAAGAGTGACAATACCCATTTCACAAAGAGTGGCAATACCCATTTCAAAACTGTACAATGATTTGGAAAGAAAGTGGCATGTTGGAAGGTTGAAGAGCAAATGTTACAGATTTCAGCCTGAATCTGAAGGCCAGAGATTCAGGAGTGCTGTGGATGTAAGAAATATCTATCTCATGCAGTCAAGCAGAGAGCCAGTGAATCCTCCCTCCTCCACATTTTTGTTCCATTCAGGCCCTTAACAGTTTAGATGACACCCACTCACATAGAGGAAGGCAATCTGCTTCATTCAAGCTACTGATTCAAATGTTTATCCCCTCCAGAAATACTCTCATGGATATACCAGAAAATAACATTTAATCAGCTATCTGGACATCTCATGATTCAAGTCAGTATAATATATAAAACTATCACACTGGTAAAATGTCAGTAAGAATAATGTCACTAATAAACAATAAATTGTCAACAAAGAGAATAAAAACAATACAATGATATCACCATTCAGATCTTTGACTTTAGAATTTTTACTGTAGGAATTATAATTGTTTTAATGTAGGGGACTCAGCATTCAAAACTAATAATCACTTTTTAAACAAATTTATAAAATTAAATATTATTCTTAACTTTCATTAAGAATTAAAATTTGATATGCTCTAATATTACTATTAGAGCATAAATTTTTTAGAGAGAGAGAAAATATTTTCTAAAATATTTTTTAAAATATTTTTGGTGGACACAACATCTTTATTTTATTTTTATGTGGTGCTGAGGATCAAACCCAGCACCCTGTGCATGCCAGGTGAGCATATACCTCAGCCCTAGAGCATAATAATTAATAATTAATTTTATTAATAATTAATTATAATAATTAATTTTATTGTTTCAAAATGTTAATACATTTATCAAGTTAAAATACATTATTTCATTCACATTTTAACATTTTAAGCATAAGTAACTACGGTTGCAAGAGTTCTGTTTGTTTGTTAGTTTGTTTTTGTGTTTTTTTTTCAGATAAGCCTTAAAATGTAAAAAAAAAATAACCAAATTGACAATTTCAGGTGGATTTCCCACAGGCAATTTTTCACAGCAGAATTAATTAACACACACTGGCTGATGGTCACTGCACCCAGACATCACTTTCAATATAGATCTAGAACATTATCAGGAGAACACGTCAAGATTTACAACAGCAAACAAGACTTAGATATCAACATAGCTATCAGGCCAAGGTAAAGAGCTCATGAATTACATCTTGGAGCATTTGAAAGTAAAACAATTGAACATATATTTTAAAATTTAAATGAATACATAAAATAAGACTAAAGTGTTTCACAAAAATTTTATAACTGAAATATTAGATCATTATTCCATGCAGAGCTAATTGTAAATTACAGAGCAGGTTGCAGTTACAGACACTGATTGGAAATGATTCAAAAGCTAATGAAAGTTAAATGATAAACCATGTTCTAAAAGATAAGCATTGCAAATCTATAAATAAAAAATGCTCAGAAATTTGAATTAATGTAACAGTTACCCTTTTAACATTTTCTCATGTTGCAAAGCAATTCACATTAGACTTAACTAATGACAGAGAGAGAGAGACAGAGAGAGAGAGAGAGAGAGAGAGAGAGAGAGAGAGAGAGAAAGAGAGAGAGAGTTTCTGCTAAAATAAATTGAACACTTCAAACCTTGTATTTATGAGAAAGCAATGGCCACACTAAGCATGTCAGTTAGGGACCTGTGCTCTATGCAGAGATACAAACACCATCTTCACCATTACTTCAGAATCTTAGAGTGTTTTCTTGTGACAGCAATTGTGGTGAACAATAAACTGTTAGCACATCATACTGGTTTTTCTAATTTATTTATTCATTTCCTTATTATATCTGACAGAAAGCCTATTTAGTGCCCTCTATGTATTGAGATTGTGGAACTGTCCTTTTTGTAGGCCTTTGTTTTATTTGGAGGGGATGGAGGTATAAAGCTAATATAATGCTCTTTGGAGCTGACAGAGGAAAGAATGAAAAGAGTCTTCCCACTCCATGTTTTCAGGGATGTGCTATAGATAGAACCATCAAATTCCTGGTTGCCATGGTGGGTGAAGTTGATTTGATTGCCCACTTTTCTATAACTTAGAAGATGAAGAAAATAAAGCAGATAATGAGAGGTCCTTGGGTCCAATTTGACTGGGTGGCAGATGCGGTAATGGATAGGGTTTGCTGTAGAGTTCAGCTTATTACAATAAGCATGTGTGGGTACTGAGAGACTAGCACAGTATCACTCAGAGAATATGTGTTTTGCTAGTTTGCAGAAATGGGAGAAAAGAGGTTACATATAGCACAAGGCAAGTATATGTGTGTTGTCTCTCAGTGCAGAAAACACACCAGACCTCTGTGTAGGGAATTAGGCAGAGGGGATTTGCCTGTGTTTCTGTGTGTAGGCTTTTCTGTACACCAGCCAAGTCGCCTAAAAATTGCCAACCTCTATAGCTGTACTTTTCCATATTGCCCTTCGTTAACTGGCTCTCTCTTGACCCCACCTGCAAACCCATACTACACCTTCTATGGGTTGAACTATGAATGCCAGTGCATATTCCTACCCTAAACACACCTCCCTTTTTTGAATCTCCCATCATTCTTGAATTACAGTCTGCCCTGAGATAGGAAGGGTGCCATCCCTCAAGGCCAGTTCACTACAAATACCATAGTTTCTACCTATTCCCCACTCACTATCAATAACTTTTTAGCAAACAAAAGGTACTTGTAATGGCTCAGTGTTTTCACTAAACAACACTTGCATGTTCAAAGTCAGTCATATTATCAATGCAAAAAAAAACCAAAAAAAACTCAACCACCAAAATCTACTTCTGTCAAATGTTATTATCTTTGAAAGTAGTGTTTTAATTTTCTTTTAAAATAAATTATTAAATTTTTAAGCAAATCTTTACATATGAATAAGATGTTGGTGATTGCTTAAATTAGGACACCACTTAATGACCTATTATACATTTTCTGTTTTTTATGTATTTCTTTTAAAAATTATTTTTATATATGACAACATAATGCATTACAATTTATATTACATGTATTTATTCTTGCCTTGTGCTCTATATAACCTCTTTTTCCACCTTTTTCAAACTAGCAAGACACATATTCTCAGAATGATACTGTGCCAGTCTCTTAGTACGCATACATTCTTATTTCAATAAGCTAAACTCTACAGCCAACCCTACCCATTACCTCATCTACCACCCAGTCAACATGGAACGAAGCACCTCTCATTATCCCCTTCATGTTCTGCATCTTCTAAATTTTAGAAAAGTAGAATATCACCTCAAGTTTCCTCATTTATTACATGTATTGAGCACAATTTTTTACATCTCTGGTTGTACACAAAGTAGAATCATATCTTTTGTGGCTTCATACGTGTACATAGGGTAATAATAACAATTATATTCCACTGTCTTTTTTACCTTTAAACCTCCTTCCTTCCCCTCTCTCCCCTTTTCTCCTTTTTCTTTCTGAAGTTATGTAATTCTCCCATTCTGTACCTTCCCAAATAATGTTATGAATTAGCATCCTTAAATCAGAGAAATCATTTGGCATTAGTTTTGGGGGGATTTTCAAATTTTACATAGCATTATATTCTTTAGCTCCATCAATTTTTCTGCAGAAGTCATGATTTTACTTACTTTTAATGCTGAATAATATTCCATTGTGTATATATACCACATATTCTATTTACATTCATCTACTGAAGGGCATTTATGTTGGTTCCACAATTTAGCTATTATGAACTGTGCTGCTATAAATATTGATGTGACTGTGTCCCTGTAGTATGCTGTTTTTAAGTCCTTTGGGTACAGAATGAAGAGTGGGATATCTGGGTCAAGATGGTTTTATTCCAAGTTTTTCAAGGAATCTCCATACTGCTTTCCAGATTGGCTGCACCAATTTGAAGTCCCACCAGCATTGTATGAATGTGCCTTTTACCCACATTCTCACCAACAATTATTGTTGTTTTTATTCTCAAATTACTGGAGTAAGGTGAAATCATAGAGTTGTTGTGATTTGCATTTATCTAATTGCTAGAAATATTGATTAATTTTTTATATGTATGTCAATTGATTGTATATCTTCTTCTGAGAAGTGTCTGTTCCTTTCTTTGGCTCATTCATTGATTGGGTTATTTTTTTCTTTTGGTTTTCAGATTTTTGAGTTCTTTATATATTCTATAAATTAGTTCTATATCTGAAGAGCATGTGGTAAGAATTTGTTCCCAATTAGTACGCTCTCTATTTACTTTACTGTTTATTTCTTTTGCTGAAAAGAACCTTTTTAATTGAAATGCATACTATTTATTGTTGCTTAATTTAAATCATCGTGCTCTGAAGTCTTATTAAGAAACTCAGGCACTAATGGGATAGATTTGGGCCTACTTTTTCTTTTAATAGACACAGTGTCTCTGGTTTAATTTTTATATCCTTGATTCAATTTGAGTTGAGTTTTTTGCATGGTGAGAGATAGGAGTTTAAATTTATTTTATTGTATATAAATTTCCAATTTTTCCATCATTATTTTTTGAAGAGGATATCTTTTCTCCAATGTACATTTTTGATGTCTTTTCTCAAATATAAGATAGCTCTATGTTATCTATTGTATACCATTAGTCTACAAGTCTATTTTGTTGCCAATACCATACTGTTTTTTTTCTTATTATTAATCTGTAGCATAGTTTAGGGTCTAGTATAGTGATGCCACCTACTTCACTCTTCTTGCTAAAAATTGCTTTAGATATCCTGGGTCTTTTATTTTGCCAGATAAATTTTATGACTGCTTTTTCTATTTCTATGAGGAATGTCATTGGTATTTGGATTGAAATTGCATTGAATCTGTATAGTGCTTTCAGTAGTGTGGTCATGTAGACAATATTAATTCTGTCTATTCAAGAAAAAAATTAGATCTTTCCATATTCTAGTGTCTTCTTTGATTATTTTTCTCAGGGTTCTGTAGGTTTCATTGTAGAGATCTTTCAGCACTTGTTAGGTTGATTCCCAAGGATTTTATTATCTTGACACTATTCTAAATGAATAGTTTTTCTCATTTCCTTTGCAGAGGATTTTTCATTGATATACAGAAGTGCCTTTGATATATGGGTATTCATTTTGTATCCTGCTACTTTACTGACTTCATTTACTTGTTCTAGCAGTTTTCTGGTAGAATGTGTTGAGTCTTCTAGGTATAGAATTATATTGTCAGCAAATAGTGCTAATTTGAGTTCTTCTTTACCTATCTATATCCCTTTAATTTCTTTCATCTGTCTAATCGCTCTGGCCAGTGTTGCAAGAATTATGTTAAATAGAAGTGATTAAAGTGGGCATCCCTGTCTTTTTCCAGTTTTTAGAGAAAATGCTTCCATTTTCTGCCATGGTGTCCTAGAATTATGGGTTCCAATGTTGCTGCCATTGGCCGTATAATCCATCAAATTGACAAACTCAGTTTTTATGTCACAGTATCTATATGACAAAATATCACGTGCTTGAATCTACTGGATTAGACAGGATAGACACAGGTCATTTACCTAATAGCAAGCAATATTGAAGAGTGATGTTCTATAAATCACCAGGGGCAAATATTATGGATAATATGAACTATTTGGAGTTCAAATCTAGCACCTTGCCACAAATACATTGTGGTAACTGTTCTAATATAAATTTTTGTTAAATAAATAAATAAATAAATAAATAAAATAGAATGGTGTGGATACAGCTATCAGGTGCTACTTTTATGAATTCTATTCTAGAACATCCACTAGGTTTTACCTGGACTTTTCCAATCACAGGATTTCAAGCACCTCCCTGGGAGGACCCCTCCCATTCTGGTAATGGCCAGTGACTCCTATGGTGTCATTTGTCAGAGTCTGTCTTAACTTCTAGGCTAATGAGGAATCTGGCAAACCAGAAAACCACTACCATCACAATTCCAGATAATTTTGTGCATGGGAATTTATAGCCATCATATAAGTCTGAAGCTGCTGGCATTGGGACCACACTTAGAAAACCACTGCTCCAGCAGACTTCAACATTTAGGAGATTGGGGTGTTTTTAGAACAGGTACTGGAAGAACATGACTCAAGCCCACTTTGTTACAAGCAGGGGATGTTGCTGAAATTAGACACATACCACCACCACCACCAACAACAACAATAACATAAAGCCCTAAAATTGTTTATTGTGGAAATAATGATGAAACAGTATGTTAGATCATTTTTAACCATTAACATCATATTTTCAAAATTTTTCTTATCTAAATTTTTTAAGAATTTCTCTCTCTCTCTCTCTCTCTCTCTCACACACACACACACACACACACACACACACAAATATACAAATACACACACATTTGTAAGCATGTATAAATATAAACACAGATTTTTTGAGTAACATTTCTGTCAGTTGAAAACAGTGTGTTACAATGGAACTTTGTACTCACCATAAAATTTCTCATAAATTTTGCACTGCAGAGGACATTTCAGTTTCTTTCATTTCTTGTTGAAATTATTTTTCTTGATTTGTTAGCATCATTTGATTTCTGCTATGAGTGGATATTCCAAATTTCTCTTACTTTATTGTTTTACTTCAATAACACTTATTTCCAAACGTTTTATGTAACTTATTATATTGAAAAAAAAATCTGTATCTCATAAAAATGTAAGTTTTCAGACAGCAGAAAACTTTTGTCCATTTTTTCTTCTTTGAATCTAATGTACATAAAGAAGTACCCATAACAAGAAACCTTTGTTATTTCAATAAATTAATGAAAGAAAAATCATATGTGAAAGACCCCTAAGTGACAGAATGGAGTTGGGTGTCTCAGAGAATCCTATGTGTCATAAAGTTTTATTGTGTGATAGGTTACTCCTGCACCAAATAAAACTATTATTTTTACTGCATATAATAAAATTTCCCTTTCATTTTCTAATTTGTTAGTACTTGTATTTTGGAATCTGTTAGCTTATCTTTGGAATAACAGTCTCACCACTCCCTCATAAGAAGTTTTGAAGCAAGCCTAATTCTCTAAAAAAAAATGTTGAGTGGCTCATATTATCACTAGAGTAATGTTTTAAGAGCACAAATCTAATCATATTACTCCCCTGCTTAAACTACTCTTTAGATCCTTGTGTTTACAAAGCTCAAGCTCACTGGCCCCAAATCTTTAAATGAACTCATGGGGATGCAATTTATAATGTATCTTCACTGTAAAATAAATTTTGTAATGGTCCTTGCACTCAAGAATTGTGTGCCCAGAAGGGGTAACTTCTGAAACTCAATTTTTACATCATGATAAGGGATTATAATAGATATGATTTTGTATGATCTCCAGGAGAAACAAATAAGAAAATAGTTTTTAATAACTATTCTTGCTGAGGTTAAGCATATTCTGGATATTTTTATAAAAGCACATTCTATTTGCATGTACTTTGTATTATGTATTTTGTAACTAATATATATTTAATATTTTCAGCACTGGTCATTGAATTTAATAGAGTCAGTGGTTGATAACATAATATCTATGAGACAGAACCTCAGAAGCCTTTAATGAGATATTTAATTACCTCAAGGTAATCTGATAGTGAGGGGCATAAGATACCTTGGGAAAGACTGAAGAATTAAATACCCAATTGCAGTGCCAGGCTTCAAGTCAAATAAAAGTTGACATTATCTTCCCAGGGTCAACACTCCAGACTGCACTGTGATACTGAGGAAATTCATATCAAACTCATCATCTCTGTGAGGGTTCCTCTGAAGTATTCTTATCCATGTTTATATAAACAGTAGCATGGAGATTCGGGAGAACTAACATCCAAATATGTGGGGATAGAATTAGGTGTGTCACCATGGAAAAGTTTTTTTTTTTTTTTTTTTGGTATGGTTGAGAATGAATTTTGAATGCCCTTTTCACCATTGGATGAAAATGTATTTTCCATGAAATTAACACCTTGCTGGAAAGCTCTGTGGCAGTAACTTTACTTCCAGAAGATCCATCACGTTTATAGCTGATGCAGTTGATCTGCCCTCAACTGCAGATCTTTATGATGTCCACAGCCCTTGATGTTTAAATGCCAGTTAAAGGGTTGCTCTCTCAAGTCTCCTCTCTTAAAAATGCATTCAACTTCCCAATTCAAATACACTCCTCTGCCATCACTGTGCCACTTGTCAGGCAGGCACTCACAACTGCTGTTTCATTTCATCATGATAATAACCACCATGTGCTCATTCCCTAATAGGAGACACCATTTAGGCCTAAACATATCAATTCTGGGAATAACATCATGAGCATGTGAGAGAAACTTTCAGAGACCATTCACTAACAATGAGAGATGTCAGGTGTTGAGACAGTGGAATGAGGCAAAGTGATGTGGATGTTCCCCACTTTCCTTTGAGCAGAGATATCTCCCTGCAGTAATCATTTATTTAAAAAATCCACCACCAATGAATGAACATATTGTTGTCTTAATATTATCCACTACTATATTAAAAGAGTAATGACTGACCCCTAAGAAATATTAAACTGCATTTTAAATGACATCTGGTACCCCCCTTTTCTTCAATCACATATTCTTAGGGAAAAGTGTTGCTTTAACTTAGGAGTTGTGACCATTGGGAAAAACAACTCTAGAAAAACAATTTTGTCATTGGTTACTAAAACTACTTATGAAATCATGCATCTTATAATTGTAATATACAGAGAAAATAAATTATAAATAATTCATTCAAAATTAATAGCATATTATTTACAAAATATTTATATCTATGCCATTCATATTAGGCCCCAACATGGCTCAGGTGGCACTGGTTTGTTCCCAGTTCATCAAATTAACCATCCTGATATTAGTATGTTGTTCCATATTATATGTGTTTTACTCTATCCATCTATGTGGGGATTTCTCTCTCAAAATGTCCCTGAATTTGTAAAAAAAATATATTACATCACCATATGGCTTTTACTCAATAAACTCCTCAAGGATAAATATTTTTATAAAAGAAGATTTTCTAAATTTTTTTGAGGAAGTAAAGAGCAACACACATAGAAATAGTCCAGAATGTGAGCACATTTTTGCTAGATTATTAAGATAAACTTCTAATGAGCCTGTAGCAAAAATATGCCATAGACTTCAAGAAAAGACAGGAGATTTCTTCCTGCTGAACATGTTCTCAAGTCAGAGCTGCACACAACTTGGATACTCCTGAGGCAAAGAAAACCCATGAGGTCATTGGACTAGCTGTTCTGTCACAGAGAAAACATATACCAGTAATTACCAATTTATACATTTAATACAACTAATAATTACAAAATGCTGTCTTGAATTAATTAAATTTATTTTTGAATGAAAATGTTTAACTCTTTAGTACACCATATTTATGTTACTGCCAGATCAATGAGATTTTACTGTCAGAAAGTGATAACTCAATGCTCTTGGATAAAGAATGTAAGTCAAAGGAGACTTTAAGCATCAATTATGTGTCGCCATGTGAAGGTAGCAAAACTCCTGTTTATGAGGTTGATGCATTTCTGTATCACCTGACCACAATGATCTCATCTGAAAGAGAACAGAAGTGTAGGCACAGGCTGGCACCTCAAGAAACCTTAGTAGACATAAGGCCACAGTGATGTCTTAGAGACCATCTGGAGTACTGCATATATGGCATATGTTAAGGGTGTCTGAGTGGCAGACAACTCCCCCATGCTAGGTGTGTGAGTGGCAAACCACTTACTCATAGGCACAGCCCTGGGCATGAGGCTGTGTGTTGCAGTCCGTGCTCTTGCTCCATGGCGTACTGCTCAATTGGTTACTGCATGGAAAGTTGGCCAGAAATTGTATTGGTGGCTGCCCTTAATCTGCTTAGCTACTGCCTGAGTATATACACATAGTAACTGCAAAATTAAATCAGACCTGCTTCCTGCTTGGTCTTTTGAGGTCTTAATTAGCCACTTCATAGCCAGTCTCTTCTACACTGTTCTATGGACTTTCTCACTGGATGAGAGAGAACCCACACAACCATCAGTGCATAGCACTTGTCTTTTTTGAAGGTTTGAAAAAAACTCCTTGTAATGTGACTTTCCTGACCTCTAATGAATGTCAGTATGTTTAACATCTCCATCACCACATCTTCGATATTTGGATATTTTCTCACTTAATCCTTGTACCAGGGAAGGTTATTTCTCCATGAATTCCTCCAATTCCTCACTTTTCTGTAAGCATTTGTAAGCCTGGGGATAATGAAAAGCACTTTCTCTATCCTGCCATTCTCCAGAATGACAGTCCCTTCACGCTCTTTTAAGCAGCATTCAGCTTGTAGATGAGATGGCATTTTTCTTTATCTATGCAGGGGTTTTTACTTTTATTCACACTGCTTTCACATCTTACCTGCAAGTCAACTTCTAACTGATGGAACAATTCTGAGTGAGAAAATAAAAAACTCACCAATAAAGTAGATGATAGGTAGGCCTACTGACCTCTTCTATAGAGGTTATAAAAACTGAGTTGTGGTTTCAGGTTATTGGGAGAAAATAACTTCAGTTTCAACTCACTAAGCTTGTCATATTTTAGCCTAAACTCAATCTCCACAGGGAATTCCAGCTCCTCCAAGGCATCTATTCACCACAGGACTCTGCAAAGAAACCATGGATCCACTAGCTACAACATAAACCAGGGGATCATCCCAACATTTACCTGGGACCAAACCAAACCAGTAACTGTTCCTCTTCTGCAGGATTCAACACCCTTGCAATGAAAGTCATATTCACTAATGAAAAAAAAAAATCTAGTACAATTTTCAACTGCCTTGACCATATGCAGCTTTGCTTTGATTTTGATCAACATACTAATCACTAATAAAACATTTTAGACTAAAAAAAATGATAAACACTTTTTAAAATATTTATTTAATAAATATTTATTTTCTAGTTGTAGATGAACACAATTCTTTATTTCATTTATATGTGGCACTGAGGTTTTAACCCAGTGCCTCACATGTGCTAGGTGATCACTCTACCATTGAGGCAAAATCCCAGTCTCTCATGATATACACTTTGATGTCTACATTTTTTTTCATAATAGTGTTTTGATTCATCCATGTTTTTCTGTAGATAAGCAGTTTACTTATTTTATTTAATCTATTTATTTATTTATTTATTTATTTATTTATTTATTTTGCACCATGGATAAAACCTAGGGGCACTGAGCCACATCCCTAGCCCTTTAATTAAATAATTAATTAATTAAGTTTTTTGACAGAATCTCTCTAATTTTCTTAGAACCTTTTTAAGTAGCTGAGGCTGGATTTAAATTATGATCCTCCTGCCTCAGCCTCCCAAGGTTCTGGGATTACAAGCATCGCTCTCATTAGTATCATTGCTATTAAAATATTCAAGTATTGTTGTTTGTACCAGTTTTAGTTTCATAACTTGCACATAATTTTTTCCTTAAAATTACTGAACTTTCATTTTATTTATATTTCTACATTAATGCTTCAGTTATATCAAATCTAGATTTAATGAGTTTGACTAGTTTATTTGCATACTTGCATATATCAGGCTTTGATTGAATACACCTCTTTTGATGCCCCCCCCTCATCCCAATATATTTTACAAATAATCTGTCTTTTTCTTCTTCTCATTGCCCTTCCTATAGTTTCCACAAGGGAGAGAATTTGTATGTTACAAATATTTTCGTAACTAATTTTATGTGACACATTAATATCTAATTCCATCAATTGTTCTGCAAATAAGATGTTTCATTCTTCCTTATCACATAATATAGGTCCATTGTGTGTATATGACACTTTTTTCCCCTACATTTGTCTTTTGAAATGCAGCTATGTTGATACCATATCTTATTGTAAATAGTACCACATTAAACATGGTTATGAAGGTATCTCATATGTATATCCCAAATATATATACCAGGAGTATATATCCATTTCCATATATATATATATATATATATATATATATATATATATATATATTTCTCCATCTTGGGGTGAGATAATATCCTAATGAAAGTTTAAAGTGCATTTATGTAATTGAAGATCATGTTAAGCCCTCCTACCACACATACTTTTTTGGGCATCATAACATCCAGTTTCCTGCCCCTACCCCACCCAACCCTGTAACCTAAAAAGTGGTCATGATCCTGGCCTTCTCAGGTAACCAACAGCCCCTCTACTGCCATCTTATGTAGAGCTAACCCTGTCCTGAGCTTCCAGGATCCCTGGGTCTTTTAAGGCCTTAGGCTCAAATACTGGTGCCCACCTCCCACCACTTTTAACATTAGAAAGAGGTCTGGCTCGCTTCAGGGAAGCTAAAACACACATTGGAACCCACCTGAGCCCAGCCTGGCCGAGAGCACAACCATCCTTGTGCACCTGCCTTTCCACTTTTCCTTCTGACAGTATGAAGGTGGTACACTCTCCATTGCCCAGGGAACAAGGGCCACTAGAGTTGTGCCACCACCAATTTTTGCCACGCTTAGCACAGTAAGGCCACTCAAAAATTCCTGTTGGCATTCATATAGCTCCTTTTGTTTGAAGACATATGGAGAGGGGCAGGAAGGAGGAAAACTTCTGCACCCACACCAGGTCAAGAAAAAGACTGAGCAGACCGTGACACCAAACCAGCTTCTCTTCTAGGAATTCTTGGGCCTGGAACCCTGAAATGAGAGGGAAATGTCAGGCCCAAGTGGGGAAGACAGCATCAGCATGGGAAGGGCTTGGGCAGGTGAGGGAGAAAGAGCCAATGTTCACTGTATTCAAATGACAGACATTGTAGCTAAGATAAAGATTAGTTTCCAACTATAGGTAGATACAAACTATTATTGAATTAAATAGTTTCTATTTGAGTTTCTTTACAAAAGTCTTTTTTTTTCCTTAAGTCATTTTGTTCTCAGGTTAGAGTATTAGCAGCAGATGCTTTCAGTTCCTGGGAAATATAATTTTTTAAAACCAAAGAAACAAAAAGAATTCTTTGAATGAATACTAATGCTGTTAATGGAGGAAAAAAAGATTTGTTGAGACACATAAGGAAAATTGACAATATTAAAATCATGTTTAGGATAGACTAGAAAGAAATCATAATTAATAAAATAATAAGTGCAAATCATCCAGAAAGATTTTTAAAAATTTGAAAATGCCATTCCCCCACAAGCCTGCAGAACCCTAATTGGATTTGGTAGAAAATAGCAGCATAAAATCTTTTAGGTTCTAAGGTGGAGACTAAAGAAAAAGAAAAAATGTTGATGGTTTCAGAAGTTCTTTTTCTTCTTATGAGCTTTTTAAAAATTATTATTACTTTTAATTTGGTGAAGAGATACTGAAAAACTTCAATGGCCTAGGGGTATTTGCCCCACCTCTCCACCTCCTACTCCTTACACATGTATTTTTTTTCTTCTCAGTCCACCATTGATAGAGGAGTAGGAGGAATAGTTGGGAAGGAGGAGTTGGAGAGGAGGAGGAGGAGGGGAGAAGGAGAGTTGGGGAGGAGGAGGAGGAGGAGAAGGAGAGGAGGGAAGGAAGAGGAGGAGGAGTTGGGAAGGAAGAGTTGGGGAGGAAGAGGAGGGAAGGAGGAGGAGAGCAGGGGAGGAGGAGGAGGAGAAGGAGGAGTTGGGGAGGAGGAGTTGGGGAGGAGGAAAGCAGGAGAGGAGGAAAGGAGGAGAGGAGGAGGGGGAGGGGAGGAGGAGAGGGAGGAGGAGGAGTTGGAGAAGGAGGGGGAGAAGGTGGAGGAGGAGGAGGAAGAGGAGGAAGAAAGGGTGTTGGGGGAGGATCTCCATTGAAATTAACAGCCAGGCAGCAGTTATTAATAGGGGAACATGGCGGCCACAGCCTCAGCTACAGCTCTGGCCAGGAAGGTCAGCGCCCATGGCAGCCAGCACTTGAAAGTGGGACTGACTGGAGCCGGTAACTGCGCCTTCCCCAGCTGGGAGTCAGGCGGGGCGGGCGTCGGGTCCCCACTCCCAACCATGACTGCCCTTGCTGCGCGGAGCTCAGAGGAGCCTTGCAACCCGAGAGGGCTGTTATTGGGTGCGGGCACCACTGCGCGAGTGTGAGGAAAACCGTAGTTGCATCCCAGAAGCCACGGAGCTGGGGAGTTGGGTTTGGGAGTGGGGAGGGCGGGATGCTGCTGGGGAGACGCGGAGTCCCCGGGACAGAAAGGAGGACTCCAGCTTCTTGTGAGAGTACTCGGGAGACGCGTCCCAGAGCATGAGGCGGGAAGAGGCTTCAGCCAGGTGCAGGCCAGAAATGAGCGCCCAGGAGGCGCGGCGGGTAGACAGGGCTCGGAGCGGCCCCCACTGGAGGAGCGAGTGTCTGCTGCCCAGAGGCTCAGGCTCTCCGAGGGCAGCGCGGCTAAGCTGGGCAGATGACTCCGAAAAGGTGCATTGTTTGAGGGAAAGACTTTGCGACTGCAGCGCAGGGTGGGTAAGGGGAAGTGATGGGGATGTGTGGAGGTGAAACGGAGTGTCCAAGGCCGCGGGCTGAGCCTCTAGGAGGAGGAGGTGGAGAGGAGGAGGAGGGGAGCCCCGGCCTGGCAGGCGGCTGGTCCATGTCAGCGCTGGGGCAAGGGGCACCACTCGCTGGGGGCTGATGGGAAGGAGCTGCAGTGGGCAGGGCTGCAGCGTTCTGGGCGAGCTGGCCAGGCCGCGGTGGGGCAGGGAGCCCGGGGCCAGGCTGTACTGGGCACAGGGAGCCAGGGGGCCAGGTCGCGGAGGGGGAGGGGCCTGGGGCAGGCCCTCGGTGTAGGCAGAGAGCCCAGGGCAGATCTGCAGAGGCTGCAGGGATCCAGGAGCCCAGCCTTAGTGGGGCCGGGTCTTGGTGGGGTCAAGGAACCAGGGGTCTGGCCTAGGTGGGCCAGGGAGCTGGGGTTGGGGCTGCGGTGGGCACGGGGAGCCTGGGGCCGGCTGCGTTGTTGTTGAGCTGCGCTCACCTGACTTCAGTTTCTGGGTGCAGGCATGTGTGCTGGAGGCATGCTGGGGCAAGGCGGTGGGGGGGAGGGGCAGGAGGGGAACACCCATATTTCTTTAGCTTGTCCCTCACTTGTTCTACAAAATAAATTAGGCACAAATGCTAAGTCCTGTGAGGTAGCTAGTGTCCAGTGGCCTGTCTTCAGCCTCCTGCAGTGAATTGAAGGCAGGGCTGTGTAAATAGCCTTTCTGCTCCTCTCTCTGTTCTTGGAAGTGTGACTGTGTGGAGGTTTAACAGTGTCCACACCAGGAGGAGTACCTGTCTGGGTGTTCACTGAACTCTTTACTCTGGGCACTGCTGCTGTTTGCAGAAGGCCCAGAGGGCAGCCAGAGAGTCATTTCACAGCAGAAGTTGAGAATCTCACTTTGGTGAGAGACTCTGATAGCACAGGCAATGTGCCTCCCGCACAAGAAATGATTTCAAAGTATGTGAGATATTTTTCTGCACTAATCTAATATTTAACTACTTTTTGTAGGCTTTATGTTATCTAGTTCATGTTCTTTTTTTGGCCAGTAATTTTTTTTCCATGTATACATAAAATCATGCCAAAGGTACTCTGTGTAACCTTCTCATCCCAGCTAGCACCTGCCTGGTACCTGAGGAGGAGGAGGAGGAGGAGTTGGAGAGGAGGAGTTGGGGAGGAAGAGGAGGGAAGGAGGAGGAGAGGAGGGGATATAGATATCTCTTTGTTGCAATGCCTTTTTGTGTTCTTTGGATATAGATATCTCTTTGTTGCAATGCCTTTTTGTGATCTGCAACAAAGAGATATCTATATCCAAAGAGTATTAAGAAGGTAAAAATAGTATATATAAATTAGCACTTTAAACTCCAAAAAAGGCATTTGGAATAATAGACTGAATTAGAAAGAAACAAGCCTGCACTATAATTGTAGTTCTCTTAGAGACATAGACTAGAGCAGGCACCACATGAACTGATTTTTAATTTGTAAAATGACGTAGTTACTTTGCTGAACTCTAAGATCTTTTCAGCTCAAAATTGTATTCATGGAGTTCTTGATGTCTAAAAAATGTTTCTTTATGAAAAGAACCAATCACTCTCAATTTATTTTTTATTCATTATAATTAAATTATTCCTTTTTACATGGGATAAAAAGAAATTATTTATTTGAATACATCTGAATAACATTTGGTTATGCAGTCTGCCTATTTTAATGTTACTATGACTTGCAAAATTGAAAACTGTGGAGGAATTCTAAGTTAATGGAAAAATCTCTAAACTTCTTTAAGGATGTTCATCTCAAAATGTGGTTTTAAAATTAGGCACTTCACCATCTGACACAAGAAGAGAAAGATAAGAAAACAAATAAAATACTAGCAAACTCTGACAAAAACTCTTTCCAAAATTAGACTTACTAATCTTCACATGAGAGACTCCATTTTCTACAGAGGGCTTATTCTTTAATATAAAAGACTCCCTCTCCTCCCCACTAAACTTAGAAAAGTACACTGGTTTCTTGGGGCTTCTGCCCAAGTTTCTTCCTTATGAACCACTGACATTTCTGCAAACCTCCTCTAAATATTGTGAGAGATAGAAGTGGCTTTTTATTTGGAAAAGTAGTTGTGATTTAGGATTATCAGTGAAAGCCTGTGGGACTTTATTGAATCATGTCAACAGCTGTCTGTAATAATGCGTACTTTGCTGGCCACAACATAATGTATAAAACAGTGTTATAAATTGGAAAAAATATGTTTTTTCATAATTTATCAGCATTATTATGGCACAAAATAATGCACTCTTATCAATAATACAGAGCTCTTTGTGAGCATTATGTGTTGCAGGTAATAAATTCAGTCTGTTCTCTGGCCTGCCAGGAGAGTTGTAAAGCAGTATATATTAGTTCACCCTTGTGATAATAAATAATTTTAGTATGTCTGTAGGCTCTAGCTAACATTTACTCTGAGGTCTTAAAGAACAGTGTGCTCTAAATGGTTCCGGAATTGTTTATACTGGCTCTGACTCTCCTTGGTAATGTTTCAGTGAATGATATGATCAGATAACATGTGGCAGTATTTATCAAGTATTGATATAGTGATATCACCTATAGTTGTATTGCCTGGAGTAGCTGATTTTGTCTTAATTGGATCTGTAGTACTTTGTGTCTATTTTTAATATGATTTTTTAAAAAGTGGTTTATACACTTGTGCACCTGTTCTAATAGATATAACCCTTCTTTCTCAGTTATTTTTGCATGGATCAGAAATTAATAAGTCTTTACTGTTCTTGTTTTATCCTCTTGAAAAAATACAGACACCCTTATAGGAAATGTTTCTCTTGAAAATGAAATAGCCATCAATTCATCACCTTTTCATGTGTTCCAAATGGTAACATCTGCATTGGTAGCACATCACAATTGATTATGTAAATAGAATTTAGAGACATGTTTACATAAACTTTGTGATAATAACCAAGCTTTCTGTGTTTATTAATTTCTCCTTTAATGACAGTAAGGGTGGTGATTTGTGCATAGGAAGAAAAACTCTGACATTAAATCATTCTTTTGACTGAGAACATACAACTGAATTTTAACATGTTACAATTTTCTCACAGGAAAATAAAGAAGAAAAAATTATAAGAGGCACTTTATTGAAGGTAATAGCTTTTCTAAAAGGGGTAAAACATTTCATTTTGTTTTTATTTTCTTAAAACTTCATAGACTAATTCTGAGAAAGTACTTAAGCACTTCCTTTTTTATATATAATTTTGGATGTTGATGGGCCTTTATTTTGTTCATTTATTCATATGCAGTACTTAGATGGAACCTTGTGCCTCAAACATGCTAAGCAAGTGTTCTACCACTGAGTCACAATCCCAGCTCCAGGCACAAGCCCAGGTCTTTCAGCTCTTTCTTGATGTATAGAATTTCTCACCCATGCCTCTGCTGTCTTGATCTAAGTATCCATACATTTACTTCACCCTGATACAGTGATTTGATGCACATACACAATACCATTTACTGCAACAAAACAGCATGGTTTATAACTTAAAT
Organism: Urocitellus parryii; assembly: GCF_045843805.1. NCBI lineage: Eukaryota > Metazoa > Chordata > Mammalia > Rodentia > Sciuridae > Urocitellus > Urocitellus parryii. Next base: position 6,110,239 of record NW_027553327.1, on the reverse strand, counting down.
CCATTTTAAGCATTCAAGCTAATTAGAGTCATAAAGCTATAAGAATACGGCCTTTTAATCCACTGGTATATTAACCTATATAAGATGGGTGGGCTTTTTATACAAAAAATCCCTAAGTAGTCCTGAAGAATATTTGGATTGAAACAGGTGGAAAATAATGGTTGAGGCCCACTGCTCTTTTGTGTTGCACTAATATTAATGCAGAGACCATTAGGAGCAGCACAGTAGCTGAGCTGAATAAAGATGGCCACTTTCTAAGAAAATCAGAATTTATATAATATAGGACCTTTTAGATCACATCAGGTTGACTCCATTGGAAAGCAAATGTGTAAGCCATGCAGCTCACAAGACATGACATGGCTCATCCACATTCCACATGGCTTGTGAGGCCTCTGTTTGGCAGCAGAAGACCCTCAACACTGGTTCCCACAAAAGAGATTCTTGCAGTCCAATATTGGGATTAGAAAATTCTAGTAAACTATGGTGAAAGCAATTTTGAAGACAGATGCCTTCTGTTTGTTTCCAGAAAAAAAGACAGTAAGGAAAATATGAGTGAAAAAGTCCTTTTCCATGAACTCCTTTTTGTTTTGGTTTGTGAGCATACCCTATGGAAGAAAATAGAATTCTGACTGTGAGGGGAAATCTGGACCTCCAGTGATTGTTATAGAAAAATAGGAAATGCTGATACCAAGAGTATGCAATGAAATATTTAGCATAGGACTGCCTACTTCTTTGAGAGAAGGCTCTGTGGTAAATAGAAAATGCTGGTAAAATCTTTTCTTTTGGTTTCATGAAGCCTAGAGTTTTATTTGATGTTTGAGATCCATTGTGCTTTGAAATATAATCTTCTTAGCATCCCTGCCATAGGTTTATATGAAAGGTGATTTAGCGTACTGTGGTAGGCTAACATCCATTTATGGAAAACATTTTCTACTAAAAAAGAATTTTAAAATTGCCAATATTCTTTAATAGGGAATTTTATACATCATTGAGTGGAGGCTTTCTTAAAATACTTTTATTCAAACACATCTTTTTTTGAGAGAGAGAGAGAGAGAGAGAGAGAGAGAGAGAGAGAGAGATTTAATATTTATTATTTTGGCAGGACACACATCTTTATTTGTACGTGGTGCTGAGGATCGAACCCAGGGCTGTGCGCATGCCAGGCGAGCGTGCTACCACTTGAGCCACATCCCCAGCGCCCCCAAACACAACTTTTATTTAAAATATAGAAATGACTGGATTTACAAAGCCAGTCATGTAAAAAAATTCAGACATTTTAAAATAAAAGTAAACAGATCACTCACATTATATTTTGAGAGAGAGAGAGAGAGAATTTTACTATTTATTTTTTAGTTTTTCGGCGGACACAACATCTTTGTTTGTATGTGGTGCTGAGAATGGATCCCAGGCTGCACGCATGCCAGGCAAGTGTGCTACCACTTGAGCCACATCCCCAGCCCTAGGTTAATACATTCTTAAAAAGAAAATGCTATGTAATAACCATAGCAATGGTATATTAATTTTAAAGAGCTTTTTAAGCTACTCTTTTAATACATATTTTCTTTTATCTTTCTAAAAACTTCTAGAATGTATAAATTTATAAATATACAAATTGAGAAACAAGAGATCCTATGGCAATAAGTAATATATCAAAGTGACAAAACCTGATAAATTCAGTGCTAGAATTAACAGTTTTCTTGAATTGCAGGTCAATAATGTCTCTAATGCAGATAGTAAGCAAAAACATTAAAATAACTAAATAACTGTAATTGAAATGATTCATCAAACTATTTGGCATGACCATGTATGTCCTCAATTTTAATCAAATATATATTAGATTTATTTTATAATATATAGGTTAATTTATTCCTTTATGATCATTATCTCTTCTTTGATAAATGACCTCTAGGAAACATCCTCATTTGGCCTCAGGATGTACATACAGTAACAAAAAAAATCTCAAGAGTTCTTTCTATTATATTCATAATATATTTTTCACATATCCCCAAGGTCTTTCACATACTGGTCAGTCACACACAACAAGCAATATGAAAGTTCACGAAGTTTTGCAGTATAACATTGTTATCCTTCCAAGCTATTTCTAAGAATTCTGTGTGCTTTAATGAAAACATCAAGGAAAATGAATATGTATTTTTAAACCTAGAACTTGAAATGACATTGGACTTAAGAGATCAAGTTTATGAAGACAGGAGTTATGTGTTATGGCTTCTGTTTATCTGCAGAAGAGCTGTCAAGGTGAAAGGGGTTGTGTGAGAATGGCTTTAGGCCTGAGCCTAAGCAACTCCTGTAATGCCAGCTTCATGGGACCCCAATAGACCTCCAGGAGCTGAATCTGATGCAATCACACAAGAGTGTTTATTGTAAGCTCAAACCTGGACTCACAACCATTTCAGATGCAGTGGTACCAAAGAGTGAGTCTCGGCCCTTAGTTCAGTGAGGATTAATAGATTTTGGGGGATACTATATGCATCACAACATCACACAGCCACTCATTTCACATCACAGAAAAGTCAAACAACAACTCTTAACATTGATTAGCACAGTCATTGGTAGGAACAAGTTGGGTAAGGGTGATTGGTTAGTTCAAGTTGTGGATACATTTAAACTAATTGCTTTAGGCCATGAAGGGTTGCAAGAGTTTATATGAAAAACTTGCCTAATCATGTTACCAATCAACAAAACTACTTGGAAGGTCACCTGGGGGTTCAGGTATTTTCTCTGTCTCATGCTTTTTGTGGTAGCTAGGGGGTTGCTATGGGGCCTAACCTAATGTAACTGAGTCAGAATCACTTGGCATGGAAGATCTCTCCAGTTAATTACAGACAAACAACTCAGCAGGATGCGTATGTGCCTAGGAGCACGCTGGGGTTTTCCATTCACAAGGGTAACTCCCTCATTTGGACAGGCTTTGCTCTGAGGTAGAGGCCGGTTTCTCAAAAATGGAGTCACATCAGTTTCTCACTCCATTTAAAAAACTCCATTTTGAAACCTGAGGTCATTATTAGAGGTCATTTATCACCAGGCACACCCACAGAGCCCTCTAATATGGGCTCAGACAAATTACTTCCCCTCACCCTGATAAACTGAATAAAGCCTCTGGCAAGCTTTCCTCTCCTGATAAGAGTGAATGGTGAGAATATCAGGATGGAGACCACCAGATCAGATATTTCTGACCTCAGGGTAAATGATGTCATGGAGAAATCTGGTGGCACCTGATAAGAATTACAAGATGTGGTCAAAAAAATCCCAAAATTTAGTATAAAAAATAGAGTGAATAAACAGGGATTTAGCCAGCCTAAACAAGTATGTACTCCAGTTGGAGAGCCTGATGCGGACCTACACTGACATTCCATCACTTGCCATCATTTTCCTATTCTGTGTGTGATCCTCACTGCTCTCAAACTCTACTGCCTTGTTTGGACCTTTGTGAGAGCTGCAACTTCTCCCTGTGACTCTCCTCAACTGGTCGTCCACTCCACACCAGATGCTCATCAGTTCACAACCTTGTAGGTGGCAGAGGAGATTACAGTGACTAAGACTTTAATCTCTCCTACTCTTGGCTGTGCCCTTCCAAAGCCTGATTTTAGGTAGTTTTTACTGAGTCTCTGTGCTGAGAGCCATTACCAAGTAGGTATGACGCATCGTAATCCTTGCCAGTGTACCCCATGTTAAATGGACTTGCCTTGGAAATTTGCTTCGACCTTGCTTGTGTGTTTGAGAAAGGTGACCCTGCTCAATCACCAGGGTGGATCCAGGATTAGGGTGTATTCCTGCAGGAAGTATCCCCGTCCTTGGGTTTAGGCGTGACAATAGGAGTTTTAGGGAAGTTAGAGGTTGAAGATTATTGCTGCTGGGAGTAGGGTGTGAGTCCTTGTGGAGAAAAAGTATTTAGGACGTGTATTGTGGGGATTGCCCCTGAACGTGTGTGGAGGCTGGTGTGAGATCCGGAATAAAGAATTGCTGTTTGAACCTACAAAGCTGTGTGGTGGCTCGTGATTCTGTGCCAAGCCGAGACATTGGCATTTGGCATCTCTGGAAACAAAGAATTGAGAAACAGAGTGCATCAGTGGAAAGCTTTCCAACACTCAACCTGGTGAATATATGAATAGACTGCTACTTGCTTTGCAGAAAGGCAACACCTACTATGTTCCTAAGTTTTTGTATTTCTCCAGAATTTTGGCCACTCTCCAGAAGGGGCTCATGATTTTGTGTCCAAGATATGTACCAGCTCCAAGCTCTGTGAAATGGCCATGTCCTGGATTGCTGAAAAGAATGCCAAGCATCTCAGAAAATGCAGAAATCAGTGTGACCTTTAAGTCTCTCGGTGGAGAAACCCTGCTTTGCTAAATAGCAACCCAAGTAGCATGATCAGGAGCTGTCAATGACCTAGTGTTCATCTTGTGGAAAAGTCTGTCCCTGGGCTTCTTTCTTACCTATTGTTCTTACCTGCACGTCAGGAAGGTCTTTGCCTCAGGCCACCCCTTTGTGAAGCCTCAAAAAAACAGTTTCAAAATGGAAATGAAGGGGCCTCTTTTGTGGCTCTTTTGTAAAGTGCTTTGTGAAGGGATGTGTCTGAATCAACCTCTTGGCACTGTGTGAGGCTGTGGATTAGATTCTCAGAACCCCATGAAACTAAATAAAGATCCCATGTGTCCATACAAAACTAAAATTACAGAAAAGAACAGTAATTTGGGATTAAGTCTCTCGTGTTTTTCTGGTAAGGCTCCTGAACTCCATTTAGTGAGAAAAGGGATTCTTTGGTCAAATGAGGTGTTCCAAGCCCTGCAGTAGCTAGCATATATGTGGTTGGGTTTTTTTCATGACTCCAAGACACATAAAGAATCTACCCCCAGCAGTCAGTAGGCCTCTAATTTGAGAAGTAGGGCAGTATTAAACAAAGTCTCCTACTTAATCTCATCTAAAATTAGTCAAGTTCCCAATGAAGCTACAGAAACAAAATTTTTATCAACATTCTCTGTTGATAGAAAATTTTATTTGCCAAAGTCAGTTGTAATCATATCCTATGGAGTGATAGTCATATTCCTTCACTAACTTTAGCATCCCAGATCTGGTCTGTTTATTTCTCAAAGCCAGCTTCCCAGTTCCTTCTCTGCCTCAAGGCCTCCCATATTTCCCTGGTCTCACTGAATTCCAGATCTAAACTTGAGTTGAAGAGACCTAGTCTTTGTCAGACCAAGGATGTCATGAATTGTTTTCCATTTAGCTGATTGCATTGAGATATGTAGTTGCATCTACTCAGTCTGAGCTCTTAAAAAGACTTCAAGCACAATTCACAAGGATGAGTTTTTGTACCAATGTTTCCAAAATTAATATAGAAACTTCCATGGACATAGAGCCCTTAACATTTCACTGTTACTATAGAGGGATTTATTTGGAATTGTATCCCCTAACATACACACATTCAATTTTCTTTACACACTTTTTATGTAAAATCTATTTCAGTTTCTCAGAAGACTCTATTTTTCCCCAGTTATGGAGTCTACTATCCCTTAAATGATAAGGCTGTCACTTCCTCAGCCTGCAATATTCATGGCAGGTATGTGAAAGGCAAAAACGAGGAAAAGAGAAGCAATATTAAATTCAGAATGCTGGGAAAGAAAAGCAAAAAATAATGAAAGAGAAATGTTAAATATAAGATATGGGTAGGGAAGATTTAAGATCCCTGTCTGTTTTTGCATAGACTGCCACTTTTTGCTCTAAATACTAAACTTGCCAAAAGTAGGCCACCTTCCTCCAGAGAAGAGGAAGGAAATGGCCACTATGGAATAGTACCACAATGAAGTTTTAGAAGACTATTAATACTTGCTCATCATCTATAATACATTTTGAAACTAAAAAATGTATATTTTCATATTTTTTGACATTAAAGCAAATCAGTAAGGCCAACATAAACCTGGATACTTTGGGTAAGTTCACTTAAAAATTGAAATTAACGAAGTCTTTCTCACTCTCATTTTTTTCCCCTTTCATCAAATAGGCTAATTCAATTTAATTGGCTTAGTTCTCAAAGTGGCCAAATGAAATGTTCCCATAATATTTGAAAATATGTTTGTCTTTAAAATCCCTTTTCTTGGACTGGTGGTGTAGTTCAGTGGTAGAGTATGTGCTTAGCATGCATAAGGCCCTAAATTCTATTTCCAGCACTGGAAGTAAAAATAAATAAATAAATAAATAAAATAAAACATATATTCTAAGATTTTTAAAATAGAAAATAAAATAGAAATATTAATTTATGTATATCAAAGCTGTTTTCTCTTTTAACAAATATTTATGTTCATATGTGTATTGTTTAGATTTTTCCCAGCATTGATAGCATTCCTAAACTTAAATCTAAAAGACAGAACAGTCTATCAAACACCTGCTCTGTTTGCACAATAATTCATTAGTGAATTCAGGTCAACTCTGATCAAAATGTCTGATTTGACTAGGTATTTATTAATAATAATTACTTTTCATGTGGCAGGTATGAAATAATAGGTTCTCTATGTTACCTTCCTTTTTCTGAATATTTAGAACACATTTACAAATTATTAATTTATAAAATTAAAACAACTTAAATATTCCAGGATATGGGAATGGGTTAAGTATGGGTAGGAATAGGGCTGGGGCTAAGGAATTTCTGTAAATAAATTTCTAAAGAAAAAAAGGAAGAGATATAAGACTGAAAAAAAATCCTCACAAAATAAATGCCATTATTAAATATTCTAAATGAGTGCACTTGATTTTCCTTCATCACTACTTCATTTTAAACCATCCAGGTCAACGACTGTCAACCAATCAATCTATATCCTCTTTGAGCAGAGATCAAGGGCAATAGCAGAACCTTAATGATTTCAATCTCCAGGCTTCAAGGGGACAGATTATTGGGACTTGAAGCAAATCAGTCTTTCACACAGCAATTCAGCTCACAGCCCATAGCCTGTGATAAAGCTTGATTAGCATAGAAAACTGCTAAACCAGCAAAAACAAGACATAATTATGAGGAAAGAGGAAATATAGCTAATAAACTTTAGTGTTCATAACAAGATACAATTAATGTAGTTTATACATTTTCTGTAGACACAATGTTGTCATTTAGAAGTGTAAAGAGGGCAAGATGAAAATCATAACAGAATATTCATTATTATATTATATTCATAATTTCTTTTCCTTTTTTTCTCTTGAGCAAAGTTAAGATAGGTTTCCATGTCAGGCCTACCTATTCTTCTAGGCCAGTCTCAGGCCCATTTTCCAAAATCTGATAACTCTGAAAGCGAAAGCAAAAAATTCTTTAAATACTGGAGTCCTCACAATGCTACATTTTTTAGAAATTCACTTATACCTTTAATATAAGTAATGTACCCTTTAAATACTTAATTACTTGCTAATGTTTTCATTTGCATATAATTTTTAAAACTTGAAAACATGCCCCTTTTATGCAGGTATCTTTGGATTCATCATCATCTCAATTGATTATTTAGAACACAACTAAATGTTCGTTTCACTTAATGATTATAATTATTTTAAAATACTGTATATGAAAAACAAGGAAAGTGTTTTCTATTTTAAATGCCTTTTAAAGCCATTCTGTTTATATGACTATATGGCTGAGAAATTAGAACACCTTTCTTGAAGTTAAGCAAGAACTTTTCTGAAATGTACACTTAAAGAACCAGAATTTCATCTTTAATACAAGAAAATAGAAAAAAATAAACTTTAACTCAAGATAGAAATAATTTTACAGCACTTCAAATGCATGAATTATAATTAAAACATTGTCATGCAAAGTTACAAATAAACCAGTTTCCATATTGTTTTCCCAAGAACAAAATTTGATAGATTAAAAATGTAGCATTTTGAAATGCTAGATTAAACAAAGGAAAACATGTTAACTCATCTTCAGATTTCTCAGAACCTTCCATATACAAATAGCCTTAACTAACATCCCCAAGGGAGATATAACTTGAAGGTTTTTTTTCTGAAGTGTTATTTATGCATGGTATTTTTTCCTCCCTAGAATTAGTTATTAATGCTAGGCTCAGTTTTCTTTACACAGTTTATAATATACTGAAGTAAGTTTACTGCTTTCTTATAAACATAGCTTGAGAATACAGAAACATTTATTAACTAATTAATGAAGAAACAGGCAGAAAATTAAAGATAATTCAATGGAGAATTCAAGAAATTGAACATGGGGCTGAGGCTGTGGCTCAGTGGTAGAGTGCTTGCCTAGCATGTGTGAGGCACTGGGTTCAATTCTTAGCACCACATATAAATAAATGAATAAAATAAAGGTCCATACATTTAAAAATATATTTTTAAAAAATTTGAACATGTATAGTCATAGAAAGAAAGGAAGATGGAAGCAAAATGTCAAAATAGATACAAAGCTAGTTGATATCTTAAAAAACAATAAAATCATATCCTTTGATGATCTATTTTTCTACCATAAAATTATTTGCTTCTTTACTGAAAAAATATATAAGTTCATAAAACATCTCAGAATCTGAGCCCTAATCAAGTGAAAATACTAAGTCAAACAAAGATGCATTCCCATAGAAAATTTTAAAAATCTTTGAGCAGGTCTTTTAAACAATGCTTTGGTATGAAGCTTAAAAGAAGACATCTATTGGTCCTTTTAGCTTATTTCCATGTTCTAGAGTTTAATAAGTTTGAAAGTTTCATAATTACTCCTTTCATTATATGATAAATGTTTACTGAGTACTTATTAAGTATCAGGTGTTGTGCTAGGGGCCAGAGAAATAATAAATAGGAAAAATGGCTATCTTTCTAAGTTAATGAAGGACAAATATAAGTAAACAGGAAGTTACAAAGTAGTTTAATGTGTGCTAAAATAGATTGACTTCGGGTTATTAAGATGATACATCAGAGATATTCCTCCTTAAGACCAGTCTTAGTCATTTTCTGAAGAAGAAATATATTTTAAATGATAAAATGAAGTTAATTGGGTAAAGAGTATGGGTATGAAAATGGGAGATTAGAGTATAGGAGTAAAAAGTCATTTCAGGGAGAATATCAGAAGACAGAGTAGCAATTTCTCTAGTATGACCTGTGTGTTCAATGCAGTGATAGAGGGATGTATGGATTTGGCAGGTTCTGGGGAAAGGAGATTGCTATAAAGAGATGGTGCAGAGGTCAATTAATGAAGAAACTGACAGAACATCTTAAAGAATTCAGGCTTTGGGCTGGGGATGTGGCTCAAGTGGTAGCGCGCTTGCCTGGCATGTGTGCCGCCCCGGTTCGATCCTCAGCACCACATACAAACAAAGATGTTATGTCCCCAAAAACTAAAAAATAAATATTAAAAATTCTCTCTCTCTCTCACTCTCTTTTAAAAAAAGAATTTAAGTCTTTTTTAAAAAAAGAATTCAGGCTTTTATCTTTGGGGCAATTAGAATTTAAACATTTTTTAAAGAGTATTTTTGTAGTTGTAGATGGACACAATGTCTTTATTCTATTTATTTTTATGTGATGCTGTGGACAGAACCCAGTGCCTTACGCATGCAAGATAAGCACTCTACCATTGAGCCACAACCCTAGCCCCTAAACATTTTTATCAGGTTGGGTAGCATGAGCTAACTTGCATTTTAGGAAAATCCTTTTTGATAGTTTGTACAGTGGACTTGGGGAGTTTGAGAAGGGGATCATGGTAAATAAAGAGACAAGGAATCAGGAGGCTACTATAATAATTCAGGTGAAAAGTGGCATAAAGAAATGTAATAGCTTGGGAACAGAGAATTATTAAATTGGTTAATTATTTGACATATATAAACCTCAAACCTAATTAAATAATATTTCAAACTTTCTCAATTTCTTTGACAATGGTTCATTTAATGTTTATGTAAATTGATTATGATACACACACACACACACACACACACAAATACATGCATCTATGGATATAATATGTATGTTTATATCATCAATTTACCAAAACATTCAAATATATATCTCATATATTTATATATATTTCATGTAAATATGTATCTCATAGTCTTTGGAGAAGGATGGTGATTTTTTTGTAGTTGTAGATGAATAGCATGCCTTTATTTTATTTGTGTATTTTTTATGTGATCACACATGCTAGGCAAGCACTCTGCCACTGAGCTACAGCCCCAGCCCCTGATTTAAATTTTTTTAAAAAATATTTCTATGTCATGTCCAGTGATGACAATATATTTTGATACTCTAGTTACTCTGCTAGTCATTTAACAGTAATTTTCAGCTAAAGAAAGTTTATAAGTTAAAGTAAACACAAGGCAAATTAATTCTTGAACTTGAAGACCTTGATATCAACGAACATGGAAATAATTCAGTGTGATGAATAAAATATTCAACTAATTCAAAAAGTTATTCAGTTAAATTTAATTTGATGAAATCACAGAAGGTTTTTTAGGGTGGAAATAACACAATCCAATATACATTTTAGAAAGCACCCTGGCTGCAGTGTGGAAAACTGAATCACAGTGGTGGGAAATTGATCATCCATTTTAGGCCAATTACAGTAATCCAGGCAGGAACAGATAGTGGTGAAAGCCAAGGTAATGTTAGAGAAGCGATGTAGAGAGAATACACAAGCAGGAAATCTCAAAACCTGAGAAATTTGATGCTGCCTTTGAATGAGCTGGAGAATGTGGGAGAAGCATTGGTTGGTAGGCAGATTTTGAGTTTGAGCATACTGATTTTGAATTAACTGTGAAACACGTGGGCATTGGGGAATTGATAGGAGAATGCAAGTCTCCAGCTCAAGAGATAAATTTGATGGGAGATAAAGATTTATATGTCATCACTGAGAGTTGCTATTGCTATAGGTTTGGATGAGATCAAGAAAATGTGTGGATTGAGAGTTAAGATTGAAACTGGAAATTAAAAGATCTTCACAAAGGGAGAACCACCCTCCAAGAAAATTATTAGTGTGATGGAGAGATATAAGAGGAAAGCTAGAATAGTTGAATACCCTAGAGGCTAAGGGTCAAGAGATTTTTCAGCAGAAAGGACTGACCAACAATAATACAGGATACTACAGAGTGGGAAGATGAGGTCTGAAGTGAATTTGGCCTTTGACAAGATAGATCAATTTTAGTTGAAGGGTGTGAAGGATAAACTCTGGCTAGATTATCTGAGATTAGGGTAAGTACATAAGATAAGGAAATAGGTAAAATAAATATAAAAACATTTAAAGTTTAGTATTAAGGGTGGCAGATAACAAGTTTGGCAAGGGGATAAGAACAAATTAATCTAACTCAACACAAATGGCTGAACCTAAACAAAATGTTTAAAAACTTTCCTCAACCAGGCATTTGTTATTTTGGCAATCAATTGGAAAACATTTTTCTCTTCATACGTAATTCCACAGCAGTTATCACTGTATTATAGGACTTGCAGGTTTGGATACTGCAAAGGCTCAAATTAATAATTTGTTATTCACCCAACTCTGGAATAATGGCTAAAATAACAGGGTTTATAGTATGAAAAATCTAATACCTATTCCCTGTATCTCTGCATGCCAGCTGTGTTAGTATTTACAAAATGCTAAACCTCTTAAAACCGCAGTTTTCTCATTTGTAAAGCAAGGCAGTAACAATAACTCTCTTACAGAATCATTGAGAAGAATGAACAAAGAAGTGAAAGTATTGCTTATCTCTCAATCTTTAAACTACAACAAAATCACATGAATAGCTCCTTATGCTACCTGCCACTCCCCAAATTTGTGATTCAGTAGTTCTGAGGTCGAGCCTGAGAATTTACATATCTAACAAATATCCAGGGGATACTGCTGGTTTAAACCATACCTGGAGGACCACAAACCCAAACAATGTACATTTTAGTGTTTCTTTGATGGATATAGCCCAGGCTGTTTACAGAATGATGGTCATCAAGGTACCTGAGAATAGAAAACCCTGCATTATACTTATCACAGTGGGCTGGATTCCTCTCACAATACATCTTCCTACTTTCTTACATTAGCATAACATGCCCACTTCTCCAACTCCTTTCTCAATTACCTGACCCCTGCACTTTCTAGTTATTCACTCATTCAACAAAATCTGCTGCAATGCTCACTTATACATTAATGCTTTTTCCCTGCCATTTTTGCTTTTATATAATTAGTACTAAAGAGTTGTTTATACCAAAATATCCCTTTCACAGGCATCCTGAAATGGACCTCTTTATCCTTTCTAGCTCTTATTAGGGAATCTCTGATAATAAGAGAGTCTCTGAACCATGCCCTCTATTGATGTATTATTGTTTTGATGAGATTTTCTCTTAGTCTCCTTTATAACAAAGAAAGTGCATGGCTCATGGGCCTCATAAAACATCCACTAAGGGCTGAAAGCAACAGCAATTAATGACATGTGTAAGTATATATTGATCAAATTAGAGATGATTTTTTCACAGCTCAGTAACATTTATAACAATAGTATTTTGGGAAATTTCACATATAAATAATATAAGGGGTGAGTTTTTATTCAGATTGAACAGATGCCAGATCATATTATTTATAACTTCTAAATTACAAAATTCAAAATCACATTATCATTTTAAAATACATAAAATGGGTCATTTTTTTCTTTGGTGCTTATCAATCCTGCTTAGAAAATAATTGGTCAAAGCCATATGCACCAAGAGACAATAGCAATTAGACTAGATACCTGTGTATATGTTACAGGTTAAAAACCTGGTTTTCTTTTAAAAGTTGAATTACCTAAAAGCATTTATTTCTCAGGAATTTGACTAGACAAAGAGAGACATAGGAAATCTCTTAAGTTTTCTATAACTAGAGGTATTTTAGCTGAGGATGAATGCATAAATGGTAGGTATGTTGTATGGAGGCACAGTGCAGGCATAGAAAATTAGAAGAAGTAAAATTCTAAACATTTCCATAAGCAGGTTAGAAGGGGAAAAGAGCCCTGAACAATTCCAGCATCCTTAATTCTCCTTAATGCTCTTTGTCAGTTTGTATTTCCACTAGCCCCTCAGGCAGAGATTGCTCTGCTGACCTGTATCATTATAGTAACTGGCCAGTTCTCAAACTTTATATAAACAGAAAAATACAGTAAAGATTCTTTATCTTCTATTCTACATTATGTTTATGAAATTCATCCATGTACTTGCAAGTAACAGTTCTTTTTTATTATTTTCTTCTATTCCATTATATAAATATACTGCATTTTATCATCTATTCCAATTCTGAGGAACACTTAAGTTGTTCCAGGTTTTGCTACTAAGCAAAATACTGGTATTAACAACCGTGGTACTGTGGCTGTGGCTCAGCCATAGAGCGCTCGTCTCTCAAGTGTGAGGCCCTGGGCTTGATTCTCAGCACCACATAAATAAAATAAAGGTATTGTGTCCACCTACAACTTAAAAAAATTAAAAAAAAAAAACAGCCTTGCATGTGTTTCTGTGGTGGTCACATATATTCCTTTATGTTGGATACATACATATGAAAGAAATTGCCAAATCCTAAATTTAGCTTTGGTAGATATTACCAAATATTAATTTGCTCTTGTACAAATAATATTTGAGAGTTCCAAATGATCCACACATTCTCCCTAACACATGGTGTTGTTGTATTATTATATTTTAGCCATTTTAATGAGTGTGTAGTGACACTTCATTGCATTTTTATTGTATCTTTTTGGTTACTACTTGGGTTGAAGTTCTAGTCATAAGATTTTTGACCATTTCTGAAACCTCTCTTTTCTGAAGTGCCTGTTCGATTATTTTGTCCATTTAAACAAATGGGGTTGTCTGTCAATTTTAATGATATGTAGGAGTTTATTTTACATTATGGGCACAATTTTTTTTTTTTGTCAGACATAAGTTTTGTGAATATTTTTCTCCCAGACTGTGGTTTTCCTTTTTACTGTTATTGGTATATTTCATTAGACAAAGTTCTTAATTTTAATGATATTCAGTTTGTTAGTGTGTTATTATATATTTAATGCTTTTATTTATTTGTTTTTTGTGTTGTGGTGCTAGGCATCCAACTCAGGGCCTCCATGTGCTAGGTGATTATTCTACCACTGAGTTACATCTGTAGTTCCACTTGTTGGATCTTAATTATGAATTCTTTTCTGTATATCACTTGTGGATGCTTTCTTATGCTTGGAGACTGCACACCAGTTGTAACCACTAATATACCAATGATCACAGCCATATCATACTTGACTATGTTCTTTTCAAAATTACTGACAGAGACTACTGATTGCCTAATATTATTTTTATCCTTTACCCAGAGACTTTCATATCATTGAGACCATTAACTTCCTCAGTTAAAATAATCTTTATCATCTATGTATCTGTCATCTATCTATCATCTCCCCAACCTCTAATTATATTTCAGCAAGAGGTGGCTACTAGAGAAACCAATAAAAGAGGGCTTATTCAGTTGAAGAATAATTTTTTTGCTAGGATTTTGCAGTTCATCTCACGACCATGATATAATTTTTGAAGATGGAAGTTGAGAATTGAAGATGACAGGGGACACTGGGTTGTTAATGGTATTGAAACTGCATGTCTTATACTTCTTTTGCTAGAGAGATTAAACCATCATCCCGTTTAATCCACTGTTATTTAGGGTTTTTTTTTTTTTTGCCAATACCCAGACTAGAGTTCAGTCATGTAACTTAGTAGGGGAAGAAGCTCAAGTCTTAACTTACTTTTCTCCTTTATCAATGCACAGATGAGAGGAAATAATTTCCTATACTCACGCTGTGGTTAATTCAATAAACATTTTATTCTTGCTTTTAAGGTTATGCTGTAAAATAGGAGCAGTCTTACAAAAATGTATGTTTTACATGGTGGTGGGTAATGGATGATGTGAATTTTAGAAAATCATATTTGTCTTTTTTTCTGTATTTCCATACAAAATGGTAGTCAACCAAAACATTAAAATTTCAAAAGGAAATGCAAATACCTATTCTACAAGAATTGAAGAACAATAATTTCTGCTAGTGCTGTCAGTCAAGATTAGTTTTCAGTGAGTCCTTTTATAGCATCTTTCAAAACAAATGGTAATGTGAGACAATACTACTGATAAAGAAAAGATATCCAATGACACTTGTTAAAGTATGCTAAGGTTGACTTTGTTCTGGGCCATCATAGTACTATAAGCTCCACTACTTCAGGATCTTCCTGTGGAGGAGAAAGACTGGGCTCAACTCTGAATATAGCAAGGGCCAATGTGAATTTATAACCAAGGAACAGTGCAGGGATCCTTGAATGGAAAGAGACTAAGAAGAAATATAAGATAAAGAGGATTCTAAACTGACCTAGCTAAGTTCTTGGTAAAGACACTATAAGACATCACCTGGAAGATGATGAAAGATGATCAGTTGTCAAGGAAGTTGGGGGGAGGCTCTGGCAAAAATGACTAAAAAACATCTTTTGTGAAAACTATTATTTATTTTATAAGGAAGGATACAGATGGGCCTAAGAGAAGATTCAGAAGCTTGAAAAAAGTGTCTTTTTCAATACTAACATAGTTAATAAAGGCTACAGAGTAATCAAGCTATGTATTTATAAGAATGTGTTTCATAAAATTCTAGTATTTTAGAAAATGATATATTACTTGACAAAACCATTTCCTTGGTGACATAGAATAGAGGCAATCACTCTACCAACTGAGCTATATCCCTAGTCCTTTGGTGACATAGAATAGAAAACATTGGGTTAAACCAAGTTAAAAAAGATGTTTTTATACTATCAAACTTTTGAAGGCTTGCGTTCTGATTCTCCAAAAAAGGAAATTAAATTGTCTTAATTCTATAACAATTTGTTTTTCATTCAACAACTTATGCGATTAATGTTCTTTAAAACTTTCTTTTGGAAATGCTGGTCTATCCTCATCCATTACATAAATTAGACATTTAAGACGATGTTGGTTCTAAATACTTTAACTTCCTATCAAGGCAGAAGTTTACAAATTTTCTCTCATTATGTTATTCCCTTTTGAATCCAAGAAAAAAAACTATTAAGTTGAAAGTTTTTTTTTTAATTTGGAGACACTTAGAAAGATATATTCTCACTCAGTAGAAACTTGCACGGCATTACATTTGAAAGTGGATCTATCTTTTTAGTGTTTTATTTATAGACCATAGTATGGAGATTTCAAGTGGGTAAAATGAATCCCTTCAACATTCAAAGTGATGAGATTTGGAAAAGGCTGTCTCAATCTGTTTTGCTTCATGAGTAACTTGTGGCACACTTCTAGGTTAATGAAGGGTGGCAGTGACACAGTCGGCAGATTTGATTAATCATTATACGTCAAGTATTTGATATTCTAGATTGCTCAATCACAGTGGTATTTTAATAGTGGTTATATGGAAGGAAAGGAGGTACCAAGTAAGCAGAAATTGTTCCATGATGTAGTTTTGTTCCTGTTTTTTACAAAAATCAAAAGTGGCTGACACCACTTTGCAGGAATACTTCCATTGGTAGATGATGACAGCAAAATCACTCCTGTGCTCCTTCTAGAAATTTTCAGGGAAACCCCAAAATGTAGGGTGCACATTTACCTCCAACTAAGTATCAATCAGATCTAGAGTAGTGTTTCAGCTATAACTTTGAAGTTGCAATCTCTTTAGAATTCCAGGTGTCTCTTTTATTTAAAATATTTTTCCTGATAACTTTAGTATTATTCATTTGGCAAAACTTAGTCAATATTGATACGTAAGAAGAATTATTCACTGAGCTTGAGCATGTCTCTTCTCCATATGAAGATCCAGCTTTAGATGGAAACTGTGGATATCTCAACATTGTAAGAGGAAACTACACATTACTAAAGATTTGCTTACTGGCCATATATGTTAATAGTAAAATAAAATAAATTTTTGGTAATAACTGAAGACTTTTCATCTTAGCAAGTGTTGACCATATTCTAGAAATGGAAAAATTCTTCCTTTAATAAGGACAAATTAAAATGCAGAAACTCTGGATTTAGGAGTCTGTTTTTCATGATGAATAATCATTGGCAATTGGATTTAAAAGGCACAACAGAAGGAACTGAATTGATACTGAATAATTTTTGAGTTCTTGATCCACCTCTATTCTTAAATATATATATTTATTTGAGATTCCTTTGTGCATTTAATTCTCATCTATGCATATGTATATAGTAATTGCATAAATGGACAATTTTTGGTTCATACTGAATCCCAAGGATCCTATGCTACAGTTTTCATAAAAGTAGCAACTACTTTTCACAATTTGTATTAAGTTTTATAATAATAAATATGAAGCTTTAATGTGCCAATATACTTGCAATCATCAATAAACATATGACATGTCTCCACTAACAAGCAGATTGGAAAGAGTAGCATCATTTCACCATCTGTGCCATGCAGACTCTAGTTTTGCAAATCCTACTTAAACAAAAAGTTTACATATAAGAACAAGGGGACACTGCACATTGAGTTCTGCTAACCTTATATCTAAATTCCTACTTAATACTATAAATATATTGAAACCGTTTAACTTATTATTAAATATATATGCATATATATTAGGGAAAATTTAATTACTGTTGGCCTTTAGGTATTTGAGTCTTTAAAAATTATTGGCACTTTATTTTTGGAATAAGAATGGAATCAAAATAAATCTAACAATATAGAAATAAACAAAGCCTCTTTGACTACCAGAGATTCTGCCAAAACCCTTATAATAATTGGCACTGAAAAATTATAAGAAAAAGTAGAAAATATAATCATGGCAATAAAATATGCATATATTTGAGGATGGTTTTCAAAAAGACATACATGAAACAAAACTTTAATCATAAAACTTTACTAACTACTTAGCTACTGAAGGCAGAAATTAAGAGAAATTAATATTTTGTTTTTAATATTTATTTTTCAGTTGTAGTTGGACACAATACCTTTATTTTAATATGGTGCTAAGGATCAAATCCAACGCCTTGCACATACTAGATGAGCATTCTACAACTGAGCCACAACCCCAGTCCGAGAAATTAATTTTTTTAAATTTATTTTTTGGTGTAGATGGACACAACACAATGCATTTATTTTTATGTGGTGCTGAGGATTGAACCCTGGTCCTGCCTGTGCTAGGTGAGCACTCTACCACTGAGCCACAATTCAAGAAATTAATTTTTAAGAAATTCATTCTTTAAAAAAATATTTTTTAGTTGTTGATGGACCTTTATTTTTGTTTATTTATACATGGTGCTGAGGATCAAACCCAGTGCCTCAACACATGCTGGGCACTCTACAACTTAGCCACAACCCAAGCCCCAGAGAAATTAATTTTTGATACTTCTTAAATGACAGATGATGATCAAGTTATGAAAAACCTAACAAAGTCAGAGTGGGCCTTAGAAGAGGACCACTTATGCAAATCCTTGGTTTTGTTCCATATTGCTATGCAGAACTGAATTCTACAGAAACATAATCAAAGGCATTACAAATATTCCCCTAACTACTCATAGTTACAATAGTGTCTTGCACTTCCCAGTGCCCACTCAGTATCCCTATCATACAACAGAATCACCTGACCACCTGAAGATCTTTGCAATATTTTTCATGCCTGTGTCCCACTCCAGACAATTGAATTGTTCTGTATACCAGGGCTTGGGCATATGGTTGAAAATTATTGTACTTGGTGATGCACAACTTCACACCTACACACACACACACACACACACACACACACACACACACACACTTTGAACTTCATGTACTAATATGATGTTTCTGCTTCATGTCTTGTTTTTTTTTTCCCTCTGCCTTCCTAAACCATATGGAAAAGCAGATTCAACATTTTATATTTTTTCTGTATGCATTTTGATTACAGAATATCACCAACATGAGAAGCATAATTGTAGGTTATCAATTACTTTCTTCAGGGTATCAAGAATATGCAGAAGCAGAAGTAATTGCCCTAAGTACATATGTACATATTTAATACTATATATTTATTTTTATATGATTCAAACCTGTCTTGATGGGACACATTTAGTTAGAGAGTTAACTGAGGGGGAAAAAAACTGCCAATTTTGGCAAAACACAATGGTGATTTCTCGGTATAATTTCAGCCCTCTTATTATTCACATTGTATTTTCTGTATAATGACTTTTTATGTTTTTATGTACAGAATGTAATATTTGCTAATAGGTTGCCAACTAAGGCCACTTAACTCACAGGAACAATGCCACCCTCTATAATGATAAAAGGAAACATCTTCTATCACTGCAACTTTCTAAAAAATACACTGTTACTCAGGAAACCCTTTTTTTGCCATTTTCTTCCTTCTCCTTCTCTCTCTTTTGTTTTATTTATGAAAACTCTTTACATATAGATGATATATAATCAGATTCTTCCAATGAACACTTGCGAAACTACAGATTATCACTGGCTCAGTCATATTCTATCACCACTCAATACATTGGATAAAATGTAAATAGTTGTTTATTATTTATTTTTATTTGTTATTTTTAAATATACATGACAGTAGGGTGTATGTTGACATATTATACATACATGGATTGCAACCCATTCCAATTAGGATCCCATTCTTGTGGTTGTACATGATGTGGAGTTGCAATAGTTGTATATTCATATATGAACATAGGAAAGTTATGTCTGATTCATTCTACTGTCTCTATTCTCAACACCCCTCTCTTTCCTTCATTCCCCTTTGTCTAATCCAATGAACTTCTAATCTTCCACACCACCCTCCCTTGTAATAGGTTAGCATTCATGTATCACAGAGAACATTTGGCTTTTGGGGACTGGCTTATTTCAGTTAGAATGACGGTCTCCAGTTCCATCCATTTACTGGTAAATGTCAAAATTTCATTCTTCTTTATGGCTGAGTAAATTAAAATGTATGTAGTTGTAAACAGAACTGAACTAAACAATGTTCATTGTTTAGTCATTTATTTAAAATATATTGATAGCCAACCATGTCATGCATTAGGAATTGAAAGTCTAATAAGCAAAGGTTTCTACTTCCCAAGAGTTCAGAGCTTATTGGATGGTATACAGTTGTATACAAATAATTGTATTACAATAGGGAAATTGCTAACTTGTAGCAGAGGAAGCAACAGATATTGCTCTTGCTGGATTATGTTTGGTGGTCATAGATGTTTTACAAAAGAGGTGATAAGGTAAATTGGAATTAATTTACACTCAACATTCTCCATGTATAATTTTTATAACATTATAATTTTGTGTTTACACAACTTATATAATTATTACAGCCAGTGTTAATAGCATATAATCTTATAAGAATTCCAAATGTAGTTACAAGTAATAACTTATGTTCAAATATGATCATTACTATTTGATCTTAGAGCACCCAGAATTTTCAAATGCTTCATATAGAATGAAAAGAGCCGATTTAAAAAAAATAAGAAAAAAATATTTTATTGGTATAGTTTTTCACTTTCAAGTATATTTTCATAAGATAGGGAAAATTATCAATTTGTACTAAGTGGAACTTACATGAATTTATATGTATTTATTAACACATGAAGTTTTTGAGCAGAAAGGAAGGGTGTTTTGCATCATTTAGGACGTTAGCATAGAAATATGAAATGTATGTGCTGCCCACTGGCACCAGAGATTGGACTGCTCTCACAATTGGCCTTTCATTGCATGAAGAACACCCATTATATACTTGAGATTCCTGTGCCAGCAGGCTTACAACAAATGCTGAAAGTCCATTGTTTATGACTTTGCTTCTTGCCAAGCATTTCAGTTATGTTTTCTTGGGTTATATAAAGGGTCAGGACTACTTACTTTAAGTGAAACCGGTAGCTATCTTCACCTTGCAATCTGGCAAATCTTATATTGCATTGCCTGCATATTAGTGTACAGTGGTGATTCTATCCCCTCTGATCTGATCTGAAATTCCTTAGAACTATATCTCTATGTTAGACAATACAACTGGATGGTTTGCCTCCGATATCACAACTAAGTACTAACAGGCAATGCTATCTAGGTGAGCAAGAAGAACTTTTATCTTCCATCTAAGAGAAGTTTATCATTATTTCATAAATCAAAGAAAATAAAATTTATTTTTAAAAGTTCATTTTCTTTGCTGGGTGTGGTAGTACACACCTGTAATCCTAGCGGCTTAGCAGGCTGAGACATGAGAATTGTGAATTCAAAGCCAGCCTCAGCTATAGCAAGGCAAGGCAAGGCACTAAGAAACTCAGTGAGACCCTGTCTCTAAATAAAATACAAAATAGGGCTGGGGATGTAGCTCAGTGGTCAAGAGCCCCTGACTTCAATCCCCGATCCAAAAAAAAAAAAAAAAAGACCATTTTCTTTAAAAAACAGTTTCAGAGGATTGGGTTGAGGCAGTGTCAGGTAACGCAGTATTAGGTAATGGTGGAATAATGTGTATGAAAGGAAAGTAACGGCTAATTTTAGGAAGCTGGAGTAAAATGGCATAGGAAACCAAAGGTGCCAACAATGTAGGGTAGGATTCAGCTTCTAAATCTTCATATGCTTCTCAGGAAATAAGAACCAAGTTAAAAGTGCTATAGAGAAGGGATGATGCTATTTAAAATTTTGGTGTTGGGGATTCAGATCAATGATTGAGTGCTTGCCTAGCATGTACAATGCCATGGGTTTGGTCCCCAGCAAGGAAAAAAAAACAAAACAAAACAAATCAAATGTCTAGAATTCTCCCAGGTTGTATATATGGTGTGTTTTGTATGCAAAGCATGCATAAAAATGTGCATTGTTGCCCTGAATTTATATTTTGGGGTTATGTTTAAATTTTCCCAGGTCTTAATGGAGTTAAAAATCAATGATTGTGTTGGAGTTACGCTTGGGCTTGTGTTAATAGAAGCAAGATAGACATGAGTACCAGAAAGAACAAAATTTAAAACAACAAATACTAAGTAGAAGAACGATTGATATTACATCACATTAAAAAAATCACAGAATAAATGATTTTTATAGAAGTGGAGTTATAATTTTCAGAACTTTCTTACACAATTATATACAGGCCATCAAAAACCCCTACGAAACTGTGATATCCTTTAACCACTCCAGTAGAGAGAAAGCATGTATGGAATGGAGACAGGAAACACAGTGAAAGAAGAACTTTCTGGTCAGTAAGTGACTGCAGTGAGAATTTTGAAGTATGTATGATATCTGTAGCTGTTTGATCCTACAAATGTATGGTCCTGTACAGTAGCAAATTAAGAATATTAATAGCCAAGCTTGTATGGTGGTGCATGCCTGTAATCCCAGCATCTCATAAGGCTGAGGCAGGAGGATCACCAAGATCCTCAGCAACTTAGTGAGGCCCTAAGCATCTTATATAGACTCTGTCTCAAAATTAAAAATAAAATAAAATAAAAACATGCTGAGGATGTGGCTCAATGGTTAAGTGTTGTTAGATTAGATCCCCAATAACAACAACAAAAGGAATATTAATAACAAGACATGTGGAAACAGATTTATTGAAAATTCTGTAGTGAATGTGTGAACTCAAAACTGTAGTCACAAGACTGGATTTTGTGAATGATTATAAAATCCTGGATAGAAATAAGAATTGATTGGTGACAACAACTCAGAGCAAAAAAAAAAAAAGTTTCAATTACAATTACTAAAGAAATGATTTCTTTAGACTAGGTCTATGGAAACACTTTTTTACTTATTTATTTTTATTTTCTGTGGAAGTGATTTGGAGCTAACTTTGGTAATAAAAGGCATATGTTGATAATTCTTTAGTCAGCTGAATTGTTAATGGTGCATTGTGTTGTTATGATTCAATCATCAACTTTTGTATTTTCTAGTTATCATAAAACACTGGGAAAAAACAACATCAGTACAAATGAGCATAGCTAGTGCCAAAATTTTCTTCAGATACTGTTAGAGGAACAATATTAGAACAGATAACATACCATTTCAATTGCAAGAAGGAATTCAAAGTGCAGAATGTGAATAACGACAACCTCTTAGGGTTGTTTCTTAAAGACCTTAGGACTACATGACTTATGAAATCTTACCAAAAGAGTGTCCTTTAGGACAGGATCCTGGAATGTGCATTCTAATAAGCATTTGAGGGAAATATTTTGTATTCAAGCATTTGGGAAGATCTGCTGAGTAAATGGCAAGGACATGGTAGTGATTAATTGAAATAAGAGAGTATGCCTTTTAGATTTTTGGGACTGACTGACTTCACTTAGCATGATAGTCTCCAGATCCATCCATTTTCTGGTAAATGTCATAATTTTTTCTCTGATGTGAAAGCTAATTCACAATAGAGAGGGGATGAGGGGACAAGTAGAAGTGCAGTAGATTAGAAAATGGGGAATAGAGGGAAAGGAGGGGAGATAGGCAAAGGAAAGACAGTGGAATCCATTTGACATAATTTTCCAATGTACATATATGAAAACAATACAGTGAATCTCACCATCATGTACATCCACAAGAATGGGGTACTAATTTGAATAAGATATATTCCATACTTGTATATCAAAATGGATTCTGCTATCATACATAACTAAAAAGAACCAATAAAATTTAAAAAGAGCATAGCCATGGCTATAGTATTTATTATAGGTTCTCCCAGTAATTTAATGAACATCCAGGAATAAGAATACCTCTACATCTGCATGTACACTTTTGTATGTAGTAATAACTGTGTACCTAGCAAAACCCCATTTCATTTTTCTTATAAATTTTTTTTGGGGTGGGTGGAACCATGGGTTAATTAAAAATATACTTCACTCAGAATTCTGTAGCAGAGCAACATTTTCCAGATATGTTTGCAATTACATGATCTATCAGAGGACATTTCATGACATTTCAACAATGTTGGTAGGACCTCAAATGTATAGGTTAGAAATACCATGTGATTAAAAAAATAAAAAGAAATCACCATATGATGCAAGCAAGAAAGTATATATGAAGGAACACAGAAAATAAGTCAAATATAGTCCAATTAGCTGTGGAAAGCAAGAAGATTATTTTCTGCATGGTTAAAGCTTTTTGAAACAATTGGCAAGGATGTGCTAAGTACCATCTTCTTCCGGAAGCCTTTTCCCTAGTGGATGGATTTACAAGTGTGTTATTGAACCTTGCCTTATTATTCTTCCATTTCCTTTCTAATTATATGAATGTGCATCATACAAGCAAAGTTTTATACCTATTACTTTAAACCAGTAAGAGTTTATTTTACCCAATAATAATCTTAGAGTTTAGGCTATCTAGGCAATCTGTGTTTATAGGTGTTTAAAAAGTTATTTTATGTAAACTAATGAAAATGTTGGTGCTAATTGTTTTATACATTGCTTCTGAGAGGAAGGCATTTGCAATTCAGTAGCTACTCAGTACTAATAACCAATATATTTCTATAGCTTCTGCTTTCTCATCTCCTTCATGGAGGTCATCTGCCTTCATTTGTTCCCCATATTGTCTAATCTCAATTTCTACATTAAAAAACCACAATGGTAAGAAGGATACTTTGCAGTTCAGCCCGAGAAAAGTGGTTTCCCAGGGAAGTTCATATTGACTGTAGTGTCTTAAATATATTGTTTTTTCAATAAAATGACAAACTGTTAATTTTCATATTATCCCTAGTGTCATATTTTTTATTTATCGGCGAGAATCAATGTACATAACAAGAGCATACTTTTCTTATTTTCTGAATTCCTTCAAGCAAAACATAATTCTATAATGATCAATTACAGCTTAACACTTGCTGCTATGATGAGGACCTTGTCAACATTGATCTAAATTGAAGAACAACATCTTTCCTTGATTTTGGGAAATAAGCAATAAACAAAGTCCATTTCTTAGTGAGAAAACTCCTAGGCAATTTATTCCAAGGTAGTCCACAGGATAATTAGGGTTTAATAGAATTAGATATTTTACTATCATTTGAGAGAAAAGTTGTGCTCTGGGTTAAGTATTAGAGTTGAGGATTAAAAACAATCCACTAAAATTCCTGGATCACTTGTAGCCAACATTTACATAAAATAAATTCATCCATAAAAATATAATATTATCTCTTCCTATTTTTCTTATGACACAAAAACTCCACTCAAGCTGAAAGGTAAACAAATTGAGTAGAAGCATCATTTGAGCTCAAGCCATAGTGAAAATTTTGTGGGTCTACATTGCCAGGAAATCTTGCTCAAAATTATGCAAGGATAATTACATCAACAGAATGGAGAAAACATCTTGGTGTAATATCAAAAAGGTGGGGGAAGGAATAGGTTGTTGGAAAAGCACTGTTAACAGATTGCCTAGAGAGAATAATGAAGGCATTTTGTCATGTTAAAATCCCATCTAAGCATTGAAATAAATGACAATTTACTTACAGAGTAAACAGACACATTTCAGTATATTTTAATATGTCATCATAGGTATGTATGATGTATGTATCTACACCTATGCACACATATACACCCTTGAACCTCAATTTGTATATAGTTGGAAGGCAATAAAACAAAATATTTCCAAGGGAGATTCCCAGTTGGCATCCCCAATACTATAATTGCCACTTCCTGCTACATCTACAGAGGAGTTTTATGTAAACAAAAGCTATGAACACAATTACTGCATTGATGCTTAGCAAAGAATAATATTATAAGAATATTACTGGATCACTATAAAACTTCCTTATTAATTGAATATATTAATTTCAAATTATGTAAAGTACATAAAAGACAAAAGAAAAATGAAAACATTTTTGAATAATTTAAAGTTCCATTTCCTGAATTCTGTTTTTTAAATATCTACATATATCCACATCTACATCTGTCTATAGATCTCTATTTTTTCCTTTACGTCATTAATAGATAACTATTTAAGCATCTTTCTTCAATCTGGGGAGTAACAACATAATTCCAAGGTGATAAACGTAGGCATGGAAATGAAATGACAATAGTAGAAGCCATTAAGAAGCAGCGACCCCCTTACTTTGAAGGAACAGACCAATGAATGAGGAAAAAAAAAGAGAAAAAAACAAACAAACAAGCTAAGACTTTTGGAAGTAGAACATTCTTCTAAGGCATATTGGAAAGATCTGCATGGCTATTCTACCCTTACCACAAACTCATTATTTTCTATTACATAAAGAATGAGCACATGGTAAAGAATCCTGGAAGTGAAGATAAGTTTGAGGGAGATTTTATCATTTTCTAATTATGTGATTTTGAACAAGTTACTTTTTGTGTGTCAGTTCCCTTTTCTAAAAAAATGAACATACAAATAATTAGGGCTAATTGGAGATTCAAATATGATGATGTATACATTTTAAAGTATTTCATATTTATAAAGTACTATACTTACCACCCCTCATACTATTATTATTACATAATAGCATAGAGTAGACTTTTGTTGAGTTTAAGGAATAATATATTCATTTGAAGCTCAATCATTATTATGTGAGATTCTTCATATTATCTTACTTCAATTATTTTGCTTTAATCTTTTTTTTTTCCACTGAGATTTGGGCTTTTTTTTTGCTATTATCTTTATTTTTTTTATTGGTTGTTTACAACATTACAAAGCTCTTGGCATATCATATTTCATACATTAGAATCAAGTGGGTTATGAACACCCATTTTTACCCCAAATACAGATTGCAGAATCACCTCGGTTACACATCCACATTTTTACATACTGCCATATTAGTGACTGTTGTATTCTGCTACCTTTCCTATCCTCTACTATCCCCCTCCCCTCCCCTCCCATCTTCTCTCTCTACCCCATTTACTGTAATTCATTTCCCTCCATGTTTGTTATCCCATTCCCCTCACAACCTCTTATATGTAATTTTGTATAACAATGAGGGTCTCCCTCCATTTCCATGCAATTTCCCTTTTCTCTCCCTTTCCCTCCCACCTCATGTCTCTGTTTAATGTTAATCTTTTCTTCCTGCTCTTCCTCCCTGCTCTGTTCTTAGTTGCTCTTAAGACTCTAATTATATATCCAGTTTTACTTACTCCATTAAGTGAATTTAAAAAGTAGTCACATTAAATAATGGCCTTTTAATTTTCTATGACATAAAGAGTTCCCATAGACACACTCTTTTTGCATCTTACACTTGTATAGTCTAACTCAATTAACTATTCATACTGGCAAATCATCTTCTACATTTTTCATAAATATTATAAATGAAAAGGTTGTACTTGTCTTTCAATTAAGTTATACATCTTTCAAAAATAGCTAATAGATTGAAGCAAAGGCAATGTTAAAATCATAGATCATATACAATGCAATTTAGCACACAAAAATGGAGCCAGCTAGATTATTTAAAAATTTGTTCATAGTGATTGTTTAGTGCAGCAAAATCAATTGGATGGAACATTGAACAGAAAAATCCAAAGGCTTATGTTGTTTAAAACATCTGGGCATAGATAACTGCATAGGGATTCCATCTAACTGGTTTCTCTGATACCCAGTTAAAGATGTCCATTTAAATACATTTGACAGATTGTTTATTGGACATATCAGGATGTCAGAATCTCCTCTAAATGACTTCTGAATCACTTGGAAATGCACCATTGATTTGGATAATGGCGGGATCTACTTATTTGACAAGTTAAAAGGTCATAAGGTTTCAACAGGCAAAGTTTTGCTATGAAGCACCTCTGGAAATATTTTATACGTCTGGATTGGAATGAGGAGAAATGATATTCTCTCCCAACTCAGGTAATAAGGATTTGATTGAGTTTACTTGCCAACTGTTATGTTACATACATATTACCATAGTTATTTTTGATTTGGAAGTATAATTCCTACCAAACTATGAAACTATGACATTTTCAGTCCTGGGTTTACTTATTATTTGGACCTCATTATTTATTGACTTAAACTACCTTGTAATTATTTATATACTGATTGGTCTTCTACTTTGCATTTGGCCAAAAAATGTTAGAGCAAAAGATTTTCAATTCAGAAACTTCTTTTAATATTTTCCATCAGTTTTAAATGATATATAAATATATATACATACAAGCACTGGGTGAAAGAATACACACACATGAGTGTGTACATGCACACACATATACATAGTGAAAGGATACATAGATACATATAAGTCAGAGACTATAACAATACATCCTAAATAAAAAAATAAGGCTTAACTTTAGTATAGTAATTGTTATTTTTGGTGGAAGATGGTTTAATGTCACATTATTTTCCAGATAATAATATGATTAGATATCCTTAAAGGAACATGCTTAATTGTAAAACAGGAAAGTATATAGTAAACACATGCTTCTTATTAATAATAGAATTTACATAGTGTCTATTCTATATCACAACACACTAAATTAGATGCTTAACACACATTATCTTTATCACTTACAATTCTATTTAAAATTAGGCATTAGCTTTTAGATATAAAAATAGTGAGTAAAAACATTGTGCAGCTTAATTCAGTTGAACTGCTAATAATTTTGGAGAAATCATTCAAATCTCAGTTTTTCTAAACCTTAGGAAGATGCCAACCCTTACTTATATAGTGTATAATGAAACAGGATAACAATCAATATTGTAATTATAAAAAGTAAAGTACTTCCCTTGGTAACTAACAGAAATATTATTTCTCAAAATATTCTATTATTTATTTATGTATTTTCTTTTTTTTTCATTTTAACATTAGTTTTCCAAATGGTGTTTACCTTCTTTGGTTCAGGTTTTCTTGAGATTTGGGGAGATCTTACATGTTCTGGCATTGATGAAAGCTATATACCTTCATTTTAGGAAAATGCATTTATATTTGTATGTATATCCATTCTCTTGTATGTAATTTCAAGGAATTAATTCAAATTTTAGGGTGTCCAATTGTCCTCGTTTGCCTGAGACTAACAGGTTTCTGGGTCATGGAACCTTTAATTTGAAAACTGAAAATTTTTGAGACAAGCCAGGAAAAGTTGGTCACTCTAAAATGAAACATTTACATAATAATTTAATAAATTCTTTTTACTAGAAGCAAAGGCTTTGAATTGTATATATTGTCAAAGAGGATATAAGGTAAAGAAAGAAATGAATGCTTTACTAGGTCAAAAACCTTCATTTTTAAAATTCCAGCATAAAAAAAAACAAGTTTTTTGTAGTGACAAATGCTAATGGTGTAGAAAGGGGAGATGAGTAATTTCTATCAGTTATATGAGACTTTTATTATAATTCAAATGTTTCAGGAAAAGAAACCTTTATTATTTTATGTATTAATGAGCTAAGATAGACTTTCAAAATAATTCAAAAGATTTTTAAAAGTAAATATTATATTGTTTTAAGTGAGTGTATCAGTGAAAGAATTTGTTTGGTGAAATATACAGTATGGCTTACATACAACATAACAACTTCATAAATTGATCATTTTCTGATGAAGAAGAATATACTGACTCAATCAGTTATGTATGAAATTAGTGGCTCAATTTCTAAAGGCCTTGCAAAGGTATAATTCAGTATTTTTTGCTAATTATTTTCTAATTACAGGTTTTTACTCTTAATACTAAATGCCATAAGTAGTAATTATAGTTCATTCCTAACATCATACTTGCTTCTAAAATGTAAGATTCATTGTTCTCTATAAAATATGGCATCTTTTAGATAAGAGAATATTTTTATAACTCACAAATTCACATTTCTAGAGTTGTGACATGTGTTTTTTGTTCCACATGACATGTAATACTAAAACAACTCTGTTTATGTATAATTAATCAAGAATTCATTTTATAAATTGATAATATGACAAAATTGACTCCAGATTGTCCAATCAGAGTTTACTCTCCCTTCAAAACAGATTTCCTTTATCCTCTATCCTTAGTAATAGAATTGGATGGTAAATCTCAAGACAAAGCATAGCTATCTTAAGACAACAGACTGTCAGAGGCTGTTATCAGAGATTTCTCCTATCCTTTGTCACTTTCTACTCATATATTTTTAGGGACAAGACTCTGTAAAGGCAGGCAATTTATACAGAGACAACCACCCACCCCAGTCATTGCTTTGTAACTGGTAAGATAGACAACAATGAATGTAGCATATACTATAGAAATCCGTATAACACAATCCTAGAATTAACTGTTAACTTAATGCTATGATGTGAAAAAAGGGGGGAAGCCCTTTCAAATGCTAGCAAAAATAGAAAAACCTCAAATTTGTATAATAAATCTTCTAATTTGACTGAAATATTTCACTACATTCATAACCCAGATCTTAGTAGAGCTGGTAGTTCACCAAAGGCCTACAGCCTACATGTAAACTATGATATAGCTGAATTTATTAAATCACCAAAAATTCGAATCAGGAAAATATCCCTGAGAGACATAGGATTGTACTCTTTAAATTTGCTTATCTATTTATAGTCAATATTGTGATCATTGTCTTCACTGTGAATTCAGACAGACTATATCATTCAAGGGTTTACTGTATTTGGAAAGAGAAAAATGTCAGAATTCTAATCCATAGATATTAAATATGTTTTCCATGAAGATCAGATAATTGAGAATTTTTAAAAATTAAACTTCAAAATGCAAGTATTTTTTAAAAGTTTATTTTATTTTTGTTTGTTTGTTTGGGTACTGGGGATTGAACACAGGATGCTTTACACTGAACCCTTTTTATTTGTTATCTTGAGAAAGGGTGTAGCTAAGTTGCCAATGCTGGCCTTGAATTTGCCCTCCTCCTGTCTTAGCCTCCTAAATAGCTGGGATTGCAGGTGTGTGTCATGATATCTAGGTTCAAGTAATTTTTTTAAAAAGAATTTAAATAATTTTTAAGTCAAACTAATTTTAAGGTGTAACATTTACTAATATATCTTTCAAAACAACACCTGTTATTAACATGTGTTCCTATTTTCTTAGTATAGGTAGCATAATTTTATTACCTGCAGTTACAAAATATGACTTTAACATTTTATACTATGAAATGTGGTAAAAGGTTTGCTATTTAATGTAGGATATGAAGTTGCCTCAATTTTTAAAAATTAATTATACACTAACTTCTAATTAATATGTAAAGTAAAATGTTTTAGAAAAGTTGATCCAATATATTAAAATCCAGTTTGTTAGATTTTAAAGGGTCAGTTTTAAAGAATTTCAAATACTAATATGTCTATTAGTGTACACACACACACAGTGCAACTCATAACAATGTTTTAGTCAACAAAATATATATATGATGGTAGTCCCAACAAGTGTATATTTGCCTAACGCCAACATAGCTGTCTTTGTTTGCATAAATACTCACTATGATATTATTACAATATCACCTAAGGACTCAGTTCTCAAAGGTATTCCTGCCATTAATTGATACATGATTTTACACACACACACACACACACACACACACACATTTATACACATACACACAAAAATTCATATATGGAATATGTGTATGTGTGTGTGTTTCAAGATTGAAAATGGGGTTCTATTTGTCCAATTATTTTAATAGACCACATCATTTTATCATTTTTTTTTTGTTTTTCTATTTAAAGGGTCAAAGACTAAAAGAAGAATACAAAAGTAGGATGCATCACATCAGTCTCCAGTAGAGAAATGCAGAGGTATTTAAAGATTGAACTCTTCCACAAATGTTACATTTGTTGCCAAGAAACACAGGTGCTTCTAAACTCACTTCCTTTGGCCATATAAAAATTAGTAGACATGGCCAATTTCACTCCTCTAGGGAGGAATCTTCTCAGTTAAGAAAACTCTAGAGACTAATATTCAAAACCAGTTACTTTTCCAGAGGGTCTGAAGATTTGGAGATAGGTAAAAGTTTTCAGAGAGTTCCTATATTACTGCTAAATATTGTTGGCAGTGTTAGTATTTGACATTTACACCTAGGGAACAACTAATCTTTGATTGTTGCTCTAAGTATAAAAATACTAAAACTGTTAACACCTTGGAAGGATTTTAATATGTGCTGGTAGCATTAGTAAATATTTAGTACTTAACTTATGTGTCAGGGAAGATTTTGAGAAATCAAATATACATTTTTGGGTGATAGTTATGATTGTCATTTGAGAAATTCAGATTGCACTCTTTCCTCTGGGACTTATTGAATAATATTTATCTAGGTGGCATGGCACATTTCCAGCTTTGTTCTAGGAAATGTGTTTTCCACTTACACTCATTCTGTATAACATAACACTGTGTTGTTACGCACAGGCTTTAAAATTAGAAAGTGTGTGGGTGTGAATCCTATTTTTGCAATGTGATAACTGCAGACCTTTGGCATATTTCATAGCTTCTAACTGAACTGAGGATAAAACAGATTTATCCTTATAGGGATTATTTTAAGCATTCAATAAGGATATTAAAATACAGAACTTAGAACATGGTGTCACAAGAATCACTCAAAATTTGTTTTTTTATAATTATGATCTAGTGACACCTTCTTGCTTATCAATGGGTTCTCTGGTGTATCTTTACAACTTCTTGGTATTTTCTAGTCTCTGCTTACAATGCATTTTTTCTATATCTATTCAAATTCTAGATGTCTTTAAGATGTAATCTCCTAGGAAATTAATCATCTTGTCTTCAAACTGAATGAACCATTCTCTGCTTTCTGTTCAGTACCCTACTAAAGTTCCCTCTATTTTAGTATTCATCTCATATTTTTTGCAGCATGCTGGATTCAACCCAGGGACTCATGCATGCTAGGCATAGGCAATCTCCCTACCACTGAGTTATATCCATAGCCCATATGACTTTGTACGAAATCGTCTTTTCAAATGTGAACACCC